>NC_064645.1:514947166-515289666 GCF_023864345.2 Schistocerca serialis cubense
AGTTAATTCTCTGAAGTGGAGCTTCTCTCCTGCCACTTTTGCGCGCCCTCTGCACTGTGTATATGATTTCCTACCTTGGAGTGCCCTTGATGGCTCCAAATAGCCGTAAGAGTAACAACGTACCGGTCATTATGTCAATATTTGATAGTCGAAATTCGGGCCACTGTCATATTCGAATGCCCCAAAAATTTAGATATTGCACAATTCGACCAGTCGGCCAAATGAAAACCCAAAGATACCCTTTCAGACACTACTTGATGTTGATGACGCTATCTCAGACGGATAGGCGACACCGCTGTGTCCTTCACAATGAGCACTCAACATGTGACGCTGTTCACGCCCCTTATTACTCTGTCAGTTAAAAACACGACAAGAACAACACTAATGCTGTCTAGTGCCCATTCTATTTATCTCTAATGATTTGCATACCCTTCGATGGTGTTTCCGTGTAGGAATTTCCACCAACCATGTATGTGGGTGCTTCACTTTTTTCTAGCAGGCACTATAGTTGACATTTTTGTTATGACTTTTTAGGTGAAGGCTATTTACAACATGTACATCTACTCTTCTGTTCAGAGTAATTGTTTGATAATTTTGTCATCATCTGCCTTCAACTCATCTTCGAGCAAATACACACGCACACACGGTGTTTGATCGTTATAAAGAAAACTGAAGATGGTACTCTCAATCTTAACATTTTGAATTAAATTACCATTAGACTGTCAACGGTGACATTTACTCTTCGTTGGCACCTCTCCGTGTGTAGTATCTTCAGCAGTGCTGTTCACCAGTTGTGTATTCTCTTTGACGGCTACCGTTAAGTCTGACAATGGTTTTGTTGGCAGCCGAGAACCAGTAAAGGAAATATATTATTTCTACGAGGGTTGGAATTCAAATAGTGGCAACACTGCTGTGGAGACACTATGCAATCGAATCTACTAATTTCGCTGATAGCACACGTTGTTGACATATCTGCCTTACCTCAGAGCAAATGGACTCACCCGTCCCACGTCACCGGCATGCGCACAACCGAGTCACTGGTGTGCAGACGGTCTAAAGTACGACTTTGATGGGGTTATCCTAACGCATTACGTTCCTCACTATATGGCATACCGTCAATGCACATTATTACTGCTCGGTTTTGGAGCATCACCTCCGACCAGCTTTGCGAAAGAAGCGGCGACACTTTCTGCGCAACCCACCAACCACTTTGTACGACAATGCGCGGGCGCATACCGCGGAAGCTGTGGCTGCTCCGTTCGGTCGGTGGGACTGGGAAGTACTGTAGCATCCACCACACTCCCCGGACTTAAGTCTTTTTGACTTTAATTTGATTCCGAAGATGAAGTAACCACTTAGTGGCATTCGCTTCAGAGCTGTTTAGAGATTCGACAGGCAGTAGACCACTCCATTCGCACTATCACCAGAACAGGCTCTGCTAACGCTATACTACGCCTTCCACATCGCTGGCAACGGGTTCTCTACAATGCTGGTGACTACTTCGAAGGTCAGTAACAGATGCAAAGGTATAACTCTTTTATATAGGTTGTGAATAAATAGTTAAGTTCCAACCCTCGTATATGGCATCCCAATTTTTGTGCTTTTCGTGTATAATAATAAAGATTTTTTACTATGAAGCGACGAATGTATAAGTTAACATGCATTCGGTGTCCGGGGTACAGGTATACACAAACAAGTCATTGTAACGAAACGACCCGACATTTTATATCACTGGATAAATACGCATTCAACAGACACCAAACACTATTTCATGAACACCGCTGAGCGGCATGGCGCAAGCTCGCCAGGGACACGGCACCCGTATCTCGACGTGTTGGCGAACTATGCAATTCCACAGATGCCTCCCAACGTCACTTTCCGCCACCCCCCCCCCCCCCCACGCTTCTGCCCCTCTATCATGAGGATTTTACCACCTTTCTCCACGAGATGTTTTTTGAGCGTTGGATTGGATAGGGGGCGGCCCTCGGTCTCCCGATCTTCACTGGATTTCAGTGCGTGTGGATTTATCAAGGACATAGTTACATAAGAAGCGTTCGAGATCTGGTTGATTTGAGACAACGGATCTTCGCTGAAATAGAGGCCATAACACCTGTCATGCTTATGAACATTTGGCGAGAAGCGAAGTACCGTTTCGACATCTGTTGAGCTACAGACGGTATCCACATTAATCTGTACCAACATTCATAAAAGTGTCTAAGCTCCTGTGCACGCTGTTGGACATATAAAGTTATAAACCTTAATATACATTGAAGCAAATGTTTTTGTGTATCCCTATCCCGGACACCCTGCGTAAAAGCTACAAAATTAAATGGGTACCAAATGAAATGCTTTCTATCTAGTGTTCTTCGTACATTTGTTACTGTTTGTAAGATCATTAGATTTACACGATTTTTATTGTCATCGTCATCACTGTCACACTTGTTTCTAAGTTATCTTACTACCATACAGGGTCATCTCCACATCTAGAGGTAAATTCTTCTAGTCACTTGAATCCTCCGGGTCGTCACCAGTAAAAGTATCTTCCAGTTTTCCTTGTAAATGCGGTCTTGATATGACAACACGACTAACTTTTCTTGTATTATCTGCATCTGACCTGGAGGTTTGCACTTTCAATTATTCTTACTACACGAACACCGCAACACTTTCCCAAAATTTACAAGAAATGAATGCCACTTACAATTGCAAATCAGCAATTTTCCACATTCTATAAGTGCTTTGAATTTCTAACCACCCTGTTTCCGTAATGTTTTGTTTTCAATGGTTGAATTGTTGGCGTTCATCGATGACTGGAGTATAGAGTTTCGTTAAAGTTGGAGAACTGTGCGCTAAGAGTGTAGCTGCAGCACTGTTTCACGCTAATTGCAAAGTCAATATAGAAAGTTAGAACTGTTTTGTTGACCTCAGTTTCTTTACTCCATGAAAGTTTTTGAAATGTTTCCGACTGAACACTGTGAGTTGTGTCACACCAATTCCCACTTATAAGGACATTCTCCACTTGTCAGGAGTAGCAATAATTGAACCAGAACGCCAGTTGTGCTACGATCTGAAATTAGATCGCTACGTCAACGTTTTCAATCAGTAGTGTTTTGACGTGTTCCATGCCATTCTCAGTCTCTACATCCAAAGTGTTGAACGTTTGTACACACATTTTCTCACAGTTGTTCACCAGTACCAATTAACCTATATTTTACCAAGTGTAACATTAGGCTGCCATTTCTTCTGATAAAAGTTTCCTCAAATATTACTTTCCGTTTCTCTCACGTAGCTGGTAATGGCAAATATCTGTGATATTAATGCTTTTAATATTCCCTCTGTGCAGGTTCAGTAAGCAAATATTAAACCACAGACCGAAACTTCATCATCTGCGACAACTGTGGTGTTGGTGCACAAGCTACAGGCAGATATTGTTGTGTAAGAGAAAGGTACTGTTACCTGAAGAAGTCGTTGTCGGTTCTAATAATATGTCATTCCTTTCAGTGTTTCTTTTGTGTGTTCTAGCAATCTGATTTTTAGTTTGTGACTGAAGTTTAAAACGTGGAATAATGAGCAAATTAGATTACAGGTGAAATTAAAGCAACCTAGGTGGCTTTATTTCTTCGCATGTTAACTCCGTTATCAGACATAGTATTTATTATTTCATGATAACTGATATCAAACATTTTCTGTTCTGCTGGTACGAAAGTAAAATTTCATTTCGATCTTGGTTTGTTTACAGTAATAATACGTTACAATAATATACGCGTAGAAGAAATGAATACATTCGCTACACGTATCTGAGCAGGTACGGATGTTAATAGATGGTTTCATGGATAAATTATAATACTGTTTGCATGTGAACAGATGTGTGTTCTGTAAACAATAGTTCGGGTTGTTAGACAAAACACTAGGCACATATGCCATTTCAGCGTGTCACACTTTTTCCGAAATATTTGCATTCCACTACACGTGGCTCACGATCCAATTTTTCTTTCTCCCGGAACCTAGTAATATATTTACAGAAACTGATACTCACTTTGTACTGCGTAGGTTATATTCCAACCGACATATGAAAGGCACAGTTCATGTCAGTAATCATAGCTGACGCTTCCATTACTAAAAGAAGTATGCAGCCCTACTAGTATTCCGTTAGGTATTACATATACCCCTTGTCGTGACCACCCATCGAATATTTACCTTTCATCATGATACAAGGACGAAGTTGCAATAACAAGGATAAGAAGTCTAGAGCTATAAGCGTAAAATGACGTCCTACAAACTGTTCACCCAGTCTATCAATCCTTACCGTGGAGTTACTGAATAAAAGTTAACATTAGTTTCCATTAGGATAAAGATAATTTTCCAACAATAGTCTTGTTCTGAACCTGTTGGGGCACCTCACGGTCAAGTAAATGCGACGTGATGGACTGTCCACGCTACTTATGCCTTATAAGTCTCACCATATCTCCAAAACTACGGCAACCTACTTTCAGACCTACTTGTTGTGCTCAAGTCTACAATTTTTATCAGCATAAGCTTCCGTCCATTACAAAAGTACCAAAAGATGTCAGGAGATGATTTGAAGATTACGGCATTTCTCTCAGAAACACACAGCGTCGCTTTCTTTAAATTAAAAAAAATGAATACATTTAGATATTGACACGAACAGTTACTAGTTACTGATGTATTAATGTGATACACTAATTAGCACAATTTCTAATGAAATGTACTCTTTAATTCCCAGTTCGCAATCTAATTAGCAGATCTGTTTCGAAATAATGTGGGTTTTTATGTTGTTTTGACACGACGAGTTACATAAATTCTACGCTATGAAATAACTTTTTTTTAATAATCAGTTAAATAATATGCCCTGATTGTGTAATATATCGCAACTGTATTGTAGCTCATAAGTTTTAGAACAGTGTTAATACAAAAACTGTCATTCAAGTTTCATTGAATCGGACTCTACCTTTCACTCTAGGTGAGTCGAATCGATAATTTCTCTGTAATGTATATTTTTTGAATTTCCAATGGTGTCGAAAGCATCAAATTACCAAAAGAAGATAAAAACCTCCAGTGCACGGTACAGGAACGGTACTGGTGTACACTGGCACTTACATCACATATTACAAATTACAAATTATGCGTTGGAAATCAGAGCGTATTATCTTGATGAGCTTAACCGAGAAGTCGTTGACGGAAGCTGCATTAGGTGTCCTTGCTCGTGGTATTATGACCTTGAATATGAAGTGGATGGAGCAATCAGTGTAAGAATACTTACGTTATTTTGTTTGGACCTAGCCACAATTGCCTAAGTCAGACTTTCCTAGGTAACACAGGTCGCAGACAACTACTACAATACGAAAATGCAACCTTCCATTTGTCCGAACTATGTAGCGATAGAACAAGACGGGCGCATCTGTCTCCAGCCATCAGAAAATATTTCGAGAGAAAAGAGGAAAAAGGTACACCGAGTAGCAGATAGGCAAAAAAGTGGAGGCAGTCCCTTCATGCAGCATGAAAATATGTCCACTCGCATAAATTGCTCTCTTTTTTATGAATATTCATTCATACTGACAACCGTAATAATTTAATAAATTATTAAGTCTGTTCAGGATCATGCCTTTATAGTTCCTAGTAGGTTTCCTCAATCATTGGCATACGTGTATGACGACTTGCATTGGAACGTGTAGTTAAAAAGTTACATAGCGTTTCATATTAATTTGTGACCAATGGGTTCAACAAACAGAAGGAACAGGCGAAACCCTGAGACTTTTCTACAACTCTGATACCGATTAACTCACTTTCTTAAAAATGTTCCAGTATGCGGAAATTTTAAAACTCATCATCGCGACGTGCGCCTGTCGGCGTTCCATTGTCGTTTCGCAGTTACAATGATGAGAAAATACCGAAACTGTGAACTGTTCCAACATGAAATATGTTTTTAAAAATGTGTAACCGAGGATAAGCACAATAAGAAATTAGATGCCTACACTACACAATTTCTACCGTAGTTAAAGGTACGAAAACAACAAAATAACAAACAGTTAAACACTTAGTGTTCTCTACACCGTCAGTTGCTAAAGACACTGAAATTTTTTTTGAGGATTTCAATACTACAGTCATCCGAGCTATTTCTTTATTGGTGAACTAAGCCCTGGATTTAACATTTTGTACAATTTACACAATTTTACGAATATAACATTTTGACTGACATCAGCGCACAATTAGTTCCCGGTAACTGATTTCGCTTCAACATGTATTCTTTTAAATTGTCAGTGAGAACCAGTACAACCAGAACCAGTACATGTAATGGGTCAGAGACTGCGGAGGAAATTACACTGATCGGTACGCATGTGTTGAAGACATTGGAGTTGTAAAGACTACTATCCATGCTATTCCACAAATATCGCCTGTATAGCGAGTAACACAACGCATAATATTTTAAACTTCTTTGCCGTTGCTCAATTCACTGTGACAAAATTATATACATTTCCCGAAATATTTTCCAAAAACCGTAACTAGCTGCACAAATTTTTGGCCATACACCACTCCACACATACCTGAGCAGCAAAATAAGTAGATTCTGGAGCAACAGAAACAGGTTTCCTCTCCTCGTATCTTCTTCGCTGATGCTAAAGGGTGCATTTACCACGCATTTCGTGAAGTGCCTTCGCTAATAAAGACAATTTTGTCGAATTTATTTTTAATCAGTAGAGAAGTGAATGGGTAGAGACCAATGGTATTAGTTTTGCTACAACCATCCTCTTAGAAAGATAATGGGTTCTAGACCCGTTAACCCCTTACTTTTGTAGTTCTAAGTGCTTTCAATTTCGCTTCCAATGTACTGAGAAACAAGCCCTCAGTTGTGAAAACTGTCAGTCAAAATCTAATTATCTTCCAACCGATGTCCAAAGAAATATACGTGAATCTCGTACTACGTAAAAGTAAGACTTGTTTTCTCTTACACTTAAGAAAAATGGTGCTGAAATCACATGTAACTTGGAAAAATTTAGTATCATACTTCACCACGTCTCGGCGAAGGTTCGAGGCTCCCTCGGGCGCGCGCGCGCGTGTGTGTGTGTGTGTGTGTGTGTGTGTGTGTGTGTGTGTGTGTGTGTGTGTGTGTGTGAGTGTTTGTCCTTAGGATAATTTAGGTTAAGTAGTGTGCAAGATTAGGGACTGATGACCTTAGCAGTTAAGTCCCACAAGATTTCACACACATTTGAACATTTTACCACGTCTCTTACTGAAGGATAACAGTTTCCTGTAGACACAAGCACCCTCAGAGAAAATAAAGAAAATGCTGCTGACACCGGAGGAATCATTTACGTTTGTTGATAGCATTAGTGTTACTGTCAGAAGGTGTTATTGTTAATTCCGTTCTGTTGAATATTAGTCGTTCAGTATAAGGTAGTTGGACCTTTTAGTCAAATATTATTCGATCTGGTAACATGTCGAAGGCAATATTCCTCAGCATCTCATCTTGGATCGCAGTCACTTGGTAGCATATCGAATTTGTTTCAAAAATCTCGAAAAAAAAGAATCTATTTCTTCATCCATGTCACCTGTGTGGAAGATACCGCCTACAATAAAGGAAACTCTATCCTGCACGAGTGTTTTTTTCCTGAACAAATGTCGGTTCTCTGATGGTAAATTATTTTACTCATGGCACGTTGTAATACTCGGGGTTAAAGTACACTCCATGACCTCGCGAAAGACGAACGGTTATGATTTTAGTCTGACTTGAGCATCAGACACGCTGTCGCTTATGGAGGCTACACGTGTACTGTTGTCGCTGTACACAAGTCACGTGCGTTGCAATGATCTCCGTCATATGATGCTATTCCATTCCTGTGAATTACCTAATCCAGTACTAAAGTGACAAACTGCTTCCGAGAAAGCTTGCAAGCATTGCAGATTAAATTATCGACCATGATCTGGTAATAGAGAAGTATTAGTACGGAACTGATTAATTAATTTCATTTAGTGGCGGCCGACTGCCAGTGGTCGGCAGTCACGCGAGCCCTTAAATACCAACACGTAACCCGAAACATCCGCTGAATGTTATATCAGATTTCGAGGGGTGCAATAGAATTCTGGTTGCAGTTGAGGACATTTCAGTGCGTCTCTGAAGTTTAAATACCGCCTGCCACGAATAGTTATTTATAATACGGTGTGCCCTGTTAATGTGCACTGCGATCATTGTTTTCAGTCAGATTCAGTTTGCCGTGTTAACTTCCAGAAACACAGTATGAACAACGATTTAGTTCCATGAGAGTTTACATACTCTGGTTTCAGTTTTTTGTAACTAGGAATTGTTGATGACAAACCATTTCCACACATGCAGTAACAAGTTCTACGACGTTTAGTGTTACTGTAAATATTTACAAAGAGTTTTCTTTGACACTAGTTTCATTAGAACACAACTCAAGAATTTGAATTTATTTGTAACAGACCTCGGCTCGTCTGATCGCAGTTCACCATTCCGTTCCCACAGCCAACACAAACTTACTAAAAACAGTCGTTTCCCCACAGAGACTGTACGTTGCTCGAAATATAAGGCTTTAATCCGTGTTACGATAAGCCGATTTAGTTCATACAGTCGTTTTCAAACATGCCTAAACACACGTTGAGTGAAACTAACATCAGTAGAAATCGAATGATAGCGTGAGCAATCATCAGGTCTATATAATATCAGTATATAAAGTACTTTAACATACTAACTTTTCTATGTGTATATACATCACTATCCCTTTTTTTAAATTTTTCATCGCTTTCGCTAGTACACAAAGCGAGCAATTTAAGATTCGGTCCATCAAACAGCTTCCTTTCTTTCAGTGAAACCATTTCGAGTGAAGTATGGAGGTTCCCAATTAGGAAAGTGTGATAAGGTATTGTTCTGGCATTCGTCCTGTAATCAACTCAAATCATTCGATAACCTTTAGACGATACTGAATGATGGACCTACATTCAATTTGCTTGTCTCCAAGACAAACATCGTAGAGAGATATTGTTCGTTCTTTATCTGTTTGTGTGAGAGTGTGAAGTTAATGACCTGCCCTAAATGTACTGAAATGTTCTTGCTTCTATGTGAACCGTGGGACTTCTCGATTTTTTTTCTATTTCTCCATCATGGGGTGGACTGTCAGCTATCTCTGTAGATCTCTTCAGCCTATATAATGATTAAATCTTGCAATTTGAAAAAAATATAAGTTTAAAATAAACGTTTACTATATGACAATATTTATGTTCTCCGTTCCATGGCAAGTATATTGCACGCAAATGAGAATCTGTTTCCTATGATTGTGAATATATGGATAAGTGAGTAGATGCTGAGTAATACTGGTATCAGATGCTCGGTTTGGGTATATGTCGCTTGTAGTTGTTGTGTGTGCCACATGTTGGGTGAATACTGGAGACCTGCAGTGAGAGCTGGAGGAGTAGGTAACAGAGGCCTGGTTAGTAGGCAAAAAAGAGTTGGCTTTATCTGGTAGAAACGATTTCTGTACCGATTTATAGGTCACAAAAGGTCAATTATTATCCGTGGGAAAGGATACACTCATGAGATACAGGCACCCCTTTGTCCAAGAAAACAGGATGCAATGAAAGTACAGAATGCATTACCGTCAAACGAAAAAAACGCTTGGTACCGGTAGGGTGTCCTTTATATTACACAGCAAAACAGCTCTGAACGCTGCCCTCGTATCCATTACAGATCACGCTGAAGTACAGGGTTTCCAGTCGGCTGAAAAAATCAAAAAAAATGTTCAACTCGTCCGGAATTAAATTATGCCGTACGTCAGCCATACTCTTACTGCTGGAACACTCAATCTCGCTCAAGTTTTTATTTTTCACTTTTATGAAAGTGATGTTTATGAAACCTTCTACTTCGATGTTCAAAATGTTGAATAACTGTGTAAATTTTAGAAATGGATGTTGGATAACTGTGTAGATGATAGAAATGGCGGTTATATTTCAGTTCCAAGAACGCAGAATCTAATATTAAATGTCTGTATTTCTACGAAAGAATAATTAAACTGAAATAGTAGAAATTTAAGGAAACGCAGCACGTCCCTTTTCTGTTATTCTATTGTTAATTAGGCTCCCTAATTTTTTTTCTCTTTTGAATCATTCGGGAGATCCATCAACGTTAATCGTAATGTTTTCAAAAATTCTCAGATTATTTTCTGCGTAAAGGAGATGAAGTACAATGGTTTCAAAATAATGTAATAAAATGTGATTCTTATATAGCTTATGGAACTCCATAAGCAATGTATTCTGAAAATATAATATTTTCATCGATTAGCTGGGTGCATCAAGACCGACAGCTTCTTTGTTTTCCTTCCCTACACGTGCTAATATCTCGTTTCACTCATTTCTCTCTTCTGTTGTCTATGAAAATACATGAAAATAGTTCGATTTACAAAGACCTTTCAGTGTTTAACATACGCGACTCGTTCAACGCTATGTTTGGGGTTGCATAAGAAGAAATCTCCAATGTGAGTACATTAGATTTAGCGCTGCATTTCACCTAGGTGTAACCGTTCATTTTAAATTTCATCGTGTTGGCAGTATCGCAACATCAGAAATATCATCCCGATATAACGAAGATAGTAATTTTGAAGCACTTAGCTCCAAATTCTATCAGAACGTAAGTCAACTAACATATTTTGTTTTTGTTTGTATCCATTTTCAGAAAAATACCTGCCGTAAAATATTTTTCTTGAAGTATATATTTAAATTTTGGTGGGCTCGTTTGTATCTGAGCTCTTGTTTTGATGCACATCACGCGTTAAGATTTAAGCCTAATCCTTCTTTACCCACTGTCAACCCATCTTTTCCTAAATCATCTTGCAACTCTTCCAATTTACAAGCCAATGATGATTTAGGAAATTGTCCCTCCTTCGGATGTGCCCCTGCCAAAATTTTGTTCTTCGTTAATTTGGTATCCAATTGTTTCTACTTTTAGCTCTTGTCATATTGCTTAGGTTCTCGTGTGGTCTGATATTCACTAACAACTCAAGTAATCATCTTCCAAGGTCTTCATTCCTTACTAATTGAAGGAGATACCATTTATCCTTATGAGAGATGTATCTTTATGGTATGGCCCTTGTAAATAGCAAGTAACAAATATGTTCGTCTGATCGGTAGGTGGTACAAAAATTTAGGAACTTTAAAACTGACGTTATATGAAGTATAACAGTGTCCGTACTTCCATGTCAAGTAAATTACATTCACTGTTTCTTCCTTTATAGCTAGTTAGTTTTTCTACTGTGTTGATGCGATAAAATTTTTGGTAACAGATTATTCGATTCTGCGGAAGTATAGGGTCTTACTATTTTAGTTTATTTTGAGTAAGACGCTTTTTGCATTTTATTGCATCTCTAACTTGTTAATGGACTTTCGTACTGAGAACTAATCAAACCTTCCCCAGTAATCCCCCTGACAGGAATTGTCGAATTGCTAGAAATCGGCGAGTAATGTATTTAAGCTCTCTCTGCGTGAGATAATTTACTAGAGCTCTAGCTGCAATCTGCGTAATCTGAGGTACGACTTAGAAAAATTTAACAATTTTCCCAATAAACTTCGATAACAGTCGTCACTGTGTTCCTACATGCCTGTTGCTGCGAAGTTTTCCGTAGATATCCTCGTGTAACGTCATTACGTAAGTAGCGCCTTTGAAAAGTGGTCTTCGATTACTGTGTTAAGAGTTGGCTTGGAGGCCACTCACAACGTGAAACCAAACTTATTGTCGGCGGACGCGTAACATCGGTCGCAGGAAGTCGTTATTTACAAACAAATGCTGATGTGATAAACCTCTGAACAAGGGAGTAGTCATCGTCTCGGCACAGAACTGGCGTTAATTGCAGAGAAATTATTTTATTTGTGTTTAAATATCACTAAAATGATCAACATTGCCTTCTTCCTCTTCTGCGCGTCTTGTTTTGGTGAATATGACGTTCTTCAAAAATTTGAAACAAAAGATATTCATCTGGACAACTGAGCTAATTACATGCGTTTCAGCAGCGTGGTGAGACTGGTGAGAATCTGGGAAAAGCAAAAGCGAGCCGGGTGGCTCTGGAACAGCCCTTCAGAGGCCCTGTGCGGCTGTAAAGCGAGCGACCCGCCCCGGCGTCTCTAGAGAGCCACAAGCAGCCTCACTGACACGCAAGCGCGGCAGGCAGCCTACCTGCAGGGGGCAGCGCCAGCTGTCGGATTGATGCCGTCTGTTGCTTGCAGGTAGCTGAGGAGCGGCACATTGCTCTGGAACATCGCTGTCTTCCTTATGTGGGGGAACTGCATCTTTTGGCAGCACTGTCATGACAGCAAATCTTAGATACATTTTCATTTGTCTCCAATTTCCTGTTCCACGCTTTCTATTATATATCACATTTGCAATATCCCCTTCAGTGTTCCAGAGTTTTATTTTCCTCGGTTTATTTCTTCTATTTTATACATTAGTGTTTCAGTGCCAAGTCCTTCTGAATACTTATTTCATCATTTTTTCTTCTTCTTTGAACATTTCCCTCACACTCGATGAAGCGAACGGCAGACTCCGCCATAGTAGGAACTAACTTTCTCACGTTCTGGTTCCTTGCAGTGCGTGATGTCTTTTGTTACATTTTAGAGCCAGTATGAAAAGCGATCGCGGGACACCGCGTCGACTTGTTACTGCCGTCATTAATGTTAGACGCCATAAGAAGGAAATAGGAGTAACTGTTCGAAAAGAAGAGGTGTCTGTATTAGCTTGATGGTGTCTTTTGTTAGGATGTCCAGCTTCCGCAACAGGTTAGATATAAACTGTTCTTGGTTTTCTGTCTTAAGCTTAGTACATAGAGAGCATATTTTCACCTGACGTTCTTCACTTTTCTTTATAAAGCATCTTCTGTGATAATACAGTAAATACAGTGTACTAAACACATATTCGTTATTTATAGTATTTCAGTATGAATTTGGCCTAGAATTTACCTACCGTGTTTCTGTCTCTTGTTTACGTACTCTGAAGTTCAGTACTTGATCGTCCATTGTTAGTGGAGGCTAAGGTCGAAAGAAACTTGGTTAAACACTCACTTTACGTAAATTTTCACCTTTATCAAATCCGTTTTATCTGACGATGCATTTGTGCTTTTCTACTTTAGCTCAATAGACTTTATAAGAGAGAGAGGAATTAATTCACGTGCTCCGGACTCAGCGCCGTGTTAATGTTTGTTCATATCTTTTTCTGTGTCGTTTTGAATGTTACCAACCTCGAATTGGCTTTTTCTTTCGTATTCGTGCGTGTATGTGTTCTTAGGGAACTGTTTTGTCGCCTTTCTCGTGCGGTACTACTTCGTTGTCCTCTCACTATCAAAAGATTTTGTTCCGTTTCTTCTAACGCACATTTAAACGATGTATCTCTCAAAAACAAAGAAATATTTCGCATGTTTAATTAATTCAACAGTAATTTCATCCAGACTAATGACTTTCTTAGGTTTTGTGGTCTTCAGTTCATAAGTCATTTCTCTAGTATGAATACCATCTAGGCCTTCTACTTCCATATCTGTATTTACTACTATAGTTTATAGAATTACCTACTGCATTTTCCAATACATTTACCACGGTGTTTTTAATAGTTGATTTCTGAGACTGCTGAAAACTCGATTACCTTTTGGCTCAAATCTTTTGAAATATGTCCTTCGTTAACATAGGTATTTCTTACATTCTATGTTAACCTGATTTGCCATCGTATACATATATACATATATATATTTTCGCTCTTGCATTGCCCTTGGTTGAATGATCTTCGTGGATCACTCCTGTATCAGAGGCTAGCCTGAAAAGTGATTACCACTATATTTTTTATTTACATGTCGTTGTTACGTGCCGTCATTGCTCTTATCTAGTTGTAATTATTAGAATACATTTGTATGTAATTCACTCTTTACGTGCATGTGTATTACCTATCTGAACGTATTCATCTCTTAAGAGTGAGACGTACCTTTCTTGGATAACTGCCAAACAAGAATATCGAATTCGTAATTTTCTATTTCGATGTTACGTTTCACGTTGTTTTCATTTCTGCAACACCTTATTAACCTTGACTTTCTTCTGGTTACTTTCACTCGATATTCTGCATTAATTGGTCTGTTCACTCCATCCTACCGACTCTGTACAAATCTCATCAGCAAATGTCATCATCGATATTCTGTCATCCTGAATTTTAATCCCTCTTACGAACTTTTCTTTCATTTCCTTCATTGCTTCTTCAGTATATAGATTGAAAACTAGATGAGGAAGACTACATCTGAGTCTTACACCCTTTTTGATCCAAGCAGTTCTTTCTTTGACTTCCAATCTGATGGTTTCCTCTTGGTTATTGCACATTTTGTACAGTATATGTCTTTCCAAATAGCTTAATCTTATCTTTCTCAGAATATTGAACGTCTTGCACCATCTTACACCGTAGAACGATATTTCTAGGCTGAAGAATCATATAAACGAGTCCTCACTTTTCCTTAGTCTTGTTTCCATTATAAAGCGCAATGTTAGAACTACTTATCTGTGCCTTTATCTTTCCTAAAGCCAATCTCACCGGCATGTAATTGATCGTCAATTTTTTTTCTCATTCATCCTATATCATTGTTGTTAGCAGCTTGGATACAGAAGCTGTTAACGTGATAGTTTTCGCACATCCTATCCCTGCTATCTTTGGAATAGTGTGGATGATATTTTTTCGGAAGTCTCATGGTACGTCTCGAACCACATAGATTCTACAAACCACCTTGAATATTCGTTTGGTATCCACTTTCCCCAACGACTTCAGAAATTATGATGGAATGTTGGTTATGCCTTCTGCCTTATTTGATCTCAAGTCTTCCTGAACTCTTACAAAATCTTAATCTCATACTGGGTCCCGTATGTCATCCAAATCGATTCCAATTTCTTATTCTACCACGTCACTAGAAAAGTCCTTCACCATTATAGAGGCCTTTAAATAACTCTTTCACTCCATCTGTTCGCCCCAATGCGTTTAACTCTTCTTGTTACCAGCCTTAATTTTATTTTCACTGTTTTGACTTATTTGCATTCTGAGTCAGACCTCCCGACAATCAACTCTTTTTGGATTTCTTCTCATTTTTCCTACAGCCATTCCGACTTGGCCGCCCTGCACTTGCCAGTTATTTCATTCCTTCGGTATGTCGCTTTATTCCTGTCTTTCCCTGAACACTTTTGTTCTTCCTTCTTTCGTCGACCAACTGGAGTATTTAAATCTGTTATCCAAACTTTCTTCGCAGTTACGTTCCTTGTAGCTATGTTCACCTGTTGAACATCTTTGATTGTCGTTTTTTACAACTGTCCGCTCTTCAACTGAGGTGTCTGTTGTGGTATTCCTTGTCATACTATCCACATCCATAGAGAACTTTAAACACGCCGCACTATTCCTTAATACTTCTGTATCCTACCTCCATCTACACTGATTCCTTAGGACGATTCTCTTCAACTTCTGTCTATATACTTCATCATTACTAAATTGGGATCTGAATCCTTACCTGCACCTTGGTAGGCCTTACAATCCAGTATCTGATTTCGGATTCTCTGCCTGATCCTGACGTATACCAGTTGGAACATTCGCGTGTCTGCAGCCGTCTTCCGAGTATATCTCCTCCTCTTGTGATTCTTGAGCAGAGCATTCGCTATTACCATCTGAAATTTATAGCAGAACTCAATTTACCTAACTCTTCTCTCATTCCTTCTGTCACGCACATATACTCCCGTAACCCTTTCTGTTTTTTATTCCTTTACAGCCACGTTCCAAGTCCGCATGGCTATTATATTTTCATTTTATTTTGCATCCTGAATTACCCGTTCACTATCCTCATATACCTTCTACGCATCTTCATCTGTGCTAGCGACGTTGGGACGTACGCCTAAACTGACTTTGTCTCAATTGGTTTGCCATTGAACTTAATGCGAATAACCCTATAACTGAACTGTTGGCACTAGCTCAATCTCTATACTACTTTCTTCTTCATAACGAATCATACTCCCGTTTATACCGTTCTATGCTGCTGTTGGTATTCTCCCATATTCATCTGACCAGAAATGCTTATCTTCTTTCCATTTCACTACAAAACCCCAACTGCTTCTATATTGAGCTTTTGCATTTTTCTTTTCAGATTTTTAGTTTTCCTGCTACGATCACTACAGACATTTCGTGCTCCGACTAGTAGAACGTTGTTTGATATTTTCTCGTGGTCACGCATTGTTAGGCCGTCCAGTCCTTGAGATCCGAATGGGGGATAGTCTGTAAACGTTTCCCAACTGAGGGATTATTATGACACTTTCTCAGTTACGGCGAAATTTGCTATGTTTACACATTGTGTCTTTAATGGAGTGATTTCGATGGACTTCTGCTTGTTCATGCAGTTGACTATTACTGACTTTTCCCTCTCTTAAGGGCTGTTTCCCCCACCAAGCCAACCGAGAGCCCGGAAGCTCCGTTCGCTTCTCCACTGTCTTTGATAAGGCCGTTGGCAGTACATGGGTGTTTTCTTACCCTGCGAGTCTTCGGTCGCCGTTGCTGATGACTTATTCAAAATTTAAGCAATTGCTGGGTTACAGTCTGTGCCCTAAGAAGTTTTGATAAGTAGTCGAAGACGCTATTCCTATATGCGTACTAGCTCTTGCCAAATACTACTTGTGTAATGATCCGCCCGCCGTTGTGGCCGAGCGGTTCTAGGCGCTTCTGTCCGGAACCGCGATGCTGGTACGGTGGCAGGTTCGAATCCTGACTCGGGCATGGATGTGTGTGATGTCCTTAGGTTAGTTAGGTTTAAGTAGTTCTAAGTTCTAGGGAACTGATGACCTCACATGTTATGTCCCATAGTGCTTAGTCATTTGAACCATTTTTATGGAATAAGTCGATAATGTCAATGACAGGCGATCTGGCCCATACAGCTGTACAGAATTGCGTCTCTTCGTTATTATTACGTACTTCATTTTCTTACAGAACGTGCAGGTTACCTTCAGTGGCTATTTCCAGCAATAGTGGCACGAACAGGTGGTAAATGCCAATCAGAAATTGTTACACGCGAAATGTTCACTTGTATCTGTTCTTCTACTGAAGTTTCGGTTCAAGCCCCACTTCTTGCACATTTTTTAGCACTGGACATTCCTATGATATTTCTGATACGTCTCACTTGGATATATTAATCATTGGTTATTTGTCTTGGTAAACGATTTTTCTGAGATAATTTATCAACTATGAAAATAGTACAGACCGCACAAAAGAAAGCATTGAGAATAATATCTGGTTTCTTCAACAGTTATCTGATTAGCCACTGGCTTACAGAGACCGTCTCTTTTTCCGTTTGAGAACATGAGATATATATCATTGACAAAATTTGTCCCACTTTGGGGCGCTGAGAGCAGCAGCAGCAGCAGAGAGTGTTGTACGTTGGAGTAATTTTCAGACTTCCTCTAACAAGCAACACTGTAATAGAAGCTTAATATATTTCTTTATTCGGTTTCGAAATTATAGCATTTCTTGTACGTGTGCGCAGTCTTCTTATGAAATTACAAGAATTACTCCGGAAGAGTAAGGTTTTTCCAAATGACGAATACTGTCCAAGTTACAACATCGTCATTTGCTTAGAAACAGAATATCCAGCTAAAATTGAAAAGTATTGCAGACGAAATCTTGTCATACCGTTTTTAGTAGTCTGTGTGCTACAGTCAGTCTACCACATACCAATAATCAGTAAGTGAAATAAAATAAAGGCGACGTATTACAAAAAGTCAGTTGGTTGCTATGAATGTGACCTCCTTCCTCCAAATATGTCATAATAATATCACATGTCTCATGGTAGTCAGTGTGTGATTAAATATTAGAAATAAGGCTTTCTGCTTACTTTCCATTGTGGAAATGTTGCACGTTCCCTAAAGGATTTCGCTTGAAAATATAATAATGTTTTGTGGTCAAACAGAAAAGTTTGTATCTCTCAAAAGGAAATATTAGCAATAAAGGAATATAACGCAATCGCTCAAAAGCGTGTTAGCTCATAATAGGGAAAATGATCACGTTGCTAGCACCATGAAATTTAATAACTGCCAGCAGCGTGCGGTACAATATTCTCAAAATTCCTCTCGGTGTTTTTGATTATTAGTGCGAAATGGAGTAAAGCGGTCTTTCACAGTAATGACTCTCTACGTCGAGTTTGAAAATACCATAATGCAGAGAATTTTCTCACAAGATAAAACATCCGAGCAAAACAAATGTAATAAATATGCGTGCCGTCTGCTAGAGAACAGGGACGGGCTGTTTGGCTGTTTACTTCAGTCACGTGTCATTCAAAGTGCGGCCCAAAAATTCTCTGGAGTATCGTACCGCATGCTGCTGTGGAGCTGTACGGAAAGGCGCATCAATAATGCATGTAATTGCAAACAGAGTCTGCACTATGGAAGAGTATTTGCGAGATGTCTTATTCATAACATTCGCAAATTAGTTTGGCTTTGATTTGAGATTCGTTGCTGAAACGCAACGAGCAGTGCTGCGAGTGGCGGGTGCAGCAGCCGCCGGTGATTGGAAATTTCGAAACAGTTCCATTAATTATTCAGACTCCGTTCGTATTACGTTTCATTGATGAAAAAAAGCTGAAAGCAACAGCTCGCAGTATTTAACAAGTTCTCTAAGAGAATGTTCAAACCAAACTAATTTAGTCTTTATTGAACATGCACTAAGTCTTCGTGTAAGACGAGACGTTTGCAAACTAAACTGTAAACAATGATCCTCAGCGCCACATTTAGGATCTGATTACAGATCAGTAGGTTCCACCTGTGGTTATTGTCCTACGGAGAGAATTGTTATTGTAACAATTTCACAAAAACAGCAGTTTAAAGCAATTTTCGAGTGGAAATACCTATAGGTCAGCATTCAAGATTTATTATTAAACTATTTAAAATTTTACCTTAAAAATGAAAGGAATTGAATTTATTTAGGTATCAGTATGAATTATTAACATCGCTTTGAATAGCTGTATTTAAAAAAGTTATAAGCTGATATTCACGTCTGTGCAAAAGTTATAGTGCAGGTTTTACGTTGAATTTGACATACACCCAAGATTTACGTTCATTCCTTACAACAGCATCTGCGATCTCTTATGAATGTAAATAAATATAGCGCCAAATCAATGAAATTCATGGAAATTTGTAATTCATGTAGACAGGAGAGAGATTTCCTGTCTGCTGCAACAGTTCATTGTTCTGAATGTGGATGCTCGTCCAAGAGTATGCCTATGTCTCTTCCTGTTCTTGGAAACGGTTATTGGATACCATTAAAAAGTATTAGAGATACTTTTTCACGAAAACGTCAGCTGTTCAACTGCCGGTGTTGTATGAGGATGACCTGTAACTTCTTATTGTTTCAGATATAGGTTTTTTGCCTACCGCGATATAGTGTAAACATCGTCATTCGCCCGTGACACGGCAGGAGCATTATTCTTAGGGCTGATACTTAAGTACAACTGGATATCGTCAGCGCGCAAGTGGTAGTTACCAAAGTGTTGAACACACGAAATATTACTCCATACAGCGTGAAAAGGAAGGGATAAATAACAAAATCCTTTGTAAATCGAAGTTCAAATGTTTCCATATTATCCCCGATCCTCAGATGACTCATTGGCATCTATTCCTGAGGTAGTTACCGAAACACATTATTGCACTGTTTGAGACGTACAGAAATAAGGCCAAGTGTAAAATGAATGACTTAGTTATCACATTAAAATTTTTTTCACTACCTAAAAACCAAAACAGTCGCTACCACTGACATTGTTAGTAAGACTGATATCGCTTATATCAGCGTTACTAACTTAGCTATTAAGCCCCAACGACATATTCAACATACGACTAATCGAGTAAAATGGTCGCATATATCATGACGTCACATTTCTGTCCCGTCTTCCGATGAGACAGTTTGCTGTGTAGCTATTGCTTGTGACGTCAGTGATCGAGAGTTAAACAATAACGGCATATATCCATGTTCGTTTACATAGGAACGTTAATGTAGTTTTATTTCAGGCTTAAGGCCAATTTCATATATAACTGAATTGGATAGCGAAGGGAGTTTTCCACGAAATGGAATTCATTTATTCATGCAATTCATGGCTCATAATGATAGAACAGTGTTGACATGTCGATGGCAGTAGTAGACAAATGCATCCAAAATACACATTAAGCTCTACGTCATTTTGATGCATATCAAACGATAATATCTGAATTGGTGTGAGAAATTCGACATTAGATTCATATTTAAACTCATATTAATTAAAATAAGGACTTGCTACACAAACTAGCCCTTTGCAATGAGGCGCTTGAACCTCCCATTTTCATTTAGATGGCTCAGATATATCAGATCGGTGCTTTCGCATGAGAAGTTCAGGGCTACTAGGTCATGGGGACTATCCCCACAAAACCTGTCATAAATTTGCGAATAAAAGATTATTCTGACATATAACTAAATGTCAGCAAATTTTCGCAAGATTTCAAAGCAGAGAACGAAAATTTTGAGTAAATATTTGTAATGTGTTTAGCAAGCTTCTAGAGAAACAGTATTTACGAGCAGTCTTGTGCAATAGTCAAATGTGTATGTTTTGTGCCATTATAGCCAACTTTTGTGAGCATAATTTGAAATTTAGAATAAAATAATAAATAAGCTTGTAACACGAATCAGACGAATAAGTGTCGATCTTGAGCATGCTGCTAATAGTGGAATACTAAAAGTGATTCATTCTATTAAGCAGTCTCTTAAACCATATTCTTTAACAATGAATTAGTATATCGAGTAGCTGCCCGTCACGTGATAGCGTAGCTACTTTTCCAGTACTACGGCCAGTGCCGAGTCGAAAGTCCTCACTCAACGGGAACAATCTTCATTGTTTACCAACCATGCAGTACTGTAGTGACCCAGGTGCCAGTCTTGGTTACTAGGCAGTGAGTGATGTATTCTCAGACGGTGGCGGCTTGCGTCAGTCAGTGACTACGCAGACAGGATGTCAGCTCGACAGCTCAGCATAACCTATCACCGCCTGGGCTGGTACACACCACTCCCGGCCCTCAGTGGAATGTAGAAAGCGCGCAGACCTGACGTCGAACCCAGGGCCCTCGGAGGGGCTGCGGTGATAATCGGTGTCGGATGTAGCATAAAACACAGAACCATCAGTTGTAACATGAAGCTCGAAAATATGCGGCTTTGCCATCTATTTGGGCGCTGCTCTACGCACACGTCTACATCTATATTTCGCAAGCCAGCGTATGGTGGAGGGTACATTGTGTATTACTATTTCCTACCTCTCTTCCTGTTTCACTTGCGTATGGTTTGCGGGAAGATAGGTTTCTAATAAGCCTGGTGGGCTCGTTTCTGCATAATATTACCTTCACGGTCTTTTCGCGAGATATACGTAAGAGGAAGTAACATATTGGTTCACTCTTCTAGGAATGCATGCTTTCGGAATTTCAACAGTAGACCATACCTGATGCAGAACGCCTCTCTTGCACCGTCTGCTGCTATAATTGCCAGAGCACCTCTGTGCTGCTTTCTTGTTTACTAAATGAATCTAACGATAATCTTTATTACCTCTATCAAACCTACCTGGTACAGGTCCCACAATGACGAGTATTATTCAAGCACTGGCCGAAAGATTGTTTTGTAAGCTACTTCCATTGCTGATGGGCTATATTTGCCGGGATTTCTTCCAGTGAATCTCAGTATAGCATCTACCTTACACAGGATTAATTTTAAGTGGTCTTTCGACTGCGCATCTCTCCACAAGCATACTCCTAGATGTTTTGTGGAAGTAACTGGTTCCAGTGCTTATTCTGCAACTTTGTTATTATAAGTTAAAGGGTCTGTCTGTGTACTGACAACACACTACATTTTTTAATTTTGGTCAACTGCCACTCACTGCACCTCACGTAGGTTCTCTGCACGTCTTCCTGCATTTCGCTATAATTTTCTAGCGTCGTGAAGTCACTGTATACAATAGCTTCATCCGCGTAAAGCCTCATGGAATTTCCAACGTTATCTGCTAAGTCTTTTATGTAGGGTGAAAATTATTTGAACCTAAAAACTCTGGACGCTGCACCGAACATCAAAACCAATATTTATATCTAACGTCATAATTCCCTGTTAGCGTTATTTATCTCGATTGAGAGGTTATTCACACTTCAATTGTAATGACGGAACTGTCGTAACAGTTCCTGTTGTACTCTTCAGTGGTAATAGTTGTTTCACATTCAGGTGTAGTTTTACCTCTTGACCCATCACAGTACTTGTTTAGTAATGGAGCGATACACCTGGAGTGAGTATACTGACAAGAGTTGGTGCTTGCTACGTAGCGATGGGGTCGTCAACATTCGCAATCCACATATTTGGATTGAGTTTAATCCACTTAGCACATTTACTGGCGCTCATCCATTTCGGCTGTACGTGAATGTGTTAGCAGATGTTATTGGTGAATGTTTTTATTGGCCATGCCTCCTAACTAGACCATTATGTAGCCAGAATTATTAAAGGTTCCACAACAGAGCATTGACAGAATTGATGGATGACCTGCCACTCGCTATAAGACAGAGCACGTGGTTCCACCATGAAGGGGCGTCGGCACATTTTTTTCCTGTGCGGCGGCTCTTGACGAGCATAGATGGTCCTGTACCAAGGCCTTCTAGATCCTCTTTTTTGACCCCCTGGCCTGATTTGTCTGGGGAGAGATGAACAACATTGTTAACAGATCTCCTGATGAATATGAGGTTCTGGTTGTCCAGACACTAGCAGCAGCAGGAGACACTCCAGTAGTCTTTGACTGTATTAGGCAGAAGATGACCCGTCGGCCTTCCCTCAGTTTAAAAGTCCATGGAGGCATTTTTCAGATAACTGTTTTGCCTTAATGTAGTTGTCACTTTGTAATAAAAAATTTAAAATTGTTACTGTTTCTTTTTGTCTAGCGTAAGTAAGATTTTCATCTCCTCGTACAACGGTGCCTCACAGGAAAGCACATAACAAAAACTGTTTTCAGTGCCACACGCAACCTGACAAAGTTTATTGGTTTAATTAATTTTCATCCAGAGAAAATCCCCTGTACCGGTTAAAAAATCCTCATAGGAGAAGATTACGTCAGAAAAAATATTTGTTCCTGTGTCCCGCTCAACCACCCAGAGTTTATCTGTTTTAAATAATGTTAACGCTTTATACGTATTACGAAAAATAATGCACATATAACACTCCCTTCGGGAACGACGTCTGTTACTTTTATATCTGAAGACTTCCAACTTTTCAGAGTGACACCTTGTGGCGTTCTCCAGAAACTCTTCAATCGAGTCACGTAGCTGGTCTGATATTCTGAACTCTAGTATTGTGTTTATTATGTGGCTGCGCGGAAGTGTGGCATTTGCTTTGCCTCTACTTTTAATATAATTTTTTTTTTTTTTTTTTTTACTCGTCAGTCTTCTGACTCGTTTGATGCGACCTCCGATGAATTCCTTCCTATGACAGCCTCTTGACCTCAGGGTAGCACTTACAACCTACTCCCCCAATTATTTGCTGCATGTATTCCAATCTATGTCTTCCTCGACAGTTCTTTCCCTCTACAGCCTCCTCTATTACCACAGAAGTAATTCTCTGATGCTTTAACAGATGTCCTGTCATCCTGTCCTTTCTCCTTTCCAACGTTACCTACATATTCCATTCTTCTCCCATTCTGCGCGGCACCTCCTCAAACCTTACCTTATCAGTCCACCTAATCTTCAACATTCGTCTGTAGCATCATATCCCAGATGCTTCGATTCTCTTCTGTTCCGCTTTTCCCACAGTCCATGTTTCACTCCCATACAACGCCTTACTCCAAAAGCACATTCTCAGAAATTTCGTCCTCAAATTAAGACATATGTTAATTACTAGTAGACTTCTCTTGGCCAGAAATGCCCTTTTTGCCAGTGTTAGTCTCCAATTGATGTACTCCTTGCTCCGCCCATTACCGGTTATTTTGCTGGCTAAGTAGCAGAATTCCTTAACTTCATCAAATTCGTGGCCATCAATCCTGATAAGTTTCTCGCAGCTCTCATTTCTGCTACTTCACATTACTTTCGTCTTCCTTCAACTTCTGTTTTCCTTCGACTTACTCCTCAACCGTATTACGCACTCATTAGACTGTTCATTGTATTCAACAGTGTAATTAGTCCTCACTTTGACTCAGGATAGCAATATCATCAGCGCATCTTATTATTGATATCCTTTCACCCTGAATTTTAATTCCACTTCTGAACCTTTTATTTCCATCATAGCTTCTTCGACATACATATTGAACAGTAGGGGCGAAACACTACATCCCTGTCTTAAACCCTTTTCAATCCAAGTACTTAGTTCTTGGTAGTCCAATGTTATTATTCCCCCTTGGCTGTTGCACATGTTCTGCTACCCGTCTCTCCCTATCACTTATCTGTATTTTTATCAGAATTTCGAACATCTTACACCATTTTACATTGTCGAACGCTTTTTCCAGTCCGGCAACTCCTATGAAAGTATATTGCATTTTCTTAAGTCTTGCTTCCATAATCAACCGCAACGTCAAAATTGCTTCTCTGGTGCTTTTACCTTCCCTAAAGTCAAACTGATCTTCACCTAACCCACCATCAATTTTTTCCATTGTTCTGTATATTATTCACGTCAGTAACTTGGATGCATGTGCATTTAATCTGATTCTGCGATAATTCTTGCACTTGTCAGATCTTGCAGTGTTCGGAACTGTGTGGATGACATTTTCCGAAAACCAGACTCATACGTTCTACACATAAACGTGAAATGTCGTTTTGTTGCCACTACCACTAAAGTGCCTTATTTGATCTTAAGTCCTCCAAAGCTCTCTTAAATTCTGATTCTAATACTGAATGTCTTATCTCTTCTACACCGACCCCTTTTTCTTCTTCTTTTTCTTCTTCTTCTTCTTCTTCTTCTTCTTCTTCTTCTTCTTCTCCTTCTACATGACACAAACCTTCCCCCTCATAGAAGCCTTCAATATACTATTTCCACCTATCCGCTCTCTCCTCTGTATTTAACCGTGGCATTCGCGTTGCACTCTTAATGTTATCAACCTTGCTTTTAATTTCACCGAAGTTCGTTTTGACTTTTCTGTATGCTGGGTTTGTCCTTCCGACAATCATTTCTTTTTAGATTTCTTCACATTTTTCATGCACCCATGTCGTCTTAGCTTCCTCGCACTTCCTATTTATTTCATTGACCAGCGACTTTTATTTCTGTATTCCTGCAGTTCCCTCATCATTTTTGCACTTCCTTATTTCATCAATCATCTGGAATATTTCTTCTGTTACCCGTGGTTTCTTAGCAGTTACCTATTTTCTAGCTATATTTTTCTTTCCAACTTCTGTGATTGCCCTTTTTCAGAGTAGTCCATTCCTCTACCTACTGAGCTATTCCTTATTGCAGTATCTATAGCCTTAGAGAACTTCAAGCGTCTCATCATTTCTTAGTACCTCCATATTACACTTCTCTGCATATTGATTTTTCCTGACTAACCTCTTAAGCTTCTACCTACCTTGCATCACTACTATATCGTGATCTGAGTCTATATGTGCTAATGGGTAAGCCTTATCTGATTTCGGAATCTCTGCCAGACCATGATGTAATCTAACTGAAATGGTCCCGTATCACCCGGCCTTTTACAAGTATACCTCCTCATCTTGTGATTCTTGAACAGAGTATTCGCTATTATTATCTGAAAGTTATTACACAACTCAATTAATCTCACTCCTTGTCTTATAACTATATTCTTCTGTAACCTTTTCTTCTAGTAATTCCCCTACAGCTGCATTCCAGTCCCCCATGACTATTAGATTTTCATCTCCTTTATGTACTGTATTTACCTTTAAATATCCTCATACACTTTCTCTCTCTCTTCATCTTCAGCTTTTGATGTCGGCATGCGTACCTGAACTTTCGTTGTCGGTGTTGGTTTGCTGTCGATTCAGATAAAAACAGCCCTATCACTGTACTGTTCACAGTAACACTCTCTTCGCCCTACCTTCCTATTCATAGCCAATCATACTCCCGTTATACCATTTTATGCTGCTGTTGATATTACCCTATACTCATTATACCAGAAATTCTTGTCTTCTTAGCATTTGACTTGAGTGACCTCTAATATATCAAGATTGAGACATTGCCTTTCTTTTTACAGAACTTGTAGCTTCCGTACCATATTCAGGCTTCTTACATTCCACGCCCCGATTCGTAGAGCGTTACGCTTCCGTTGATTACTCAATCTTTTTCTCATGGTTACCTCCATCTTGGAGATCCGAATGGGGCATTATTCCGGAATCTTTTGGCGATGGAGAGATCATCATGATACTTACGTGTTGTAAATCCGTGAAAATGAACTGCGGAAATATTATCAAATGCTTCTAAACAGGACCAATGTGCCGTTATTCTTATATTAGCTGCCAAACGACAAACATCGGCAGACATACATCGGAGAATGAAGAATGTGTATGGGGCAGCATATCCGTCGAAAACGTCTGGAAAACTGCGACAAAGGGTACTGCTGACTCGTGTTAACTCACACACCCTTCGTAACGCAGAAGACAGTGGGAGACACTCGAGCACCCGCCCTGCAATCCCAGTGTCACCCCATGTGATTATCACGCCTTCGGTCCTTTAAAAGCAAGCCTTAAAGTGTCGACGATTCCTGTCGGACGAGGATGGGCAACAGGCAGTTTCGAACTTCTTCACACAGCAGGACGCGGTTTCACCAAACGGGTACCTTCAAGCAGGTGCGTCGGTGCGAAGATTTCCTCAATGCCCCATGAGATTTTGCCTTACTCGAATAACGATTCTGAAGTATGCGGCCTTAGAACTGAAACTTCTGAAAGCCCCTTACTGACTGAAGCTTAATGACAAATGAATTGAGAGTACTTGTAAAATAAAATAATAATAATAATAATAATAATAATAATAAGTGTACTGAGTGGCATTGTGGAAGTGTCCTGCACTTATTTCATGGTCGCTATGGTCTTCGATACCTTCTAACGATCTCGTGACCGTGAATACCAACTGTCTTCAGAATGAGATATTCACTCTGCAGCTGAGTGTGCGCTGATATGAAACTTACTGGCAGATTAAAACTGTGTGCCGGACCGAGACTCGAACTTCGGACCTTTGCCTTTCGCGGGCAAGTGCTCTACCAACTGAGCTACCCAAGCACGCCTCACGCCCCGTCCTCACAGCTTTACTTCTGCCAGTACCTCGTCTCCTACCTTCCAAACTTTACAGAAGCTCTCCTGCGAACCTTGCAGAACTAGCACTCCTGAAAGGAAACACCTGCCCGCAAAAGGCAAAGGTCCCGAGTTCGAGTCTCGGTCCGGCACACTGTTTTAATCTGCCAGGAAGTTTCACCATCTGTCTTCCTAGACAGAAATATGAATAATTTTAACAAGTAATTACAGGTTCCAGTTGTCACGAGAACGAGACAGCATTTCACTCCAACAAGATAACCAAACTGAAAAAGAAAAAAACAAAGTAATGCAGATATCATAACTTCAAGTAGTAGTGCCACTTCATAAGTACGCTACTACATGTAACAAACATTACATATATTGCAGCTTTGATCTCTCGGCGAATAGTTATAAGATTAACTTCGATATTACAACATAAACTGAATGCAATTCAGTTAAAGATATTATTTTTCTGATATTTTACTTCGATTGTTCAGGAATATAATTCATTTTCAAACAGAAATTTCAACAATCACAATCGTCTCCATTGAATAGGGGTAGGTTCAGGTATTCCGAAAGTGTCAAGCGGTTTTGTAGGTGAAACTGAGACACATGAAGAGGGAATGGAGGTACAGTGGTGGAAGGAGTTATCGACTAACGGAACTATCTGCTATGCGCTGAATACGCCGCGTTAGAGAAGACACTGGTCGACATGCGCAGTGGTTTCGGCAGTGCTGTAGGGTAATATCGGGACGCGCGGCTCGGCTGGAGGGAGAAAGCGCTGCAGCCACTCCAGTTCCAGCTCCAGACGGCGGAGCCGTTCTTCCGCCGCATTTCTGCCCAAGAACGTCGCCCGTCGCGCTGCTGAAGGCAACGAGTGCCCGCAGTCTCTGCTAGTAGAACTCAGGGCCAGGCCTTCGCAAGGGAGGCGCGCTCAGGCCATGTCTACGGAGGAACACCGTGAGACGCGTTCGCCAGTTTACTGACCTCCGGACAGCGTAGGCTACGGATAAGAAAAGCTGGAGGAGATGCAGTGTTACATCTACTACATATCGACGTCAATATCTCACAACTGTAATGGCAGAGTATCATTGCTGGTAGTCGGAGCTAGTTTTCTGACTAGTCTCATGCTGCTGCAGCGACATCATCTCCTGTATCAGCGTCCCCGTTCGACGAGGAGAACACGGCGAATTCCATAACCTGATTTCGCAGAAACTTTGCTCAGATGAAGACGGGTCAAGATAAACGAACAATTATCTCGGCTTATCTGTGAATATATGACCGCATGATCGTTATTGTGAAACCGAATTGTAATTATGCGGTTAATATAAATTCCTTGTGTCCCCTATCATGAAAAGAAACGTTTTTCTAGTAACCTTCTATGAATATAGATACATAATGGAAAAAAGTAAATAAATAATAATCGGTTTTGAACGTGGGACGCAAAAGTGAAACACCGTGACGCTAGCCACTGTGCAAACCGGTGGGTTATGCCGAGCGCCCTGAAAGGCATCTAAATTGGGTAGCAAACTTTGACGGCATTTTTCTCTGAAACGCTCAAGTATATTTCGATAAGCCGAGATACGTGTCTGCTTATTTTGGCTTCTCCTTCGCTGAACGATGTTTCTGGGATTTGGGTTATGGCACTTGCCGCATTCTTCTCATCAGAAGAAGACATTCATCTGATGCTAACATACGCAATTATTTGCTGTGAATATTGCAATATCTGTCCCCTTCCACTGTCTCTCCCTCTGCAGTTTTTTCTGGTATCTTAGAAGTTATTCGCTACTGTTTTAGTAGTATTGTCGCTTCTTCCAGTCTGTCTACTCTGTACATTCCCTTCCTCGCCGATTTTGCACGGAATCCCCTCATTTCTTATTTTGTCATTCCATCTAATTTCAGCATCTATATACACCACCTGATCTCATACTCTTAGAGCCATTTTTTTATCTAGTTTTGCTTCAGTCCGTTTGTATTCAGTTCTGTGCTTCAAACGTATGTTCTCAGAAATTTCATCCTCAAATTGCGGTCGATCTTTAATCCTATACTTCCTTTGGACAGAGCAGCTGTCTTTGCCTGTGCTAGTGTGCTTTGTACGTTCGCCTTCATTCTTCTGTCTTGTGCTACTTTGCTAGCGAGTTCCTTCATTTTTCTGATTTATGACACCGAATTTTGATGAGCTCATTCTTAACCTAATTCTGTTACTCACATTACTTTTATCTTTCATCTGATTATCCTCTGGCTGTATTCTATACTCGCTACACTGTTCATTCCCTTCAGTAGATGTTATAATTCTTCTTTACTTTCACAAGGCTAGCAATGTCATCATCGAATCTTAACGCTGATACATTCGCACTTTACTCATGCAGATATTGCATATTCCTTGTCTTTCCACATATTTAATACCTATTTTTCTGACAATTTCAGACATCTTTCACTATTTGGAAACATCGAATGCTTTTTCTAGATCAACGAATCCCATGAATGTGTCTTGACGTACCTTAAATCTTATTTCCATATCAAACGTAACATAAGAAACCCCTCTCTGGCGACACCTTTCCGAAAGCCTAACTGATCATTATCTAACAAATCCTCAGTTTTCCATTCCTCTGTATATTATTCTCAGCAACTAGCATCTATCAGTTTTTAAGCTTATTTTGCGACAGTTATCGCATTTATCTACTATTTTCTGTAGAGATGAAAATTTGTTGATTATTCTCCATATTCATTTCTATATTTCACATGGCATATTCCTTAATCGTAATGCTCGTATAGTCTCCAGAAATGGCCTTCTACCGCATTGGATAGAGAGAAGGTTGTGAATTACCAAGCAAAGATGTAAAAACTGATGAAAAGAATACTAACGCCGCAACAGTTAGTATGCGAGTGAGCCGAAAAGCAATGCCTCCGGATTTTTTATGTGAAAACACTGCAATCTTTTTGAATAAAACTAACGTTATTAACATTCTACATCTTCATGCTTACATATTTATTTCGCAACACAGTCACCGTGACATTTCTCCTAACGACGGATCAGTATGTTGACACTGCTTTGACAGTATGTTGCCAGAGCCGCGTTGTCACCTCTGCTTGTACCACTTCACCACAAAGTGAAGTCTTCGAAAGAGTTCTTTAAGCTTTGGCAATAGCTGACAATCGCGTGGAACTAAGTCGGGGCTGTATTGAGGAGAATCGACGGCAGTGAAGCCAAGGCGTAGGATCATTGCAGATACAGTACTCGTGTGTGGTCTGACATTGTCATGATTAAGGTGAAGGTAGTCCTTGTGTGGTCGAACTCTTCGAAATCGCAACCTAGTTACGTTACACACGGGCGTTTTAAACTCTACAATTTGGAACCCTAGACATGAAGAATAAAGATGTAGAACGTTAATAACGTTTGTCTGATCTTAAAAACTTCAAGAATTTTCACATCCACGCATTCGGAGGCGTTAATTTTCAGCACGCGATCATAAAAAGATAATTCTTATTTCTCAAAGTAGTCATTGACAGAGATGCTGTCACACGGGTTGTGTCGAAAATTCCACTAGAAAAATCCCTGACAAATGCTATGATTGACCTCAGCATTCTCACGCCTGCGACTATCAGCTTCTGTGTGCGCTGTTGGTTGATTTTATAACCAACTTGGCCTTTTTTCGTGTTTATAGTTACTTCTACACACTATCTTCAAATTCTTAATATATCCGTAATATCTGTGACCAGTGGGAATGATCCTTTAAGCACAAGCAGTACTTAGTTTTTCAAGCGAGCCATATGGTACTAAAGAAAAATAGGTAGTACTTTTTTTAGACAATGTTCCAGAAGGTGTAAGTCAAAATCCAATCCAAATTCTACCTTCATTCTTACAGAAGAAGTGGTCTTGCGAAGTTGCTAGAATCTTTTTGAAACACTTCCTTGTTCTCCATGTAAATAAACGATCTGATGGATAGCGTTAGTAGCAATCTTCGACGGTTTGCTGATGCACCACTGCGCCAGTGTTGTTTTTAAGGGGACACTCCACTGAACGGGCTGCATTTTTAGCATTGGTCTATAGATAAGAGATAGCTCAAAATTCTTACACACAATTATTCAAAGCATTTCGAAAAAATCCATTGAGATATGTGTTGTATTTTGATATTGACAACAATATCTATAATAGTATATAAAACGGAATATTTTTATACTGCGGTAGCATTTTCGTTGGAACCACTGACTGCACAGCTTGGAAAAAGAGGCAGAGTACAGACAACAGTCACATAAGGGTTTTATGCTTCCAGATTCCTTCCCAAATGCTAACCTGTGAAAAAGACAAGTAATTTCTCGACATCAAAAATATTTAAAAATGTAGCTCAAGTATCACCGACATCTTCATCATGATATAAATTTTTCAGGAAGTAGTAGTCAAGGGAGGCAGAGGTCATTCTAAACACCTACACCAATTTTTGAGAGTTTAACTTCAGTCATTTAGGGGAAAATTAAAGTTTGCGGGAAATCGTAAAATAAGTTTTACAGATTTATTAAATTACCACTATGCTTGTTTAGAACATTCCAGCTGCATGCTCCAATTGTCCACATGTCTCCTTATCCTACGTACTCTTCTAACCTTTTACGTGGTGTCTGTCTGTTCTAAGTCGTGTCTCCCTACCACTTTCGCGCAGCGGCGCTCTGAGCGTGGTTTTTAGGGAATTGACTAGTTTGAACCTGGGACCTGTTGCTGGTAAGGAGACGCCAGACCACACATAACACGCAGAGTTCAGTGAGACTAGCGATGATATAATCAAATACTCAATGATTTCTGCGTCAGCTCCACTGCACTCCCTGTAAAAGAATCTTAATACTAACTAAATTTAGTGGACGGGGTTCAAGGCTTTCCTATTTTTAGTTAGCTGGTAAAATAACATCGAAAAAGCAGTTAAGTTTATCAATGGAATTTTTATTCTACTCACCAAACATTGTTTATAAATTTCACTATTGATAAAAGGAAATATTTTAGTACAGGATGATGAAAACCAACTGCATTCAACAAAAATGTGAATGAATATTCCCTGAATCGGTATCCAAGTTCTACAATGGATCAAAGGATGACCTATGCCATAGCACATCTATAATCTAGGTTTAACTTAAAGTTTCATAAAAGAGAAAACTATCAACATGGTCTACAGTGACCTTCAATTATCTTTAATTACTTCTTCAACTTGTTGTAAATTACAGTGGCTGATGTGGCTTCTCAATAATTATATAACAGAAAAATCATCGCTTTTCAGATTTTAGCTTCTTGTAGCAAATGTGAAAACCATTACCTTTAATTGACGATCGACACTGGTATTACGCAAAAAGGGGATGTAACAGATGAGACTTCTGCAGTTCTGAGTGAAGCTTTATGCACTCTTATGTGGCATCGCGTGCGTTCATTACCTTGTCGGTGGTTAGGCAGCGTCAGTAGGCAGTGGGCAGCGCAGCTGCACACACCTCGCCGTCTCGGAAGCAACTCCTTCTAACTACTCCTTACTACAATTTACCAAAGTTGGTTTAAGAAAAGCTATCTGGCTGTGTTTTCAACTGGCCAATCAGGGTCTCAGTGTTAACCTTAAGCTCCGCCAACAAAAATTCTGTCTATCCAATAGGAAACGTTATACTTTTCGTGGTGGGGCAATGTTTCTAATGTCTGCTACGTAACAGACGCGTATAGTCTCACGCTAAAACTTGCAGCTGGTGTGGCCCTTCTAGTGTTATCGTAAGATCTATACTGCTCTTCTGGAAGGCTCTATCTTGGTCTTGGCGGTTGGCCGGAGATGTGGGTGTCCGTCCCTTATCGTAGGGCCTTCTCGCATACACGACTCTACTCTCGGCTTCTGTTCTCGTTTCTCCCCTCGGAACTGCATCTGTTTCACGGTGGGAAGGTATGACATGCATTTAGGCGTTCTTGTGTTAGTCTGTGGTATTCCATTTGCTCACTCGTTGATCGTATTACTTTGGTTAATTTAATGTCAGGATTTATTCGGAGCTATGCCACATACTGCCGGATTTGCTATCATTTCAGGGTTTTCATGGAAGGTGTTGAATTTACCTGACACCTTACACTCTTTCTCTTCATTTCCTTTATCCTTGACCGCTTGGTAGCAGCTTCTGCAACTGTCGCTGCTTCAGTTACCCGCCGCTTATCAAGAGTAGTCAGAGTTGGAGCCATATTCCTTCCCGTCTGGACGTTCAATTTCTTCATAACACTGATCCTTGAAATTGCACCATCATTGAATGTTGTTATTGCATGCATTACACCAATCTTCAGCACTATCAGCCCAACAAATACAATTTTGGATATTCTCTTGCATGACGCAACAGCTGAGGCTTTCATTTGTATTCTGAGAGAAACCATGAATACATTTCCTAAGTACGTTTTTATTTGCCAGATCGCTATATATATATATATATATATATATATATATATATATATATATATATATATATAGGCCTAATGGCCTCCATTACAGCAAGTATCAAGGAATGCTTGTGGCTGTATTGTGTATGTGTATCATTGCTCAACCAGTACTTGCACCACGAATCTTCCCCTTTTGGACACAAACCATGTTGTGGGGTTTCATCTGTTGACACTCCATGAAGCCATCTTGCCCAAACAGCTCGTCTCATGTTCTCCAAATCTCCTACATTTCTCCTTATTGCTAGTCCACAATATTGAGTCAAAGAATCAATTTCACTTTTTGTAAGACGACCTGGACCACCTATGTGTTTTCCGTCTGACAGATTTTTTCCAATGAATTCTTTACATAGTTTTCTCAGCCGAGCTCCCATTCTTTTTCGTAAATGCCCAATACATCAAGCTTTTCTATCAGAATGTCCACATATGGTCTGTCGTTAAGAAGAGTAGTGTGTCCTTTACAATCTCCATCCCCAAGGTAGCCTACATACCTCTCACCGAGACTGACCTCTGATCCTCCAAAAATGTTAGAACTCCTTCGCTTCCATGTTTTCACTTGGGCCATCAAAGTTCTTTAGACAAACACGAGAGCCAATAAATTTACTGGAACGACTCTGGCAGTGCTTTCTTAGATATTCGTAACGTAGTATCTTACCAGTTTCAATAAATGTGGCAGCTACAACCCCATTCAAAGGAGGATGACCTCTCTTCTGCCAAGATCCATCAAATGCTGCTACAAAGCCTGTGTTCTCAGACAAGGCTACTGCATCATCTGTTGCTCTTTTCATTGAACGTTCAGTTACACCATATAAAGCACTAGGTATTAATTTATTGTATCTGTCAAATCTCAGAGGAGGTGGAGGCAAATCCACCACTGCACCAAAAGACCGGGCAGCTCTTCTTCCCCCTCCAATACCTCGCATTGCATAAGCAAGCTGAACATTTACATTGTAATGTCGACTATCAGTTACTGGGGATGTCACAGTATCGCTGTGCATCTTACACGAGTTACAAGCGATCACTAACCGACTTGAAGGTCCCTTCCTTGATGAATGTCCTCTGAAGCCTTAATACTATCTCCACAATTGTAGTACATACATTTCATCGCACTCTTCAAAAGCCTTGACAGCATATTTAGGTTCACGATAACATTTCCGTCGTTATTGCTGCTCACAATTCTATTAGGCTTGTTCTTATTACACTGGGAAAGGGAAAGTTTACGTCTACAAGTACTGCCTGTAGTCACAGTTTCCGGGGGCAACTTTTGAAGCAACTGATATGTATTAATCGGTTGTGTTTGGAACTGGTTGAGGCGAAACTTTGCTTTGGGGCTAAATTTCTTTACTGTCGTCGTTTGTAGCACAGGACACACACAGAAAGAAAAAAAAACACACAATAACTACAAAACCACACACGTATGTAATTTCAAAATCATATATTCTCATATCTTTGTTTACATTGAACCATACCCTTTTAGACATGCCTCTATTTTGGTTCCAGGAACCAGTGCCTTCTAGAATACACCTGTGTTAACGATCCGCAACTAACGACGGAAAAAATGGAAGAACAAAATAATGCATCACGTATTCTGACGCACGTAATACTGACAGATGGATGTGGCCCTGTACAACATTACATTCAACCTCAATTTTAGAACGAATTGAAAATAATGCCCATAAACTATACATATTTGAAATCAGCATGAAATACCCTTTTCTATGGACTAAGAAATTTTTTTCAAATTTTAGGTCATTTCCACGAGCATGTCCCCTTAAATGACTCTAGTACAATGCTCATCCCCTACAGGCGGAAGAATCACCAATGATCAAGGGCATGAGGATACAGAAGGCAATGGAAACCACTGCATTAAAGACACACAACGTGTACCTACAGGACATGGGGCCTGTAATTGAAAGAGTGCTATTATGTTCTCTCCATTTGTAATAAATTCCGGAATAGTCCCCCATTCGGATCTCCAGAATGGGACTGCCAAGGGGGAGGTGACCATGAGAAAAAGATTGAATAATCAACGAACGAATGACGTTCTACGAGTCGGGGCGTGGAATGTCAGAAGCTTAAATGTCGGAAGCTGAAGATGAAGATATAGATTGAGTATACGAGGATATTGAGAGGGTAATGCAGTACATACTGGGACATGATAATCCTATAGTCATGGGGGACTGGAATGCAGTTGTAGGGGAAGGAGTAGAAGAAAAAGTTACAGGGGAATATAGGCTTAGACTACGGAATGAGAGAGAGGAAAGATTGAGTTCTGTCATAAATATCAGCTAGTAATAACGAACACTATGTTCAAGAATCACAAGATGAGGAGACACTTGGAAAAGGCCGGGTGATACGGGGCGACTTCATTACATCAGCGTCAGACAGACATTCCTAAATCAGATAAAGGATTGTAAGGTTATCCAGGAGCGAACATAATTTCAGATCACCATACAGTAGTGATTAAGAGTAGACTAAAGTCCAAGACATTAGTAAGGAAGAATCTATACCCAAAGGAGTGGGGCACGGAAGTACTAAGGGATGACGAGACACGCCTGAAGTTCACTAAGGCTATAGATACAGCAATAAGAAATAGCTCAGTAGGCAGTACAGCAAGAGGAATGGGACATCCCTAAAATAAAGCAGTCACAGAATTTCGAAAGTAAAACATAGGTACAAAAGAGATAACAACGAAGAAACCATGGGTAACAGAAGAAATACGTCAGTTGATCCATGAAAGAAGGAAGTACTAAAATGTTCAGGGAAATTCAGGAATACAGAAATACAAGACGCTGAGAAATGAAATAAATAGGAAGTGCATGGAACCTAAGACGAAATGAGTGCATGAAAAATGTGAAGGAATCGAAAAATAAATGACTGTCGGAAGGACTGAGTCAGCGTAGAGGAAAGTCAAAAAAGTCTCCGGTGACTTTAAAAGCAAGGGTGGTAGCACAAAGGGTGCAACAGAGATTCCACTATTAAATGCAGACGACAGGAAGGATAAATGGAAAGACTATATTGAAGGCCTCTATGAGGGAGAACATTTGTCTGTGTACAAGAAGAAACAGGAGTCCGTTTAGAAGGGATTAGGGATCCAGTATTGAGGACTTGAGATCTAATAAGGCAGAAGTGGTAGATAACATTCCATCAGAATTTCTAAAATCATTAGGGGATGTGGCAACAAATAGACTCTTCACGTTGATGTGTAGAATGTATGAGTCTGGTGACATTCCATCTGACTTTCGGAAAAATATCATCCACACAATTCCGAAGACTGCAAGAGCTGAAAAGTGCGAGAGTTATCGCACAATCAGTTTAAAAGCTCATACATCCAAGTTGCTAACAAGAATAATACACAGAAGAATGGAAAAGAAAATTTAGGGTATGCTAAATGACGATCTGTTTGGCTTTATAAAAGGTAAACGCACTCGAGAGCCAGTTCTGAGTTGTGGTGGATAATGGAAGCAAGACAAAAGAAAATCGGATAAGAAGGAAAGATGTCGAAAACACTGACAAAGAGAAGGCACAGGATGATAGGACATCTGTTAAGTCTTCATGGAATGACTTCCATGGTATTAGGGGAGCTGCAGTGGGCAGATACGAGGAGGACAGAGATTGGAATACATCCACCAAATAATTATAATTGAAGACGTTGGTTGCAAGTGTTACTCTGAGATGAAGAGGTTGGCACAGGAGAGGAATTTGTGGCGTGTCGCACCAAACCAGTCAGAAGACTTATGACTTGAAGGGAGGGAAAAAATGTACAATGCTGCATGGTTCAGACTTCCAGTTTTACGTGATGAATGTCATCTTCCTCTACATGTTGAAAAGTGTGTATCAGTTTAGACGAGTAGGGAAAACAACATTATAAAACATTATAGAATTATTTTACTGTATAATGGTGCGCTGCTTCACACCGTCATGTCGATTAAATGTTACAAAGCGACATGAAATTTGTCGAGAAGGTGAGGTTAGTTGTAGGAGAGGAAAATGGTCTATTTCAGTTTGTGGGATAATCGTGGGAAACGTGTAGCTCATCTACAGAGGAGCGAGCAAACAGAATTATTGTAGAAGCCATGCCATATTTGGGATCCCCATCAGGTCTGATTGTGGAAAGCCGTCGAACCGGTTCATAGTTCACTGCTTGCTTTGTTAGCGGTACGTTCCATCAATATTCTACGTGAACTTAAATGGGAATTTCTGGTGGGAAGAAGAGGTCCTTTTGGCGAAAACCTAATGATAAAAATTCGATAACCGACTTCTGCCACATACTGCTGATCAAACTTGCTGCCACCAATTTACAGAGGATGGGAAAAATTATGGAAACACCAAAAACGTGACGCCATTGCCATGCCTAATACTATGTAGGATAACCGTTTGCGTTCAAAACAGCTTCCAGTCGTCTCCGTACGGATGCGAACAGCTCCGGTTCTTTTTCTGCAAAATAGCGGCAAGTGCAGTAACATTGATGGAGCTGGACTGCGATCACACACACTACTATCCATAGCAGACAACAAAGGCTGAGTACTGTAGAGATCTGGTGACTGTAGTGGCCAGGAGAGATGCGACAATGCATCCTCGTGCTCAGGAAACCAGTTCTGGTGAACAGGGTCACCATCGTCTTGGATGTTAGCATCACCACCATGGAACAAAGGATGAACATAATCAGCCAGAATGGTCACATAATCCTTTTAAAGTAATGTGACCTTGCAAAGTATCTATGGGAGCCATGGAATACCACGACACAGCCGCCCAAATTACCATAGAACGCTCTCCACGTTTAACTCTGTGTATGACACATGGACAGAAGTTGGAAACTGTGTGAAAGAAGAATAATACAACGAAATGATTTTCTTTTATTTCCATAACACTGTTTTTTGGCTTCGGCACCACGTTTTGCCGTTACAGGCAATGACATCATCGGTGTGGTTTTGTAATTCCAGCACACCCTAAAATTCTCTGCTTCTGGAGCTCCCTTCGTCTTGTTTTGGTGCTGACAGGGTTGGCGACTTTCGCCCCCGTTGTGGCTTACGGGATGATGTTTATCTGCTTTCCCAGTATTCGGTACAGTGCCTCTTGAAACACCAAACACTGCGGCTACGTTGGTGACCAAAGCACCTACCGTACGACCACTGCCAATGTCCCCACGTTCGAATTCACTGAGCAACGACATAGTGCACTCACGGCTACACAAAAGCTGATCTGACCACGAGTGACATTTACACTGCATTACCAGGATTCATAGAGAAATACACAGTGTCGATTTTCGCTTCCTCGTTATGAGTCGAAAAGGAAAGGGAATGAACCAGTAGTTGTACAAGGTACCCACCGCGGTGCACAATATGGTGGTTTGTGACCTAAATATCTGCTGAAATGCCAGATAACATGCGCATGGCGAGACAATCAGTGCACATAGACTTGTTGCCGTATGCTTACGGAGGTTTCTCGGTTGTGTGACTCCGATAGAGATGTGGACGAAATTAAATTTTCTTGCTTCTTGACACTTCATGCGTTTGAGATGGTTTCCTACAACCAGAGCGCTCAACGCCCCGCTCGAACCGTTACTCTCCATACACTTGGTCAGTTCGCTTCCAATTCCATGTCTGCCGGCCGCTGGTGGCCGAGCGGTTCTAGGCGCTTCAGCCTGGAACCGCGTAACCGCTACGGTCGCAGGTTCGATTCCTGCCTCGGGCATGGATGTGTGTGATGTCCTTAGGTTAGTTAGGTTTAAGTAGTTCTAAGTTCTAGGGGACTGATGACCTGAGATGTTAAGTCCCATAGTGCTCAGAGCCAATTCCATGTCTGGCTTTCGTTCTTGATGTGTTTCGGATCCCGAATCATAGACCTTGCAGTTTGATTTCGTATTTCGTCACGTGCTAACCACACCAAAATCACCACACAGACACAGCGATGATAGTGTAATGCACACGTTTCATAAATAGCACTAACCAAGCACTACGGTACTTCAGCTCAAGAAGCGATTCGGCGTCACAGATACAGGTATCATATACATGTATGATAAACACAGAGATAGGAAACATTAGATAAGCATCGCACGACGTCGCGTCAGGCTGAGTTTCTGAAGGCTGAAATTCATCGTTACTACACTTACAAATATAACTACTAAAGCAAATGTTGTGCTTCAGGGGCGTATTAACGCCTCTTGTAGCGGTTCGAGACTCGTCATATAAATGTAGCAGTTTTCTTAAATTTCTAAACCTCATCAAAAGTGAATGACCATTATTTTCTGTTTAGTTGGTTTAAATGTAATTTTTTTTTTTATTTCTAAGACTTTGCCGCGTCATCTTCATCGTATTCAGTCTTTTACTTGCTCTTATTTTTCTTCCACCCACTCATTTTTGGTTTGAAATCCGCCTGCGTCGCATTTGCAACCACTTGCCAACGAGGACTGCTCATAGATTGGAAAAGGGGCAGTTCGTGTAGCCAGTGTGAGGGTAGTTTCGGATAACCAGCGATGGCGAGAAATTACATTTGCTTTTAACGCCGAAAGCATTTTTTTTCTCTTGAATTTGCTCGTAGAAGCTATCTTTAATCCTCATGAGCAAGCCGGCCGGGGTGGCCGACCTTTTCTAGGCCCTACAGTCTGGAACCGCCTGACCGCTACGGTCGGAGGTTCGAATCCTGCCTCGGGCATGGATGTGTGTGATGTCCTTAGGTTAGTTGGGTTTGAGTAGTTCTTAGTTCTAGGGGACTGATGACCTCAGATATTAAGTCCCACAGTTCTCAGTCCCATATGAACTATTTTGAACCTCATGAGCAAAGTGACCGTGATTTTCTCTCTGTCGTTTCCCCAGATACATCGCACATGAGGAGGTCGTGGCTACCTTAGTACACGAGTTCAGGTTCAATACTACAAAACGTGTCGTCTTCCAAAGTTTGGTCATTGGTCACTTGAAAAGCAGTTGTTCACAGAGGTTCTCGCTTTTCCGTCATAGCTCCATTGCTCCGCGTTTCATATTAACCGCTTTTGCAAACTGACCAGCCGTGTTTCTGCGTCACCTACAACCAAACGATAGCCGGCAACAGAAGTGGTAAAACTGTAGCGCCCAGCGCAGACGTCAACATCAAGGTAATTTTAATCGGAATATGGTCGATGTACCTTTAATATCTTGGAAAAGTGTAATATTTTCGGGAGCGAACGCTTGATCTTGTGGAGAAGATGCCATACATATTTTGGGTTGATGCAGTATGATTCCAAATTTCCTGTTATACAAGCGGCAATTGTCAGTTTCGCTACAGTAGTCATTCATTAGTAGAATTCAAGCTGTCTCCTGCTGTATGGTACTCAAATCCGGACAGATAAATCAACAGCCGCCAAACAGGCGCTGTGTGGCTGGGTGTGGATTGGCTGCTGGCGCAGCCGGAGGAACAATACCAGCAGCGGGGACAGACTCGGCACGTCTTCCCCCACCCCCTCTTCGCCACCGCCACGGCGGCACTCCGGAAATTGCGGGCCTGCTGAGACACGACATCGCGTCGCCGGCCGAGTTCGAATATCCTGTCCGTTTGGCCTGGAGGCGGCGCTGGTGGCGGCGGCGGGAGGCTGGAGTCGGTCGTGGAAAGGTGTGGGGGCGGAGGAAACTGCGGCCGCGACTCGCGTTAATGAAGTTAGCGGCGAGGCGTTGCGCCGTGGCGTCGCGGCGCGGCAAGGGAAGGCGCAGCTGGCGTCGCCCGCCTTCCCCGGCGCCGCGACGGCTGCGCCCGCCAAGTGCTCGCAGTCTCGGCTTCCGCGTTACGTCAGCAAGGGGGGCGGCGGCGGTGAGGTACAACCAGGAAGCCAAGAACTGTCACAGCAGGGAGACGTCTCCTAGCGTAACCGCAGCAGCCACAGGGAGACATTCTAATGACTCGAGTAACGCCACTGAAACATTACTGGGAGGACCAAAGCAGAAGGCGTTATTACTTTATTGACTTTAACTCGCTTGCGTGCATGAATAGCTTCCGTGGCGTTACAACATGTGAAACAAAATTACTTAAATAACGACAGTGTGATTCTGTCAGAGACATACAAAGTCTTAGAACATATGCCGATAGGAATGGACAGTGTCTTGAAAAGAAAAAGATCAGTCATAGGAAAACTAGGACATTGGAATTAAAACAAGCGATACTCAAGGAAATGGGTTAGAAAACGACACTAAAGGCAGCAGTTTGATATAGGATAGTGTAACGTCTTTTCAGATCTTCCGTCTTGCCTAACACTCAGCGGTAGAGCAATTGAGATTATATCTTATGTATCGGTAACGACGCTACAAACATAACATTGATGAGCTGAACTCGCGGCTTGTGTGAGATATTTACTTCACCAGATAACTTAATTAAATCGTTTATAATCGATGGTATATCAGTTGCTATTTAAATATTATTGATAAGTTCAAATTAGTTCCAGAGATACCAAATTCCCTATAGAATGGTTGTAATCTCAAATCTATAATCAGTCTAACAGTGTTATTAATTCCTAACATCAAGGAGTTTCTATATAAGCGCTGAGCGCTTCAGTCAAATAATATCGCAGCAAAATGGCTCAAATTGGTTCAAATGGCTCTGGGCGCTATAGGACTTAACATCTGTGGTCAGCAGGCCCCTAGAACTTAGAACTACTTAAACCTAACTAACCTAAGGACATCACACACATCCATGCCCGAGGCAGAATTCGAACCTGCGACCGTAGCGGTCACGCGGTTCCAGACTGGAGCGCCTGGAAACCCACGGCCACACCGGCCGGCAATATCGCAACACGTTAGCTATATAAATAATATTGTAAAATTTGAATGATAAATACGTGAATTGACACAATATGCTGGTTTATTACACATTATTAGTCACTTCCTAACAGAGCCGTGAGGAAGCAGCTTTCCCAGATGTTGGGGAAAATTATATGCTTCTTAACTATCGGAAAGTTCCATAGTCGATTAGTTATTACGAATGAAATTGTCTACCTGTTTTCACTTCCTAAATAGTGTTAATTTCAGGTTATATAATTAAGTCACTTCTAATATATGCAAGTCCTCCATCTGAATTATAAATAACGTAATATTTGAAGTCAAAGTATCGTTTCACTGCGTCATAGTAGATCGCAACAATCAATTCTGGAAAAACAATCTAATTGCGCCTACATATACGTGCATTCCAAAGTATGACCTGCCTTGGCTAATTCTCGTAACGTAGTGACAATGGATTGAATTATCCTCAGCCATTACTGACGAATCTCAAAGAGTACTCTCACGGAGTATTGTCTGGGAACGTTGGTTCTAATTTGCGAATTTTAATTGTAATGATTTTGCGATTTACTATGATTTTGAATTTTGAGCTTGATTTTACTGGAATCCTATCTTTCTTTCGTATGTTAATAAATTACGAAGTATTATATTCCTGATTCAGTTACTGGTTATTATCCAAATAATAGTGTTAACTGGAAATTTTTTTGCTTGTTCATTTTTCATGGAATTTGGAATTTGTTTTGGGGAAATCTTTGGGAACCTTGGAGCTAATTTTTGATTTTCATTTCTCGTCCGCGGAAGTGGCACTACAATAGGTCCTATGACTTCAATTAATTACCAAGCTTCCCCGTTTTGCTTAAGGTAACTTGCCTGCCTGTGTACGCTTGGAGAAATACTAACAATTTTCATAAAGTTTGCATGGGTCTAAGTATGATGAAAATCGAATGTCAATAGGAGTGTATATAACTGAAAATCTTGATATACAAATACCTCTATATGTACCTTGAAAGCGAATATGTTCATTCGGTGCAGAGCACTCTCCGCTCTACCTCGTGCGGGACTTTGCGTGATGGGACGGGCAAAATGAGGAAAACAACTTTGGTACTCTGCGGCTAATCGGTATTTGGATTAAGGAGAGACGCGTGCTTGCGTAATCCATACAGTTGTCTAAAAACTCTGCCAAGTGGAGTAGATGGTTAACACAAATATCTAGTAAGCGGAAAACTCCGGGCCTTAGTACAAATTTTCATTTGTCACCAATTTTTTCGTTTACAGAATCCGGAATTTCTCCTATCTGAACATAATCACATTACTTCTCACACTGACTATATTACAAATTTTTGCGAATATCAGTAAATTACATTTTTATATGCCGGTCTACACTTGGAATCTATGCAGTAACTGATTATGTTACATACTTGAAACTCTATTTACACTTTAACAACATGTCTATCTAAAAAGTAGACTATAATGATGTCATATGAGCCACATGTTTTCATTCCAGAAGTATTTACATTTATTCATCACAATAAAAGTTGTTTTTTATAGTTAATTAGTATACATTTTGCTTCCTGTTCATAGTACGTTAGCATCTACTTTACTCCAAACAGTAGGCTACACTGAAACATCGCAAAAATTTCAGACCTATAGCTGAAACAGATTTTTGTGCTTAAAATAAGCATATCAAAAAATTTAACTCTCGGAAAATTCAATTCAAAATTGTATTTGCTCTATACATCACCTCTTTTGTTCCTAGTACACTCAGTTGCATAATCTTCTTGGTTTATATGTTCATCTTCTCTCTTCCTTTCCTTGTATCTCCTCGTTATTCTGTCTTCACTAGCCTCAGTGGCTCACTTTTCAGCTTCGGTCAAATCAATTGCCAGTAGCGACTATTTCATATTGACTCAAGCACATATTCCTAACAAGTCTAGAACTTTACACCTGCTAACTGCCCCAACAGTAAAATAAATTATAGGTAAAATAACTTCCGAGAATGACATGACAGCAACAACTCAAACTACAGGAAAGCTTACTAGGAAAACAACGTTTGAAAACCAAAGATGTACAACGAAAACATAACGGCGACACAAAAGTATCTTCTAACAGGGCTGCCAACTTGGAAAACAGTTGTATAACACATTTCTCTCACATGAGGCTAATGACAACATTGGCATGTGGAATAGCCGGAAACGTGGGTGTGGACGTACACCCGAAAATCTTAAGTTGATATTCAAACAGCTTCTAGATGTTCACTTCAGTTCTTGTAACTACATTTACATTCAAGAAACTCTAAATTTTGATGTAAAATGAAAAACAATAAATACATTTTTTTGAAGCGCATTCAGAAGTGACCTTTACACTAAGAAAACATAATTTACATTTCATTTCTTAATTGCAGTTCCGAATATTACTCATTTTCAGGTACAAATTTGAAATGCAGACATGCACACACGCATAAATACATCCGCCAGTCCATACATAGAGTACGAACCATGTGCATGTATTCTATGACATGGACACAGCTCATACTCGCTTTGTACATGGAATAGCCGCTAAATTTATGCCTGCATGGATGTATATTTCAGATTTCTGAGGATGAGCAAAACTCCAAATTGAAATCGTAACAGATATAATAATTTTAAATAGCCGTATTCGGGAACCATCATGTTCAACAAAAGTTACAGATGAGTTTTGATATTTAACAAGTGAAAGTGGGAGGAATAAGGAACAACTGGGTTGAACATCCCGTCGATGCCATGGTCATTAGAGATACAAAAGAAGCTAAGACTGGGGAAGGATATCAGACAGGCCCTTTCAAGGGTACCTTCCTGCTATGTCCTTTATCTGATCTGGATGGCCAACCAGGGATTTGGATTTTGACCACTATTTAAAGACATCCTGATTCACAAGGAATAGTAAGTTCGATAGTATATGGAAATACATTACGGCGTGCACACACTTTATTTAACGTGTAAACTACACTAGAGATATTCGGATTTAGGTCATGACATGTTCGTTATGCCAGCCATCATTATCGAAAATGTGGCGCAGACGAATAGCGAAATTCTGCATGAGCGGCTGAAGTGTCGGAATATTGATGCTGTCGATGAGCTCCTGAATGACTGTTTTCAGCTCAGCAACGGTATGGGGTTATTGCCGTAAACCTTGACTTTCATATAGCCCCACAAGAACGAGTCTCATGTGTTCAGATTAGGAGTATGTGATGGCATTCGAGGCCCATGCCAGTGGTCTCTGGGTATCATAGTGCCAGAATGCGGTCCCCAAAGTGCTCCTCTAGGGCATCACTCTCCTGCTTCGATGGGGTAGAGATCCGTCTTGCATGAATCACATCTTATCTAAATCGAGGTCACTTTGGATAATGGAGATGATCACCTTCGAAAACCCTCACGTACCATTCGGTAGTCACCATACCGTCAAGGAATACCGCACCGATTGTTCAGTTACTGGACATAGCACACCACACAGTCATCCGTTGAAGGTGAAGAGACTTCTCTATCGCGATATGCGGGTTCTCAGTCCCCCAATTGCGCCAGTTTTTCTTATTGACGTAACCATTCAAGTGAAAGGGAGCTTCGTCGCTAAAGCAAACCATGAATACGCATACTAAATCCCATCACGCCCCTTTGCCAACCGTGCAGTTTGAATATCCGACCGTCAACCCTTGAGAAGTTATGACGATTTTATTTCATGTAGTTCAATAATTGTCACCCTATAGGTGGAAGACTGAGAAGAGACTAAAGAAACATAATTTCCCTCGTTTACACGCCTGCAATGTCATATTCCACAGACACTTACGTTAATAGCAGCAGTACTGAAGGAAATATTGATAATGGTTAAGGCACAGTTTCGTTTTATGCATGTACACCGACGGATGGAATGGTAAAACCATAAAATGAGTGCAGAGTAATGAAATTTGGGGAATAGATTTGCTTGGCCGGCCGGAGTGGCCGAGGGTTCTAGGCGCGAGAGTCTGGAGCCGCGCGACCGCTACGGTCGCAGGTTCGAATCCTGCGTCGGGCATGGATGTGTGTGATGTCCTTAGCTTAGTTAGGTTTAAATAGTTCTGAGTTCTAGGGGACTGATGACCTCAGAAGTTAAGACCCATAGTGCTCAGAGCCATTTGAACGAATAGATTTGCTTGGATAAAGTATGTAAGTGATTAGGATGGCAAGATGACAGGTTAATGTAAATACGATATAAACCATTGCAAATGTGAAATGCTGGTTCCATAACATCCGGTGCAGCCGTCAGAATGTTCAAAACTGGTTCAAATGGCTCTGAGCAGTATGGGCCTTACCTTCTGAGGTCATCAGTCCCCCAGAACTTAGCCGGCCGGTGTGGCCGTCCGGTTAAAGGCGCTTCAGTCTGGAACCGCGTGACCGCTGCGGTCGCTGGTTTGAATCCTGCCTCGGGCATGGACGTGTGTGATGTCCTTAGGTTAGTTAGGTTTAATTAGTTCTAAGTTCTAGGCGACTGATGACCTCAGAAGTTGAGTCGCATAGTGCTCAGAGCCATTTGAACCCCCAGAACTTAGAACTACTTAAACCTAACTAACCTAAGGACATCACACAGATCGATGCCCGAGGCAGGATTCGAACCTGTGACCGTTGCGGTTTGGTGGCTCCAGACTTTAGCGCCTAGAACCACTCGGTCACAACGGCCGGCCCGTCAGAATGTTAAATGCAAGCGTGGAGACCTGATTGATGTCCCATATGTGCTCGGTTGGATACAGATCTGGCAATACGGAGAGTCAAGGCACCATGTCGACATTCTGTAGAGCATGTTTGGTTACAACAGCGATATATGGACGAGCGTTATCTTTTGATAAATACCTTCTGAAATTCTGTTTATGTATTGCAGCACAAAAGGTCGAAACACATACTGACGCACAAATTTGCAGTCAGGGTGCTAGGGATGACCACAGGAGTGCTCCTGCTGTCATACGAAATCACACCCCAGACCATAGCTGCAGGTGTAGGTCCATATTGTGTACCATGCAGACAGGCTGTCAACTGGCCTCCTTCTAACTCACACATGGCTTTCACTGGCACCGAGAGGAAACAGCTTTCATCACAACACTACAAACCCTACCCATGCCTCCATGCTCTCGCTTGAAACCACTCACAGCGCTTCTGTCCCGGAGCTGTCCTTGAAGTAACGGATTTGTAACGGTTCGTCGTGGGTTCGTGGCACCAAATGCTGCTTAAATTTTTGCTGCAGATGCAGTCCAATGCGCCAGAGCCACACGACACACATGATGGGCATCCATCTAGCTAGTGCCGCGTGACCGTCCGGAACGCGTACATTCTCGTGACCACAGTTGCAACAGTCATGTGCGATGGTTACTTTCCAGCCAAGTCCCTCTGCGATATCGCACAAGGAACATCCAGCTCCCCGTAACCGTATTACACGACGGTGCACGAGGGTGCAAAAAAGGGCAGCTCGTTTTGTATTATGTGGCAGATATGATACGCGAGTTGGGATGGAAGTCATTAAAGCAAAGACGTTTTTCGTCGCGGCGAGATCTATTTACTAAATTTCAGTCACCAACTTTCTCTTCCGAATGCGAAAATATTTTGTTGAGCCCAACCTACATAGAGCTCGAACAGAAAGGTTTAGGTGTTCGTTTCTCCCGCTTACTGTTCGTGAGTGGAGTCGTAGAGAGATAGAATGATTGTGGTTTGATGAACCCTCTGCCAAGCACTTAAATGTGAATTGCAGAGTAGTGATGTAGATGTAGAAACTCAAAGGCAATCCTAACAAACATCGACTCAGAACGTCTGTCCTCAAGGGTAATTAACGCACTCGGCCATTACAGCGTGTATTTAAAGAAAGCTTGATTTTCATCTTCATAATGATGCTACTAACACCTTTTTTATCCGAGTAGCACGACATTGGAATACATGTCATCTCCCACATGTAGAAGAACGCCAGCCAACTTTCGTTTTTGCCGCACAACTTTTTCATGGTGTTGCAATTTTTTTAGTCTTTGTATTTTAATGTCAAAATTGTCTGTCGTCGTCGTTGTTGTTGTTGTTGTTGTTGTTGTTGGTTTCAGTTCGAAGACTGGTTTGGTACAGCTCTATACGCTCCACTTTCCACCTCAGAAATACTGCTACAATCCATAATGGTTTAAATATGCTTACCTTAATCATGCCTATGACTGTCGACGAATTTTAACCCACGCGCATCCCTTCATTACCAAACTGCCTGTTGATGTCTGAGGATATGTCCCATCAGCCGAACATTTCTTGTAAAGTTGTGCAATAAATTTATTTTCCCCCAACTCGATTCAGTACCTTCTCATTTTGTGTCCGACGTACCAATTTAATCTGATGCATTCTTGCATAGCATAACATTTCTAGAGCTTCTGTTCCTTTCGCGTCTGCATTGCTTTCGTCCACATTTCAGTTCTGCACAGGAATCCACTGCAGTGAAATATCTTGGGAAAGACTTGCTGGCGCTTATTTTTATATTAGCTTTTAGCAAATTTCTCTTCTTGGGAAATATCAGCTTTTAACAAATTCTTCTTTCTCAGAAACTTTTTGTTTTCCTACTCAGTCTGTATTTGATATCCTCACTACCTCAGCCATCATTAGTTATTTCACTACCCGGGTAGAAAATTTATCTACTACATTTACTGTCTCACGTTCTAATCAAATTCCCTCGACAACGACTGATTTGATTCACTGCATTCCTTTACCCTTGTTTTACTATTGTTGACTCTCACCTTGTATTCTTTTTGCAAAACCTTCCACTCTGCTCAATTAATCATCCAAGTCCTCTTCACTCGGAAACAAACTTACAATCTGACAGCAAACATTAAAATCTTTATATCTGTCATTGAATAGATTCTTTACTAAATTTCGTCTTGGTTTCCTTTATTTCCTGCTCAATGAACAGATTGAAAAACATTGGGTATAAAATACTGACCGGTCTCTCGCCCTCCTCAATTTTTGATTCCCTTTCATGTCCTTTGACTCTTCTAACTCCACATTTTTGTACAAATTATAAATGACCTTTTACTCCCTATATTTTCTACCCGTTACACTCCTTGAAATTTTCAAGGTATCAGTCACGACAGTCAAAAATTAGCTCAGAATGCTAGGAATGTGGGTTTGAGTGTCTCAAAACTGTGCTCTAAGATAAGAAGTTGGCTCAGTTTTGCCTCACGTGTTGCTACATTACTTCGGATTCAATACTGATCTCTCAGCTTCTTCAAGCTTTTTCCATACTTCTGTAAATATTTCGAGTCAATGTTTTGGAACCACGAATTATTAAACTGATGATTCGATAATTGTGACGCCTTTCTTGGAAATACAAGTGTTATATTGTTCTTGAAGCCTGAGGGTAATTCTCCTGTTTCATATATCATACATACCAGGTAGAATAGTTTTGTCGTGGGTGCATCTCCCCGTGATCTCAATACTGCTATGGGAAACTCGTCTACTCCATGGGCCTTGTTTCTACGTAGTTATATCAATGTCCATTCAGATTCTTCTGTCAGTATCATGTCTCCCGGTTGAGCTTCTTCTACTTCATCTTCAACTTCTGTAACATTGTCTTTAAGTTCATTACACTTGTAGAGCCCCTGAATATATCCCTTCCACCTTCAAAGTTTCCTTCTTGCTTAGCACTGGTTTTCCATAAGAGCTCTTGATACTCAAGCAACTTCTCTCGTTTCTCCGAAGGGCTCTATAATTTTCCTATGGGCAGCATTTACATTCCCTCTAGTCATAAATGTTTCTACAGCGTTACATTTGTCCCCCAGCCATTGATGATTACTCGTTTTGAATTTTCGGTCAGCCTCATTTTTTGACATTATATTCTCTTTCGCCTACTTCATTTGCTACATTTTTACAGTTTTTCCTCTCGTCAGTTAAATTCGCCGTCTCTTGTGTTATCAGTTAATTTATTGTACCTCGGTTCTTTTTTACCTGTTATCCTCTGCTACAGTTCTTAAATCAATGGAGTAACAGACTTATTCAACTTATGGATAGATCGTTATGAAATGTTACATTTTTCCGAAATGTACTTTCTTTGAAGTTATATTAGAGCCACAAATCCATTAGTGTTAACAAATCATAACAATAATAGTAATAATAATAATAATAATTATTATTATTATTATTATTATTATTAATTGTTACTATACTGACATGTTTTATTATTATAACAATTTTAGGCATGTGTGGTGTGTTAAAATTAGTGGTGACGGCAGGTTAGATTTGAGAGTGGAGCAGTGTCTGTAACAAACTGTGAACCCTCCCAGAACTGAACCTTGGCTCTCCTCTTCAGGCAGGATCGTGATTTTTTCTGATAAGTTCTAAATCTCGTACCCAGTATGACAGTCAGTCGCCAGTACTGTGTGCCCGTCGAAAACGTATTCAACTTCATAATGAATCTATCCTTCGTTTCAGTGACAAATTTCCACTGTTGGAAAATTGTTTATTGGTTTCGCTTGAACGTGTTGATATCACAGAAGTTTTTAGAGAACACTGTACACTGTCCCAAGTTATTAAAAAATACAGGATCTTCTTGAAAAAGCGTTGTTCGATGTTATGTTGATATCATGTAATATTTTAATATACTGTTCTAATGAACTTAAGTCCACACAATTATGTTAGGCTGTTCCACAGCAGTTTTACAGCACTAAAACTACCTTCCAACCTTACGGCTAAATCCATGATAACACGTGATGTTAATAACGCTGCCGCGACTGAAGTGACTCGATGAGAGTGGAAACACGGGATAGGGGGTCCTCATGCTGACGTTTATGGTACTCAGCCACACTCACCTGATGCTGACATGACGTCCAGGACGCCGGGTAGCACTCACCGAATCTAAAATTCACAGCACGTGAGGCACTGGCGTTGTTCGTAAATTAAAAATTTAATGGAGTGCCTGGGCATTTTTTATTAAATCGAAAGCGACCTGTCGAGAGTTACTTTACTCGCGAGAGCTGAATCCACTAATTAAATTACAAACACTGTTGGGTGGCTTTGTCGTTAAAAAGCAGAAGGATCACTAACACTTGTGACGCTACAATATGGGCACTGTTGGGTGGCGACAACAGACTTTTGTTAAGCCAGTTTCATTAGCTTCATCAGCGCCAAGACGCGCGAATAGGGGAACGATTTGGCTGATGCCATTATCAGCTGGAAGCAATCCGGGTCTCATATTTTATATTAACACACAATTCTGAAATTCAGGTAAATGTAAGGCATCATCACCAGCCGCCTGAGACCCAATACTGGATAAAGCCCTCAACTAGGTATGGCATCATCACCAGCCACCTGAGGCCCAATGCTGGATAAAGCCCTCAACTAGGTATGGCATCAACACCAGTCACCTGAGAGCCAGTGCTGGATAAAGCCCTCAACTAGGTATGGCATCATCACCAGCCACCTGAGGCCCAATGCTGGATAAAGCCCTCAACTAGGTATGGCATCAACACCAGTCACCTGAGAGCCAGTGCTGGATAAAGCCCTCAACTAGGTATGGCATCAACACCAGTCACCTGAGAGCAGTTCTGGATAAAGCCCTCAACTAGGTATGGCATCATCACCAGCCACCTGAGGCCCAATGCTGGATAAAGCCCTCAACTAAGTATGGCATCAACACCAGTCACCTGAGAGCCAGTGCTGGATAAAGCCCTCAACTAGGTATGGCATCAACACCAGTCACCTGAGAGCAGTTCTGGATAAAGCCCTCAACTAGGTATGGCATCAACACCAGTCACCAGAGAGCAGTTCTGGATAAAGCCCCAACTAGGTATGGAATCATCACCAGCCACCTGAGACCCAATGCTAAACAGAGACCTCTCCTAGGCGTCGCCACTTTATGCTCTTCAGTTATGTTGAAACTAATATGAGGAGCACACATTTTTCGTAAAAATTGCGCTGATATATATACCTGACTTCTTACTCGTGCAATCTAGTAGGATGAAGGACCTAGCGATCACCAGCAACCAAATGATGCGTAAAACATCAAATTTCGCTATACACTCTGCAACTGTTACGAGCCTACTATTTAATCCGAAGCGATTAATCAGTTACGGCATCGGAATTCACACAAGAGAACAAAGCAAGGAACTCGAATCATCAACCTACGCGACACTTCACAAAGCGTTATAAGCACAGAAATCATCTCTCGTAAAACGTTATAATGGAAAGCAGTGATTTGAAGAATAAGGAAGAAAACGTAGTAACTAGTTCGCAGAGGACCGCTTGGGTTCAGAAGAAGCAGTGCTGTAGAAAATAATCTACTTATTTTTTCACGAATCACTTAGCAAAATGGGTCTCAAATAATTAACCCGAGGGCAGATCTGTAATGACCAAAGTAGAGAAAAGCTGATTATCCTCTCTCACGCAAACTTAGCGTGCAACAGCGTATATCATCCGATAACTGCAGAGCAGTGGCAGCGCAACCGTTCAAGGCTACATCTCCTTCAAAAGCGTCTGAGTTAAGTGAGGAACCCTCTGTCCACTGTTATTAGTTACAATCCCCATATATATATATATATATATATATATATATATATATATATATATATGTGTGTGTGTAGACAAAGGTAAACTGCTTCTCCTGTGGTCATAGATACTGCTGATCTTGACAGTCCTTTGTTTTACTAACAAAAAAATGGCTCTGAGCACTATGGGACTCAACTGCTGTGGTCATAAGTCCCCTACAACTTAGAACTACTTAAACCTAACTAACCTAAGGACAGCACACACATGCATGCCCGAGGCAGGATTCGAACCTGCGACCGTAGCGGTCGTGCGGTTCCAGACTGTAGCGCCTTTAACCGCTCGGCCACTCCGGCCGGCTTTTACTAACATTTTTATCCAACACGACAGCCATAACGCACACACAAATTTAAAATCTCTGTACGTGACGTCAAACGGCAATGCGACGTAGCACACATTGTTAAAATAGACTCGAATGTTAATGCCTACCATAAAGATCTTTCATGACACGCTGTTTATGAGTACCTTTCTCATTGTAGACATCTTTAAACAATAGCGAAGGTATTTCGTTACTAATCACTCGTTTTGCCTTTTGCGTGTGTTTCTAGTGGGCTTTATTTATTAAAATTGTCGTGGCTGAAATCGTTTCCTGTTGCCCTTAAACAGTTCAGTCTTAAACAGATCTAATATTCGACATGAGTCAGATGTAATACAAAATGTTAGTCAAATAAAGAGGGTCTCCATAAAGTTCCAGTCCGAGAACGCTGTAGAAAGACAATAACTACTCAGCATGACGTCAAAGCGAGCAGCATATAATTGACGATGGGGTACACGTCAGGGAGCAAAAACATTGAACTACATTGTTAATAATAGATACTGCCACTGTAAGCGCCTTAACTTGACAGATTAATCGCATTACGACGGCTATAGTTTGAGTTGCACATTACCACTGTCCCTGTACGTTCAATGTGCATGACTGCACAACCTCGACAGTCAATAGTTGTGGCACTGTTAGTTACGCAACCCCATCCACCATAGCAAGGTCGTCCCACATCGTATGGAAAAAAATCGATTTTTAACTGTCCTGAAGTCATAAACCGCGAAAAAAGCTGAATCACATGGCTTTTTAATTGACATGGGGCTAAAAACCGCATACAAATCAAAATGACATGGCCTCTTAATTGTCCTGTAGCCAGAAATAGCGTACACGGGCAAAATGTCATCGGTTTCTAACAGTTCTGAGACTTGCAAGACTTGTTCAGTATATCGTCCACCGCTTTCTGCCACAAGTTGAAATCGAGGAACGACATGTTTCACGATAACAATAAGTGTCCCGGGGCTCACTTTCAGAATGCGTACCGTAATGCTTGTCTTCATAATTGGAGCGCTGAATACATTTGTTTGACAAACCTACAGCCAGAAGTAACACGGATAAGATTAGGTGACCGGGACGGCCAAGATGTGGGGAAATGACAGCTGATAATTCCAGCGTTTCCGAAACGTCTCTGCAGCAGCCGCTTTACTGACTGTGCAACGTGGAAGGACGCCATCTTGCATGAAAATAATCCTACCCACATCCACGATATTCAAGGATTCGAATGATGATGCTGCCCAGAAGACTCTCATAGCTTTTACCAGAGACGGTAACATGATCCGCAGGACTCATCTCGAAAACATACGACCCTATGATAAACGAAGCGTCAACCCACACAACACGGTTACGTTTGGAGAATGACATGGTACTGGTTGATGTGCGTGCAGATTTACGTTGTCCGTATGGTGCATATCCAGCTATTGACATGTCCTTGGAGATGGGAATGGACTTTGTCTGCTCACAAAATTTTCCATGGCCATTCATTGTCCATTCGCATGCGAGCGTTTTTTTTTTTTTTTTTTTCCTGCTGGTAGATCAGCAGGAAGCAACTCGTGGGCAGGGGTGATTTTGTGTGGATAGTACTGCAGGATGTTTCGTAGGAATTCCTCGTGCACAGCATATTTGCAAACAATCCTTAGACCCCTCCTACAATTGCGTGGCCACATCTTCGACAAACAGCCGATCAATTACTTTCCTCCCTCAGTAACATTTCACTGCAAAGGAAGCTGTCTTCTCGAATTCTATCATATTCACAGCCCTGTAGTAGACACAAGAGCAATACCTTTCTACATACTTTTGGGTGTCGGCAACTTCTCCAGGGCTACTGTCTTTCCTCCCTCTCCCATATTGCACTTTAAAAGGACCTGCCTTTTCGAATTTTGTATTCATATTCTCCAGACTCTCAGCTGAATTCGAATAATGCTTTTTTCCTTACCCTTCGGTGTTCGCAACTTCTGCAGAGCTATTGACTCTCCGTAACCCTTCTTGTAAAAGTATTTTACGAGCAGCGCGAGATACTTCATGAAAATAATCGTGCTGGGCATCTTGGACGCAGGGGAACAGCCCTGTGCCGCGCGCCTGTTGGTTGCATATTCTGCGCTTACAGTGACATCTATAGGTCAAACTTTATTTACATTTTTTTGTTCCATGGAGTTTCCCCCTGCGTCAATAATATTTTGTTCCAATTTGACGTCATTCTGAGCACTTGTTCCCTTTCTGCAGCGTTTTCAAACTGGAGCTTTAACTGTGGGAACTCTGTGCTTGCCTATTCTGTGCCAGTCGGACGCATCATCCGAAACGTAACGAACCAAAGAACTTTTAATATGCGTGCATTTAGTGCTTATGTCGTACCTGCGCCTTCTATTGCACTGTGTTCCTTGATCCATTTGTTTTCCGTCATAGTTCTAAGCATGCATCTATTCGTTGTTTGGTAAAAGCTCGTACGTTTTCGTTTCGTTTTCACATTGACAGCTCCTGTCTCACTACCAAAAGGAAAACTGTTAATGCACGTTGGCAGTAAGCATTTACTTTGTCACATAGGCTTCTTGGTTCTAAATGTTCTGTTCACTTCAGCAAAAACATCCTAGATTGTTTTTACACTTCTGTGTAGTTCTTTTGCTTACTGTCTAGTCATTGTCTTCAAGTGCACTGGATACATAAGTTCATCAGTCGGTTCTGTTATTCCACCGTTAATTTCTACTGTTTTCATTTCTGTGTCGCGTTTGCATTTCGTTTTGGTGTTATTGTAATTTACTCTCTAGTCCTTTCATTGCTACACTACATTATTTTCATTCATTGAAGGTCATTACGTTATAACTACTAAACGACTATACTAGGGCATCGAGCACAGTATCAGTTGGAAGTTGCCTACACTAACGCCTTCTAGGGGCAATAAAATTTGATTTTCAGTATTTCATAAAAATAGTGGCTGAATTAAAAAATTTAAAATGCTGACGTAATCTGCTCATTAAGATGCATAATCCGATGTGAAAGGTTCAACACAGTAAGACCAGTTACAGTTATTAACTATAAAGATGTCTTCAAGTAGAATAACTAATCGCTCGCTAATACCCAGACTATAGTCATACAGTATTTGCGAACGAAAGCGCTTGGTAACTTCCAGCAAACTTTCTCTCCCTGACATTCTCCGGATAATGATGAAAGGAAAAAAAGGTAATCGTTTACTAAGTTTTCGCTGTTCATGCATGACATCTTAATTTATTTCTGATTTACTACTAATTGTATTTGCGACACATTTTGTAGACAGTCTATACATAGCGCTAAATTGACCTGAAAATTATATCATTGCCTGACACATGGTTCAGAGCATAGGACGACATAAAGTTTGAGGTGTTTGACAAACTAGCCTTTGCTTATAATTTACCCTGAATGCGCTGATCCAGTGTTCTATAAAATGAACACTGAGCAATTTCTGACAAACTTCAAACTTAATTTGAATTTTTTCTAAAACTTTCCTTGTTTAGATGCTTAACACCAAATATTTAACAAATTAACCAATTTCGAAAGTAATCAGAAGTTTGAAACTGTTTTATATAAGAAAGTTCGAGTTTTTAAAGCATCTAGTTCTTTCTGACCCCTTCCTACTCTTCTTTAAGAATCTGTAATCTTCCTGTACGATTCTTAAAACTAACTATGGTGGTGTGCAATAAACATGTCTAACACATTATGTATATACAGTTCTCACAAACCTGATGAAATGCAATACAACACTAGTAAGTACTTACAGATTTATTCCTCAATATTTTATTGACCACAGGCAATGGCCTCGTACAGTCGTGTATTAAAGGAAACCAATGTAACCCTCCATTCTCAGTGGTGATCCCTAGAGTGCAGTCTGCCTCAAGTCGCGAGCGTCACAGTGTTGCATGTTTACACTTTTGAGTCTGTCGACGTTACTCCAAATTTCAATCTGGAGCCGTGGCCGTGATCTAATTTTAATTAAGGCGAGGAGCAAGGAATGTTGCCAACAAGTTACCTGCTGAACTGTCGTACGTCATGGCGACGTCACTGTCATGTTCGGAACCTATCATGAAACATAAAACATCGATGATCTGCCTCTTAGTTTCCGATAGCGGTCTACAGCACCAACTGGTGACAGCAACCTCCAAACTATTTCTGGCAGGTAACCTGAGAAGAATTAACAGAACTGTGTCCTATAGTCTAGAAAGAAGCCGAAAAATTTGTGTCGACCCAAACTGTTCGTCACCTTCTCCACGCTATGTATTTGGCCTCTAGTCGCCCATTACGAACAAAAGTATAAGTCTTCTCTCTCCGATCATTAGTGTGATGCGAGTAAGAAGTCAACAGAGCAATAGCTGGAATGAATGCTGGATCAATTGTGTTGTCCTCTTCATGGTCGAATGCAGGATTTTTTTTCTGAAAGCTAATGATTGTCGAAGCTGATTACTGAGTCGTACAGGTACCGATGTAGGTTTAAGCAATGCAGTTCCACAGAAAGCATTTCCAATACGTTCAGTCCTCTGACCAGTCAGATTTATGGTTTCGTAGTTTCCCTAAATCGCTTTAGGCACATACCAGGCCAACACTACCGTCAGTTGTCATTTCATCATCAATTTATTGGCCACTTGTTAATGAAATTACAGCTGACGGTAGTGTCCTCGGCTGTGGTCCTCTCCACCTATTTAACAAGGCTGGATATGCCGAAATATCTGGATAGTACATAAAGAAAACAGAACATCAAATATCCTTGTGTATTATCCCCCAATCCGACAATCCGAGCTGGTGTTTCGTCGTTAATGATTTCGTCATCGATGCGACTTTAAATGCAAATCTTCATTTCACGCTTTTTATGAGTTCATGTAACCGAGCGTTCAATTGTTTCTGTCCCGTCATCCATACATCTCATTTCAGACAATCTGTTTCAGTTTAATGAAGGTTAATTTGCAATAATTTTAAACCGCTGCGTCGTTTAGCACCTTGTAAATAGCTAGCATGCAGCCACACAAAAAATAAATCGCTTAAATTGAATCATTCCACAATATTTATAAATAAATTGAGCCAATTATCCATGGATCATGAAACTAAACAGCTACGTCGCAAAGGCACATTCAGGTGACAAAGGTCATGGGATACCTCCCATCTCTACGTGCCATGGACTCAACAAGTCGTTGGAAATCCCCTGCAGAAACATTGAACCAAGAAGCCTCTATAGCCATCCGTAATTGAGAAAGTGTAGCCGATGGAGGAGTTCGTGCACGAACATACCTCTCATAAATGTCCCACGCGATTCATGTCGGGCGATTCGGGTGGCGCAATCATTCGCTCTAATTGTCCAGAATCTTCAAGCCAATTGCGAGCAGTTGGGGCTCGGTGACACGGCGAACTATCATCCACAAAAATTGCATCGTTGTTTGCGAACATGAATGGCTGCAAATGGTCACAAGTAGCAGAACGTCATTTTTAGTCAATGATCAGGTCAGTTGAACCATAGGACCCAGTGCGTTCAATCTAAACACAGCCCGCACCATTATGGATCCACTGTCAGCTTGCACAGTTTCTTGTTGAGACCTTGGGTCCATGGCTACACGGGGTCTGCACCAAACACGAAGCATACTGTTAGCAATGACCAACTGAAATCTGGATTCATCTGATGAGGCCACTGTTTTTCAGTCCTGTAGGATCCCATCGATATGGTCACGTGCCCAGGAGAGGCGCTGCAGGCGATGTCGTGCTGTTACCAAAGGCACTCGAGACGGACATCTGTTACCCATAACCCATTAACGACAAATTTCGCCACACTGTCGTAAAGGATACGTTCGTTGTACGTCCCAGATTGATTTCTGAGGTTACTTCAAGTAGAGTTGCTTGTCTGTTAGCACCGAGAACTCTGCGCAAATGCCTCTGCTCCAGATTAAGTGAAGCCCGTCGGTCACTGCCTTGTCCGTGGTGAGAGGTAATGCCTGAAATGTGGTTTTCTCAGCTCATTCTTGACGCGTTCAGTTCCTGTTAATTCCCGTCTTGCGCCTATAATCACATCGGATGTTTCGCATGTATCAATTGAGTACCAATGGCACCTCTCGCCACACACAGTCCTTGTGTACCTTGCGCACGCCTTACTACCGCCATCTGAATATGTGTGTATCGTTATCCGATGACACCTGTCACCTCAGTTTATATCAGAAACTGAAGTTGTTTTGGATTCACGAAGCTGGACTGATAATGTAGGGTGTCCATACAAGTATGCGATCATTTAATGAAAAATTCACAAGTAGGAAACTATTGTTGTAAAACGTTTTGCACTTTGAAAGTTTGTGTATTTTAGACCATAATTTCAAAGTGAGCTCCTTTAGTCGTTCTTAATATTTCAAAGTGATACTGGAGTTCTGTCCATTTATGGGTAAGCATTGTAGCATGTCGTTCTAATTGTTTCATTTATTCGTGCACGAAGGTACCAACGTCAATGACTGCTGTTGTGTACATGCAGTCCTTGACGTTAGTCTAATGCAGTGGCATCAGGAGACGCGGATGGTATAAGATGGGAATATTACGGTCCTTATTCTTTTCTGAAAATGTCATTCAGCGCATATCTCATGTTCAAACTCAGTTGTGGGGTGCACCATCATGCTGCAAAATCGTGGACAGTAGCAGCTCTTTGATCTCTCGAACTGTTGTGGAAGCGACTGTTCTAACATGTCAGGGCAAACATTTTCCGTTATTGTTTTCTCTGCGAAGGAAAAGTGGCTTATCACCTTACCGTACTTTAGACCATCCAGACAACAAGCTCCAGGCTCCCAAGGTTGTGTTCACTTGTGTTCTACGGGTTTTAAGAGTCCCAAACTGTAATTTTGTCCCAATTATAATGTGAAACATTGCTTCATCCGAAAACAGGCATATTTGCTGGTACCATTTGTCAGCAAATGTGGACATCAACACAGAACAAGCGAAAGTATACCGCAGGTAGCTCTTGGACCATTTGCACATTCCACACAAAAAGGCTCACGGCGTACGTAACACTTTATGAACACTTTATAAACATTTGATCCTACGTCCTGCAGTTAGTGATGCACGACGTGAAATGAAGCTTTCATTCTTATCCACACGCTCTTAAGAGACAGGGGGACGTGCAATTCCTGAAACGTCTTTGTCATTGGCCGTCTCCTTAAGGTCCTTTTCGGTGGTGCCATTCCAAATTGGCGATAATTTCGCACTGTAACTGTCACAGATCTGGGTTCTGCGTACTATATGATACATTAGCCTCGTCCTGGTATGTTGCCATTTTCGTGCACTCCAAGACAAATCATCACCAAAGCACAAAACAAAACCCTTCGACAGCTTGTAAACGATTCTCAGTCTCTAATAGTTTCCATTTTATGATTTTCTGAAATGATATAGAGATTTTATCGTCACTTTGTACTGAGAAATATAATTACGACTTTCATTTAGCTCACTCTCGTGCGTCACAGAGGCGAATGATCCTGTATGTTACCTCCAGTTAATTTCAACTCACACTGCAAAGTTATTAGTGTCTACATGTTTGGAGAGCGCTGATGCCCCACAACTGTGTTCTCAATAAGTGAATAACTCTACAGTTGCTAAAAGTTGTTTATTTTATTCCTTGACCAGTGATGCTCAAGTGGAAATTGTAACTGACACTGTAAATACAGGATATAATTAGTATTTAAATACTTGACAAGACATGAGTGTGTGATTTCAACGAGTGTGTGAATTTCGACACGAAAAGTCTGAGGTTTACTTGTACGTATAAAATAAGTACAGAAAATAAAAATTTAACTTGTTTTGTGCTGTAGTGATGAAATGTGCTATGGTACCGAAAGTAAAAATCGGGTAGATTTAAAAGTGATATGATCTGTAATACCGTTGGAAAAATAGCATATCATGATCATAAAAACTACATTTTGAGTAATTAAAAGTGTTGGCATGCTTCAGAACCTCTTCGATATCTGAAATCATGACCATTACCAATAAAAACTTCTAGGTAGTTGTTCGGATTAAATGAAATTGGAGAACAGTAGCAGTTGACGTAGTGTCCAGTTCGAGAGTACGCCTGTGCCCTCTTGCGTGAGCGGGCACTGTTTAACGCAGAGGGAGCTGCAGAGACAGCTAGTGTGGCACGGACGCAAGGTGGGCTGCTTGCAAGATAAGAAACACGTGATAAGAAAGATGTTTTCTAACATCTGCAGGCATGTACCCAATTGTGAAGCGCCTTTAGAGGAAACTACCAATAACGGGGAACATGCAGCCAAGAAACTTACGTTTCTCAGAGTGCACTCGTCGTTGTAAGTATTACATCTGGACATAAATCTGTATTTTTTTAAACACTAATAAGCCGGAACATTATGACTACTGTGTGTTGCAACACTGGAAGCCGCCCGGTGGCGTGACGAGCAAGACTCGATAACAAAAGTAGGCAAGCGGAGAATTACGAAAGGATGTCACCCTAGTAAAGATAAGGGCTGCAAATGAGGAAATCCATTGAGATAAGTGACTTTGAAAAAGGGAAGTTTATTACGGAGAACCTGTGAACGACTACCTCGAAAACGGAGAAGCTGGTAGATTGTTCGCGTGCTACAGTCGTGAGCGTCTACGGAAATAAGTAGAAGAACAATAAAATTGATACAAGGCGCTAAGCGGTTGGACGTCCACGACTCTTCACAAAACGTGGGGTTCTGCTTTGTATAATAGGATAGATGACCTCTGGGGCATGCTTCTTCATAGGGCGTGTGATCACCACGGACTGCAATGCGGGCTCTGTAACATGTTCCCATACTGACCACAAGGTTAATATGGAGTTCTTGTGGTAAGACGTTCCATTCCTATATAACGCGATTGAAATCTGCTTGATGGTCGTTGGTGCTTGTGGACGCTGTGCAATACGTTTCTACCGCATCCAACAGTCCTCTATGGGAGGGGTAGCCCAGTCCATTCGCTGAATATCCTCCCTTTGGAATAGCTCTAATCCGTAGCTCGCGGTCTAGTGGCTTGCGTTGCTGCCTCTGCATCACGAGGTCCCGGTTCGATTCGGTTCGATTCCCGGGGACTGGGAGTTCGTATCGTCCTCATCATTTCATCATCATCATCATCATCATCATCATCATTCGTGGCCGTGGCTAATTTGGATTGTGTAAACATTGGAATGTGTACAACTAAATATCATCATCATCATCCAAGAGCTCTTCCACCCGCACTGTGCAATGCGGTGTACCGTGCTCGACCATCTGGACATCAGTAAGACCACGCAAACTATGCATCCCCACACTAGTACATCCAAATGATGAAAGGTTGGAACAAGTAACTCACCCAGGAAAATTTTCTAACATGGTCGTTTTGGTGGTCCAGGTGCTATGGTGAATAGAGGCACGATGTTTCGTGGCAGTACTAACACCCAATTGTTTGAACTAGAACTGGCCTGTGTAATGCACCTCTTTCTCCGGGGGACAAATATTAATTATTATCAGTAGTAGCATATTAAGCTACAAATTATCATTTTAAACCTGTGTGGTCTCCCTGATGTACCTAGTCGACCACAAGTCGCCGTCACGCTGTTCACTCTAAGAACAGAGTACACACAGGGTTGAAGACATGGAGAAAGAAAGGTATCATCACAATTTGAATGTATGGTAATATAACTTTCTTACCCTTATTGGTCGTTGTTGCACGCTCGTAGTCCAGTGATGAATCTCGCCATCCGCTGTTTGTTAAATCAATTTGAGGTCCATGGTGTGTATTCTGCTGCGTAAGAGCTGACACATATTTAAACTTCCAACTATTATTTTATAAATGCTGATCGTGACGATATTCAATAATTTTCAATGCAACAGCTTTTCCAATACAACATTTCGTTCCCTCTATCCTTAACCTTCTCAAAGCAAGCGTATTACAAGACGTCTCAACACCAACTGCCCATTGTCTCTACACCCCCAACAACCGGCTCATGTTCACAGAGCTTATAAACTGTGCAGTACTGCCAACCTTGGTTGTATATCGATATTTTACACATCGCACGTATACATATATGAAAAACATAGTATGAGAAATGAATAGTTTTTGTGATATAGTTCTGTGGCAATATACCTCATGATTGTCCTCATATTAAGTTTTGTATCAAAATAATAATATTTCAGACTATGTATACGTAGTTAAAGTTCACTTGCTCCTTCAAGTTGATTGACGGCACCGCACACCTCGCCAGCCGGTGGTATCGGTAGTTTCAGTAGTCCGTTACATTACACCTACCAGTTGCCTCTGACTTATATCCCATCGAATGCATGTGAAAGGCGATACGGAGACCTATTGCAGCACGTCCACGAGCACAAGCGACGGTCTAGCATATACACTGAGGCGATCGAAAAAGCACCCCGAGGGCTAGACCGCTGTCGCACGCCAATAGTCATCTGCTGTTTTGAAGCTGTTTTGTATTGTCAGTACAAGAGCCGTTAGGGCTTGGTAAATACATGTGAAGTAAATAACTCAGCGAGATGTAGCCCCTTCAAGAAAGAATTTGCAGTAGTGGATGGATACGTGTCTACCGGTTCATAGAAGGAAACGTGGAACATTTTTGCAAAGATATCTCCTGGCAAAAATTTTTGGAAATTTGTGGTAAGTTCCCATGGGACCAAAATGCGGAGGTCATCGGACTTACACACTACTTAATCTAACAAAAACCAACTTACGCTAAGGGAGGAGTCGAACATCCGAATGGTGCGGATGGGGAGGGTGGGGTCACGCGAACGGTGGCAAAGAGCCCCAGACCACGCGGCTACCTCGCGCGGCTATTTCATGGCGTTTCTGTACCAGCAAAGAACAGTATACAGGAGTTGGTGACGAAGTGGTGTACAACAGAGTCAGATGCAACAGCAAAAATGAACGGTACCGCGTCCGTTCGTACACCTGCTACGATTGCAGATATTCGAGCACGAATGGTCCAGAGTGCAAAGAGGTTGATACGTTTCGCGTAGGTCTTGTCGACTTCTTTTACACCATATAGGGATTAAGCCGCACAAAATGACGTGTGTCCAAGAACTTAAGGAGGTAGATAAGGCAAACTTGTGAATTACTGTACGTGGCTACATAAAATATTTGAGAGTGGAATGTTCGATCGGCTGCTGTATTTTATGAGTGATGAAACCTGGTTCGATCTGACAGGACACGCGAACTGTGAGAACACTGGATATTGGTCAACAAACAATCCCTGTAGTATTAATGAGGAAGCTCTTTACAGTGAAAAAAATCGGAGTGTGGTGTGCCGTGTCAGTAAGTCTGATTGCGGGTCCCATATGTTTTAGTCACGATAAAAACTGCGGTGTACTTCAGAATCTTCGAGGAATTTTACGCAGAGTTCACCACCATGAACGTACTATGCGGTCTCTCAACAGGATGGGGCGACACTTTACGCGAGTCAATCTCACGATTTCGTGAAAGATTCACAGAAGAGAGTACCGTCAACAAAGGATTGTGGCTTCAGCGTTCGCCGCAATTAACAACATATGAATTTACATGTGAGGTAGACTAAAGGGAGAAGTGTACGGAAATAAACCTAAAACGTTACAAGGCTTGAAGGACAACGTTAGTAATGAAACCTTAACAACTGATGCGGAAGAGTTAATCGTGTTTGGATGAGCGAAAGTGCACTGAAATTCTAAGACTTTATTTTTAGCATCTAATATAACGTAATGTAAAATATAGAGATTTGTGTTACCTTTTTTCTGTATTATCTGATTATTACATATTTAACTATTTCTTGTTGTATCTGCTTGTCGCGAGCAACAGTTCGTGTGTAATTGGAGAGCTGTCTGTAGTCGGGCCGGTTTTTCGTGAGTCACCTTGTATATTTGCATAGGCCTCCGCAGCCACACTCAGCTGGCATGAAAGCTTTTCTGAGTGTGGTATGGCCTTATAATGTGAAAATTATACTGACCAAACGAATGATTCGGCCACGGTTAGAGTGACCTCTACGTCTACATCTACATCCATACTCCGCAAGCCACCTGACGGTGTGTGGCGGAGGGTACCCTGAGTACCTCTATCGGTTCTCCCTTCTATTCCAGTCTCGTATTGTTCGTGGAAAGAAGGATTGTCGGTATGCTTCCGTGTCGGCTCTAATCTCTCTGATTTTATCCTCATGGTCTCTTCGCGAGATATACGTAGGAGGGAGCAATATACGGCTTGACTCTTCAGTGAAGGTATGTTCTCGAAACTTTAACAAAAGCCCGTACCGAACTACTGAGCGTCTCTCCTGCAGTGTCTTCCGCTGGAGTTTATCTATCATCTCCGTAACGCTTTCGCTATTACTAAATGATCCTGTAACGAAGCGCGCTGCTCTCCGTAGGGTCTTCTCTATCTCTTCTATCAACCCTGCCTGGTACGGATCCCACACTACTGAGCAGCATTCAAGCAGTGGGCGAACAAGCGTACTGTAACCTACTTCCTTTGTTTTCGGATTGCATTTCCTTAGGATTCTTCCAATGAATCTCAGTCTGGCATCTGCTTTACCGAAGATCAACTTTATATGATCATTACATTTTAAATCATTCCTAATGCGTACTCCCAGATAATTTATGGTATTAACTGCTTCCAGTTGCTGACCTGCTATTTTGTAGCTAAATGATAAGGGATCTATCTTTCTATGTATTCGCAACACATTACACTTGTCTACATTGAGATTCAATTGCCATTCCCTGCACCATGCGTCAATTCACTGCAGATCCTCCTGCAATTTAGTACAATTTTCTATTGTTACAACCTCTCGATACACCACAGCATCATCCGCAAAAAGCCTCAGTGAACTTCCGATGTCATCCACCAGGTCATTTATCTATATTGTGAACAACGGTCCCATGACACTCTCCTGTGGCACACCTGAAACCACTCTTACTTCGGAAGACTTCTCTCCACTGAGAATGACATGCTGCGTTCTGTTATCTAGGAACTCAATCCAATCACACAATTGGTCTGATAGTCCATATGCTCTTACTTTGTTCATTAAACGACTGTGGGGAACTGTATCGAACGCCTTGCGGAAGTCAAGAAACACGCCGCAATTAACAACATATGACTTTTACATATGAGGTAGTCTAAAGGGAGAAGTGTACTCCTTCTGAGTCGGTCAGCCACCAAGCAGTTTTCAACAGCGTTGATGAAGGAGTACGTCGCAGAGCATACAGTGCCTTCTGTCGTAATCAAATACCGAATTAAGGTCCATGTCTTGCCTTTTATAACGCCCAGGGACCATTGTAAGTCGCAATGACTACAGAGTAATTGTTGTCTTTGAATAAAAGTGTCATTTCTGTTCGTCTCATTGTGTATTTCATTAAGTTAGCTTTTGTGCTGTGCTGTAGCAGTTATTTCTGTATATGGTCCATGTTTCATCGAGCTATTTTACATGGCAGTAAAACAATGCAAAAGTTTTGGATGCAAGTGTATCTTGCATGAGATAAGATGCGGAGGTATTTTTAAATCCTACGTTTTTCCGCTTTAATTTTGTGTGTTCCTTGTAGCGTGTACTAAAAACGCTTTCGGTATGTTCGATGTAGCTACCTTAAAAAACTGAGTAGTAGATTTTGTGTTGTCATCGTTCTGGCATGAATCTTGGGCTGTGTTAATGTCCTATATTAGAAGATGTGACAGCAAAGGTTATTGTTTGTCCATTTTTTTCTTTCAAAAAGACTGCTGATTGTGGCCTGATAGTAGAAACTGATACAATTTCTTTTTAATTTAGTTTCTCGTATTTTTTCCTTATTGACTTTTTTAAACTTTGTGATAATATAAATTCCGTCAACTACTACGCTACGATAGCTGTTATTCTGGGCGGTTTTTTGTATATGTTTTGTACGCACGTTTCTTTTATACTTCATCACGATGTAGTGGCAGTTTACGAAGTCGGCTTGTTGTTGATCGAAAAAAGGCCTTTTATGTTGAGCGCGATGACACCATGAGACAAGACTAACAGCGTCAGAGGATGTAGAAGCCCCAGCTAGAGAATTTACAGAGTTGCAGCACGACAAAGGGCATTACGCGGTGCTTCCAAAGAATTCTGAAACAAAGGCTCTCCGGGGCCAGCAGAGCTGCGCGCGGCGTCGCCCCGCTGCCAGCTCGGCCGGCAGTCCGCGGCCTTTAATCAAATCAGCCGCCAACTTACACCCGGAGCTTAGCTGTTGTCGGGAATCGTTCCGTGCGAAATGTTCAAAGCCGGATTAGCCGGAATCATGCGTAACTAAGTCGGCCACCGCCGCGAGCAGAGGCGGGGACGGTCCTCGCAGATCGATGTGGCTGCGGGGGACGGCCTCAGCAACTACACCAGCTCCGCCCGCCACTGGTCTCCGTCGACTCTCTGTACCAATGAGCGAGGGTACGGCGTAGGAACCAAAAGCAGTGTATTGGTATTACCAACCAAATACAACATAGGTTTTCACGAACCGTTGTTGTTGAAACTTCCGGGCTGAGAGCCTTTTCGATGTATCGATCTGTCATCCCCATCTAGACGACACATTTTCGGGGATAAATCGAAAACAAAAGTTACGCTCAAGTCCGCCCCGGTAGCTGCACGGCGAGCGCGGAAGAGTGCTACCTGAAGGGGCCAGGATTTGATTCCTGGCCTGATAGGAGATTTTCTCCCTTAGATCCTCGTCCATCCATATTTATACTGGATGAAGATGGGACACAGCTGGTATAATTTTTATTAAAAATGAAATTCCTCCAGCTGTACTTAAGATATTATATTTACCTCGTTACTAGTTTCGACGTTGGGTCAACTCCAACTTCAGGCCCATACACTTTCATGAAATCAGTTGTGTGTGTATCAGTCTAGAAGGCCGCGGTGAGACCAAAACGTGCTCCACATGGATTATTGGCATTCCACTGTTGAGGTGGCTGTATACGCAAGTGCCGAAAGATAATAATTTTTTTTTTTAAGTAACACCAACTTGAGAGGAGAACAAACGACTTGAGGTGATTAGGGGAGAGCTCTAGGTCGAAACGGGGAATATTTGGAGGGAGGTGTCAGAAATGTGTTGATGTCTTATCGAGGAACATTCTCAAATGATTTGCTGCAACGGATTTAGGCTAATAATGAAAAGCCTGTGTGTGTGGGATTGTCAGTTCACCCTTGTCAATTCGCCCCTCCCATCCCCTCCCTACAAACATCCAATGCGCGCCTCGCGATCCAAGTTCAGATCTTCAATCTAGCTTTGAACGCCATCATATTAAAACACTTAACATTTACTCCCTAATAGCCTCTCCCACTATTTTCTCTAAAATGTTCTCAGATACTACGAAATTGAACATCTCTAACGCTATTTAATCACTCCAAAATATTGCAATGATACCAATTTACAGTTTCGCAATATTAATGATTTGAAACTTCTTGACTGACTAAAGCTGTGTGCTAGTCTAGGCCTGAAACCTGACTGTGGCGTAACAAGTGTTCTATTGACCGACCTATCCAGACACGACACACTATCCTCTCTCTCGGCTTCAGTTTCATCCGTGTCTCATCTCATACTCTCCAAACTGCACAAGAATTCTCTTGCACACCTTGCGGGACTGGCACTCCTGGAAGAAAGAAAATGGCGACGAAATGGCTTAGCCACAGCCTAGTGGATTGTTTCCGGAATGAATTTTGTCTCTGCAGCGGAGTGTGCGCTGATTTGAAATTTCCTGGCTGATACAAATTTATACTGCACCGGTAATCGAGCCTGGGATTTTGACATTGGCGGCAAAGTGCTCTACAGACCAAGCTACCATGTCACTGCTCACGACACACAGCCAGAGCTTTAGTTCCTTACTAGTCTTTCTGCTATCGTTGAATTACTGTGTGCCTTTTCGTAAAATAACTATTAGCAGAATAAAGATTAATAGAACCTAAAAAGTTTGTTATACATCAAGTACTTACAATATTACGTTGTTATCTACAGTTATTCATTTTAAAACAGGTTCGTTGGGTGATATAATGGAGCACCAAGGAATTACTCATTAAATTCTATTCAGTTTTTATGAGTAGATTTTGAAAAATTAATCATAAGGCGTGGATAAAAGCACTTAACAATGTACAAAATTCATGTTACATTTGAATATACGCCTACTGTCTTAAACATGCCTTATTCGTAGCCACGCGCTGTAAATTTTTGTCAATCGTGGTTCATTCCAGCTTTTTCGGTTTTCTTTTTTTCTTTATAGGCTTTAGGAATATGCTCATACAACCATCTCAACACTGGAAATGTTGTATTACAGTTTTCTGTCTGTTTTGACAATTCAATGTAGACATTACTTTAAGTGGTACGCTGACACGGAGCTACTTACGCTTAACAAAGGACTATTTCAAACATAAAACAAGTTTTACAGCCACAGTAGACTGAAACGATAAACTAGATGAAAATGTAACACAGGATACACGGAGATACTACACCTTAAAAACACTGCTGATAATACAATAAAAATCGATAAGTCGCCTTTGGTACTCATGTGGGATATTCCCAATTCAAACCATGTTCATGACTCTTTAAATTAAAATAAATTTTTCTGTTGTACGTCCTGCAAGAACTATTTCTTAAGCTGCGGGCGGAGTGTTGAATTTTGGCGCAGGTCTGTAAGTATCGTCTAGAGAGAACAAGAGAATAGTTTACAACAACCGGATTTGGTTGGTAAAAATCAGACGTATACTCCAGTCTTCTGACACGCACATACAGTACATTGCGACATACATTTAGAGGCTGAGCGTTCCATATTCTGCTGAGTAGCAAGTCGAAATTTAGTTCCTTAACTGAGCTTTGGTCTTACTCTGGCATTCTGCATCACCTACATAACACTCCGCACGCCACCTATTAGCTTGTGGCGGAGTGTACTTTTGTGCCACTAACTGGTCCTTCCAACATGTTACACTCGCGAATAGCGTGTTAGCGTGTGGGAAGAATGGTTGTCGGTAAGACTCAGTACTGGCTCTAATTTATCGAATTTTTTTCCCTCATGGCCATCCCGCGAGACGTATGCAGTTGTCCGACTCTTCCCAGAAAGTACTCTCTCGAAATTTCAATAGTAAGTCTCTCCCTGATGCACAACACTTCCTTGGAACGTCTGCCAGTGGAGTGTGTTGAGCATCTCCGTGACGCTCTCATGCCGACTACACGACCCCGTGGCGAAACTTGCCGCTCTTCGTTGGATGTTCTTAGTCTCTCAACAAGCGCCTTGTAAGTCACTTCCTTCGTTGATGAGTAACATTTTCTTAAGAATCTGAGAGTGGAATCCGGTATTCTAATTACCAAGAACGTTAGATTAGCAGTCCAGGGAGCTATATTTTTAAGTTGGCGTGGTTGACTAACTCCTACAGTAGTTTATAAGTTACTACGTCACTGGGTCCTAACCAGGTTTGGCGACTACTTGGAAGCTGATGACCAGGAGTCCGCAGATTCTTTGAAAGTACGTTTATGTGATACACCTTCCGAGGATATTGTACAAATCTATGGTTTGAATCGTCTTCCTCTCAGCAATAACATAAAGCTATAGCGTTTAGGTTAAGCCGGTAGATGAGTTCGTTGAAGCTCAAATAATTAAATTTCAGCCGTGCTGTACCTGTCGTGAAACTGCTCGATGTTTGTACCGAATTATGTCATAGATGTGCATACAGTTGCGAACAGGAAGGACAATCAGCTTTATAATGGTATGACGACCATTAAAGTTTCTACCGGGCTGGGACTCGAACCTGAATTTCCCTCTCATTGCGAGCAACGTACTTCTTAACAAGACATGCAGTGCAATATCTTTATCATGCCACGGTACTCTCGGAATTGTGGGATGAATTAGTGCATAGGGACTGTCTTTCAATTTAGATGTGTGCTACCACTCCTCTACCAAGATCTTCATAAATCTGCATTCGCAGCGCTTTACTCGCCTAGCATCTGGGTTTCGTGAAGCTGTAATGCAGGTAAAATGGTGAAATGCAGGGAAATCAATGTATGTCACTGCTTTTCCGCTTGTTCCCATGTAATGTTACCACGCCATACCAGTTCGTCAGATGTGACGCAAATTACGGGCACGAGATAGCGATATTCAAGCGTATTCAAGCTTTTCGGGACTCGTTTAACTACACCTTTCTTCTTTGGAATATATCCGAGCGCATATACCCTAAGACAAAAAAATCAGAATGGGACGGAAATAGCTAGATTGATGTTCATGCACACACAAACAAATGGCTATAACTTTAAGCTATCCTTCATGAGGACAACCAACAAACTTATCAATCAATACCAAGCAGAATAACTACTTGCATAGGGGCCATAAGTGGAACAACGCGTTATTGACCTGTTTACTTTGTGAAGCTCTTTCTGTCGAACAAATCCTCCAATTGTTCTGCAATCATTTGTTTGTTAGTGCAAGTACAGCAAGTCTACCAACTTCCATCCCATTCTGATAATTTATTCGTGATGCAGCGCTCTTTTTTTTAATCTGACTGTGGGTGTGTGAATGCTTAATTCATTCACAAACTTTATAAACTAAACGATGATCACAACAGAATAAATCATAACGCGAACAACGCAGATTGGAACGTTCGTAGCACTAAATATAGGTTCGACTGTCCAACCAGCTATCCTTACTGAGACTGTTTTCCTCCAGAGTCTACGTTAGGAGTTAATACATGAGTTAAACTAGCATTACAATGGAATAGCAGTAGCATTAATACGATTCTGAAGCTAAATCTCAACTACGTTCCGAGGAATTTCTGCCTTCTATTCTGTATCTCGCTTTGATATTTTCCTGCTGCGGTTGAGAGAAATAAGTGGAATGTTGTGAAACTGTAATGCAAGCTAAATATCACGCTTATAGGCGTACTAACGTTACTCCAATATATATATATATATATATATATATATATATATATATATATATATATATGCTAGACACACGCTTACTTTAAACAGTGTTAAAATGTCGTATTGTTTTACTGCAAAATAATTTTTACTTAAAACAACAATCACATGTGGTGTAAGTTGAAAATAATTCATTCGAAGTATCGCGACTTTCCATAAATGCTCCGGACATAACGTAATTGCATTACTCTTGCATATTTTTGCACCAAATTTAGCCGCATGTTGATGAAGTTCGCGAAGTGCAATTTCATTTTATCGATTTGTGCCTTACCGCCTCGCCTTCTTTTAACACTTCGTTGGCAGCTGGACAGCTGAACAGGAGGAAAAATTTTGCGTTAATGTGCAGGCTGCAGTCTGTTCCATAAACAGGCGGATATCTGCACGGTCAGCTCTTCACATTCATTCATTATGACTGAGAATAGATGGAAAGATTTCTCTTCGCTTTATTTTATAGTCAGACTATTATTTTGCTAATAACTAAATGATTCAGTACAAGTACCACCAGCAGGCCATCCTATGAACAAAAAATTACAGTAGGTAGTTAAAATATTCGTTAACAAAGATTTACCAAATATTTTTCTCTGTGTAACCAACGAATGATATGCAGTGCTAACTTGAAATTTGAGGAAGCCCCTCACCCCTGGTGTGCAGTCATCACACTACCTTACCCAAGTACGTTAGTCATACGCGAAAAATAAAGGTCAATGGTATGCATTCAACAATCTGACAGTGCGCCCACGAGTGATCCGTAGACTGATTTTTTATTTCTTAAAAATGTTTCACAGTTTTAAAAACACTGCAAAATAAAAATCTCATAAATTTTTGACAGTAAGAATGAAATTAATAAAAAGTAATGAAACAATCTCCAGTGTAATAAAACGCTAAAAACATAACAACACATCAAAGTTACTAAGTTTGCATGTACCGTTTCTATACAGTGCGCAAGTCTATAAACATTAGTCTGATTATAATCTCCTAATCATGTACGTGTTGCCCATAGTATCATTTTTAGTGAACAATGCTGTTATGTACAACATACAACTCGTTCAAAAATCCATGGTCAGGTCGACGTTGTATGATCGTTCCCGCCTTCTACATACGGTGGCTACAAACGTAAAAGCTTGAATCCCTTTCATTAAAATAGGGATTATTTCATTTTTCATGTTTTATATTTTATTTTTGTTATTTATCTTCTTATGATTCTTATTTCGTGAGAATTTTATGTTGAGATTACTTTTATAGCTGTGGCTCTTTTTAATAAACGAAACTACTATATTTAGGGGCAATCTTATCATTTCTGGCCGCAATGCACTCCTCTTTTAAGCATAGCATTAACCTTTACTTTTGATACATGACACACCTATTTGGGTAACAGAACTGGACAACTCCGAGCTGCAGGTAGTCGACTGTTTATTTTTTTAAGTCTGTACTTTGTACTACACGTTGCCTGTCATAGAGATTGTGCAAATAATTTCCTCTAATTGTGTTGCTTGCTGTTCCAACGGACAGCATGCCGGGAATATGAAACAGGGGACAGATACCTCCCATTTTCCGAACTCGGATACGGTATTGCCAAAAGATGTACTTTTAAAGTACATTCATTTTATTTACTTATTTAAATAATCTGATCTAATTAGGGCCATCAGACCCTCTTTTACATTGAATTAGGGCTCAATATATACGGTACAATTTTTGCATTATACCTGGCGTTCTACGGATCGGAGCGTGGAATGTCAGATCCCTTAATCGGGCAGGTAGATTAGAAAATTTAAAAAGGGAAATCGATAGGTTAAAGTTAGATATAGTGGGAATTAGTGAAGTACGGTGTCAGGAGGAACAAGACGTTTGGTCAGGTGATTACAGGGTTATAAATACAAAATAAAATAGGGGAAATCAGGAGTCGGTTTAATAATGAATTAAAAAATAGGAGTGCGGGTAAGCTACTACAAACAGCATAGTGAACGCATTATTGTGGCCAAGATAGACACAAAGCCCATGCCTACTACAGTAGTACAAGTTTATATGCCAACTAGTTCTGCAGATGATGAAGAAATTGATGAAATGTATGACGAGATAAAAGAAATTATTCAGGTACTGAAGGGAGACGAAAATTTAATAGTCATGGGTGACTGGAATTCGTCAGTAGGAAAAGGGAGAGAAGCAAACATAGTAGGTGAATATGGATTGGGGGGAAGAAATGAAAGAGGAAGCCGCCTTGTAGAATGTTGCACAGAGCATAACTTAATCATAGCTAACACTTGATTCAAGAATCATAAAAGAAGGTTGTATACCTGGAAGAATCATGGAGATACTAAAAGGTATCAGATAAAATAAATAATGGTAAGACAGAGATTTAGGAACCAGGTTTTAAACTGTAAGACATTTCCAGTGGCAGCTGTGGATTCTGACCACAATATATTGGTTATGAACTGAAGATTGAAACTGAAGAAACTGCAAAAAGGTGCGAATTTAAGGAGATGGGACCTGGATAAACTGAAAGAACCAGAGGTTGTAGAGAGTATGAGGGAGAGCATAAGGGAACAATTGACAGGAATGGGGCAAAGAAATACAGTAGAAGAAGAATGGGTAGCTCTGAGGGATGAAGTAGTGAAGGCAGCAGACGATCAAGTAGGTAAAAAGACGAGGGCTAATAGAAATCCTTGGGTAACAGAAGAAATATTGAATTTAATTGATGAAAGGAGAAATTATAAAAATTCTGTAAAAAGGAATACAAACGTCTCTAAAATGAGATCGACAGGAAGCGCAAAATGGCTAAGCAGGGATGGCTAGAGGACAAATGTAAGGATGTAGAGGCTTGTCTCACTAGGGGTAAGATATACTGCCTACAGGAAAATTAAAGAGACCTTTGGAGAGAAGAGAACCACTTGTATGAATATCAAGAGCTCAGATGGCAACCCAGTTCTAAGCAAAGAAGGGAAGGCAGAAAGGTGGAACGAGTATATAGAGGGTCTATACAAGGGCGATGTACTTGAGGACAATATTATGGAAATGGAAGAGGATGTAGATGAAGATGAAATGGGAGATGCGATACTGCGTGAAGAGTTTGACAGAGCACTGAAAGACCTGAGTCGAAACAAGGCCCTGGGAATAGACAACATTCCATTAGAACTGCTGATGGCCTTGGGAGAGCCAGTCATGACAAAACTCTACCATCTGGTGAGCAAGATGTATGAAACACGCGAAATACCCTCAGGCTTCAAGAAGAATATAATAATTCCAATCCCAAAGAAAGCTGTTGTTGACAGATGTGAAAATTACCGAACTATCAGTTTAATAAGTCACCGCTGCAAAATACTAACGCGAATTCTTTACAGACGAATGGAGAAACTGGTAGAAGCAGACCTCGGGGAAGATCAGTTTGGATTCCGTAGAAAGGTTGGAACACGTGAGGCAATACTAACCTTACGACTTACCTTAGAAGAAAGATTAAGAAAAGGCAAACCTACGTTTCTAGCATTTGTAGACTTACAGAAAGCTTTTGACAATGTTAACTCGAATACTCTCTTTCAAATTCTGAAGGTGGCAGGGGTAAAATACAGGGAGCGAAAGGCTATTTACAATTTGTACAGAAACCAGATAGCAGTTAATAAGAGTCGAGGGGCATGAAAGGGAAGCAGTGGTTGGGAAGGGAGTGAGACAGGGTTGTAGCCTGTCCCCGATGTTATTCAATCTGTATATTGAGCAAGCAGTAAAGGAAACAAAAGAAAAATTCGGAGTAGGTATTAAAATTCATGGAGAAGAAGTAAAACTTTGAGGTTCGCCGATGACATTGTAATTCTGTCAGAGACAGCAAAGGACTTGGAAGAGCAGTTGAACGGAATGGACAGTGTCTTGAAAGGAGGATATAAGATGAACATCAACAAAAGCAAAACAAGGATAATGGAATGTAGTCAAATTAAATCGGGTGATGTTGAGGGAATTAGCTTAGGAAATGAGACACTTACAGTAGCAAAGGAGTTTTGCTATTTAGGGAGTAAAATAATTGATGATGGTCGAAGTAGAGAGGAAATAAAATGTAGACTGGCAATGGCAAGGAAATCGTTTCTGAAGCAGAGAAATTTGTTAACATCGAGTATAGATTTAAGTGTCAGGAAGTCGTTTATGGAAGTATTTGTATGGAGTGTAGCCTTGTATGGAAGTGAAACATGGACGATAACTAGCTTGGACAAGAAGAGAATAGAAGCTTTTGAAATGTGGTGCTACTGAAGAATGCTGAAGATAAGGTGGGTAGATCACGTAACTAATGAGGAGGTATTGAATAGGATTGGGGAGAAGAGAAGTTTGTGGCACAATTTGACTAGAAGAAGGGATCGGTTGGTAGGACATGTTTTGAGGCATCAAGGGATCACAAATGTAGCATTGGAGGGCAGCGTGGAGGGTAAAAATCGTAGAGGGAGACCAAGAGATGAATACACTAAGCAGATTCAGAAGGATGTAGCTTGCAGTAGGTACTGGGAGATGAAGAAGCTTGCACAGGATAGAGTAGCATGGAGAGCTGCATCAAACCAGTCTCAGGACTGAAGACCACAACAACAACAACGAAATAATAATTTTAACTTGAAGAATAGTATTACTGATTGTGAATTAATAAAGCTCATACTGGTAGTACTTCTGCCATAACTACAGCTGTGATTAAACTCGAAACATAATAAAGTACTTACAACACTCCCGTCTGCTCCTACTGTACCATAACCTCAATGCTAGAAACAGGTTGTGACATGAAACTATTTTGTAAAAGCAACTATGGCACACAGCAACAGAACAGTGTTACCCTCTGAGAGGAATTTTGTTATGTTGACCGTATTGTACCTAACTGAGGTGGCTTATCGGAAATGAAAGTCAGAATTACGTAAATATTCGAACGGTAACAAATAAGATTTTTGCCTATCTGCACTGTTTAACGTATAAAAAAAACGGTCGCCAGCCTCACTAGGCAAGAGAATGATTAACATTCTCGTTTAGGAAAGTAGGTATAAGTAACCATAACGTACAAACACAACCTAGACTTGGCCACACGCGAGTGCAATGAACTCTGACACACATATGTTTTAAGATTGAAGCTAACAACTGGAGCAGCACAAACTATTTGCAAAATTATAAGAGATACCGAAACACCCTATTACTTTCAGGCTTACATAAAGTGAATGGTCTTTATAACATTACTATTAATATGCACTTCTAATAGACAGGATACACAAACACTTAGCAAACATGAGTATATACCGTTTCACAACTGCAGCTTTCTCACTTTTACTACAGCGAAACACAATACTGACCAAATTGCAAGAAACTGACTCACCTTTTAGAATTTACTACAGACAACAATGTGATCAATTGCTTTATAAGCCTCAGTCTTAAGAACTTTTAATTTTGAAGTTAGCAACAGCACTTTAAATAGCAGTTTTAATAGGAAAATTATTTTCAGCAAATAACATTTACTTTAACTCACTCCTCACTCTCTTGCCACATTAACTTTAACTTTCTTTTTACTAAGTTCAAGAGGCGTTAATTAGAAAAACTCTAGGCTTTAATTTCTTTTAGTAAGGACACTCGGATATCACTTTAATTCAAACGGGGAGGAACCTGAGAGGTGTTACGATAAGGAGAAAAAATCAAGGTAGGTACATAAATTCAGATATAAATTACCTTATATTTGAGCACAATAACACTTCCATTAAGCTGATCCTGCACTGTACATCATTATAGCATTACGATGCAATGATTGCGCAATGTGGTGGCAACTGCACGTTGGTAGGTGGATTCGCAGACAGAATTGCTGGACTCTGTAATTTCTTGGTGGCGATGATACATACAAATTCCGGAATAGTTCCAGCTATTTATCCATCCATCCGAGGCATTGTAAAGTAGCAGGAAAAGCCTCTCTCTCGGAACCAGCACAATATGCATCTTTTACATGGCAGTGCACGGACTCTTCGCTCGTGTCCAACCGGTGGCTCTTCCCCGACTGACTAACAGTTCCACCTTTTCTACCTAGGCCAACCACAGTTTGCGCGCGCTACACAGTTCCGTTCCCGAGGGGAACCACTACACCATTTACATACAAACTAACTAAGAACCCTAAGTGAGTATCAGCAATTTACATAACAGCAACCAAATGCATTAAATAAAACAAAACATTTGCGCATATTGACGTTTCTACCAAAAATTATTCACACAAAATTACAATCATAGACAGTAAGTTTTGTTCCCTCCAAATGGGAGAAAGAATATAAATTGCAGATACACTATTTTGCATTGAACCAAAACATGACGTCAAAGTTTGTGCAAAGAAAGGAGTATACAATTTTGTTATCTATTCAATCAAACACATTTACAGAAGCACAGCAATGTAACATTAAATGAAACAAAAGCAAAATAAATCAGTACAGCATTAGAGCTATGGTGTTACATACTGACGGAAATAGGAAGAGTTACACCACGAAGCATGAGTCTGATATTTTACGATCTTTGTGTACGTGTCGACGACATTACGAATATTAACTTTATGCATTGCTACATACAAGCAAACAGCCGATTTCCAGCTTGAGAGATTTCAGATCACACCGGGAACACATGCTGTGTCAGTTCATGAACGTTTCTTATTAGACGCCAATATAAAAGTATGCGTCTTCATCGCATTACAGATACGCTCTATCGGTGACAAATCAGGCGATCGGGTCGGCTACCGAAAGATCAGTATATTTCTCAAGGCGTTTGTGGTGTGAACTACAGTGTGTTATCATGAATCATCCTGCTGGAACACGATAATTGATGTTGTGGTCGTGAAAATACAAAAGCAGGGGTTACCAGTCTTGCACATTCTGTTGTCCTTTCAGCTCCCATTCGTCACTTAACAGATCAGTTCATTACTTACATTTAAAAACTTCCCAGACAATGTTTCCAGCAGTTGGAGGTGTATAGGCGTCCAGGATCGCTATTTCCTGAGACCTTTCACTAGGTCATCCATAGACACTACGGCGTCGTTTCAATCGCCTGAGACAAAAATGAGATGCATCTCTAAACACCACAGAAAGCCAATCAATGTCTCAGTTGACTGTGGTTCTCCACCACACAAGTCTCTGTTCTCTTCGCTATTGTGCCAGTGGTAAATGGCGTACGTCATTAACAGTGAAATGGGCTTTCACGGTTTGTTAATACCACCCAAGGGATTTGAGGCACTTCATTCATTGTTTATTTTTTTTACAACAAACTTCTTTATTAATAAGGAAACAACACAACAGGCCTTGTTAATCGCCTAACTGTATAAGTGAACTACAAAAATAATCGTTAATATGTTTAGGAACACAATAAACTTCAACTCACAAATAGCATTCAGTTGTTTACTAACTAATTAAATGTCAGTTCAAAGTAATTTCCCCACATAATCAACGCAGCTTGAAACCAGAATTCAGTATACTTCCTTGCTATTAAATGTCTGCATAAGTTAATGGCCATACATAGTAACCTCTGAACAACAATTCCATTGACTTAAAAAAAACCACAACCACAACCACCTAAACATGTTTACAGAATTATGGGAAAGAAATGCATATACACCTGTTTAGCAAATGAACCACTTTCGGCGTGAGCCACCAACAACATGAGTCGTTCTCATTACCCACATAGAGCCACTCTGAGGTACTGGAAGCAAACCAGGAGTCTTCCACGTGTACACCAAAGGCACGGTTTCCCAGACTGCAAGCCGTAAGAAACCAGTCAACACGCTCCCGCCACCAAGTACAGGAAGGCGTCGGGTTAGTAAACAACACCCGCTATGATGGGCGGGTGCTACTACGTAACTGCTTGCCACAGTCGGTCGGTTCCATCCGCAGCCTCTGCGAAGACCGGTGGCGAAATTAAAGAAATTAGCACCACCTGTGATACAAAGGGCAAGCAACTCACCAAAGTAATAAGGACATATATTATTTGCATATACAATGTGTCCAAAACAGCTGTCTCTCCTCTACTTCCAGCACCTCAGAGGACACCACTTAACACAGTGAATTCAGAGTCATCTAAACATACCGCGCAATCTGCGCAAAACCACATAAACCTCCTGCGTGAGCGCACTACGCTTAAAATAAGGAGTATTAACTTAACACAACATACAACTTCTAAATCTCCGGGTGACTGGCCTGGACTCGTGAAATGGATTTACCAGCACATCATCATGGCCAATAAACCGCCTCCGCTCTCCACTTGTGAGGCACAAATAGGGTATGTTCTGCAACACACTGATTAAAATATCTAAAACAGTGTTCGTTACAAGATTAACACCCAATGTCACAGGGAAACATTAATCAGAAACATTAATCAATAAGTGCACAAATTACGTGGCTGAAAAACACAACCAAGTCAGTGGCACACAAGGAGGTCAGTAATAGTAAGGCGCCTTATCATCTTCCCATTCAGAGGGGCGTAAAACAATAACACTTAAGCAGAGAAGTATGAATGCATTTGAGCAATTCAGTGACTGACTACAATTAAGTTTTTAAATGCAGAACACAAGTCCTCACAGTATAAACGCGGCCTTACGCAATGGACTCTTAATAGTAAGGTCAAGCATCCAAAGTACACTGCTCAATAAATACACCACAACGGTAAGCACACTCAGTAATCGCCAGAACGACGGACACTGAGAACAAAATGCTGCTTATATCCAAAGCAACTGTGCTAGCAATGGCATCACATCAGTCACAGAGCCATAGAGACGGGAATGTAGTCACTAGAAGCAAACGGTAAATCCATCATAAACAAGGAAGCAGCATGTTCCCGACAGCATCGGCGCCTCTACCCACCAAGTCCGCCGCAAACGTCCAAACACAATCAGGTAACGTGGCAAACTTTCCTCTTGCCACTACACACGGCGTCGGCAGACACAGCTTCACGCTCACAACGTGAAATGACCTCGGGCTGGCTGCTGCAGTGTCGTCGGTCTCACTTTGCGTCCTACAATGATCCTCTATGACCCATCCATGATGTACCTAGTGTCGGTAGTCGTGTGGTCGATTGATTTGCTCTACCCCTGGTAGGTTTCTGCACAAAGAGGAGCCTCAGCGCTGCAATGCGGCTCGCTAGAGGTTCTGTTACCGGCTTCCGTGTTGATGTTCAGTGCTGATAGCTCGCTGTGTTGTGGCCTTGTTGAAAGATAGTTCCTTCGACAGTATATCGTAGGTGCTGAACAGCAAGGGATTCATAAGAAGTAGGCCATCATTCCAAGTACATCTTCGGCTAGTTCGTTGACTGTGCTGGAGCATATAGGTCAAAGATACACAGAATCGTGTGCTGTTACTGTGTCATCAATCTCAATTATCAGTTCTTGACGAGAGCTGAAGAACTAGGTTGTTCAAAGGGAGCTTGTGTGACGCTCCAATGCTAGTCTTGGTTTGTAATGACAGAATGTGTCCTTTTTCTGATATATTCACTTAACAGGTTGTTAACTACTGTTTCATTTCCTCGCTATGTTCTCTTGTGAAAGATACTTTCTTGCAACACGTCTTACGAGTTAATGAAAATGCTTCTCTCTTTCCTTTTTCTGTCATTCTCCTTTCTGCCGAATGAATATCCTCATTCGGCTGACGATGCTGCAATGTGTCGACGACCTGACCCACTGACGACATACTGACTCGCTTCCTGCTTCTGCCTCTGTCCCCGACATTTCCTGAGTTCGCCTATGGCAATGTCAGTGAGTTTAAATTTTTTTTTCTAGTTTCTATTCCTCACTGTTCTGTGCCGTAACACAACTGCCTTTGGGCTCTTTTGGTAAGATTCCATCGTGTCCCTCACGCCAATGATTCGACATTTCTCACAGATTGGAAAAAGGCGATAGCCTACACATGCATGTACTCTGAGAAGTCTGTGTTGCATTTTCCATCTATAAAGTTACAGTAACTGTAGATACGCCGAAAATCCACCATGTACTCGCACCATTCTTCATCAGTAGAAACGGCTTTTTCCTGCACTGAAAATAAGCTCATACCAAAATGAAATTTCGATGAACACGGTCCACAGCCACCAAAATATTGGAGTATCAGTGGGGAAGTGACTTGTTAAAATGTTCATGGTGTAGAACTTCCCATCAGTAAAATAGTTCTACATCGTAACATGACCTGGCGGAGCACAATCACTTGCGGACACGATTTTGGTACGTAAAACTTTGCTTAGGGTGTAGGATGAAAAATTGCAAGGTTGGAAGGTGGGATCAATCGGATCGAAGTCATGATTTGGGCTTACGACATTCAGACATGCACAATGGCTTGTTTCATGTAGGTTTAGGCAGGTTGCTACGTTGTACAAAAATAACTAAACTACACTACTGGCCATTAAAATCGCTACACCAAGAAGACGACATGCTACAGATGCGAAATTTACCCGCCAGAAAGAAGATACTGTGATATGCAAATGATTAACTTTTCAGAGCATTCACGCAAGGTTGGCGCAGGTGGTAACACCTACAACATCCTGACATCAGGAATGTTTCCAACCGATTTCTCATACACGAACAGCAGTTGACCGCCGTTGCCTGGTGAAACGTTGTTGTGATGCCTTGTGAAAGGAGGAGAAATGCGTACCATCACGTTTCCGACTTTGATAAAGGTCGGATTGTAGCCTATCGCGATTGCGGTTTATCCTATCGCGACATTGCTGCTCCCGTTGGCCAAGATCCAATGACTGTTAGCACAATATGGAACCGGTGGGTTCAGGAGGGTAATACGGAACGCCGTGCTGGATCCCAACGGCCTCGTATCACTAGCAGTCGAGATGACAGGCATATTATCCGCATGGCTGTAACGGATGGTGCAGCCACCTCTCGATTCCTGAGTCAACAGATAGGGGCGTTTGCAAGACAACCATCTGCATGAACAGTTCGACGACGCTTACAGCAGCATGGACTATCAGCTCGGAAACCATGGCTGCAGTAACCCTTGATGCTGCATCACAGACAGGAGCGCCTGTGATGGTGTACTCAACGACGAACCTGGGTGCACGAATGGCAAAACGTCATTTTTTCGGATGAATCCAGGTTCTGTTTACAGCATCATGATGGTCGAATCCGTGTTTGGCGACATCGCGGTGAGCGCACATTGGAAGCGTGTATTCGTTATCGCCATATTGGCGTATCACCCGGCGAGATGATATGGGGTGCCATTGGTGACACATCTCGGTCCCTTGTTGTTCGCATTGACGGCACTTTGAACAGTGAACGTTACATTTCAGATGTGTTACGACCCGTGGCTCTACCCATCATCCAATCCCTGCGAAACCCTACATTTCAGCAGGATAATGCAAGACCGCATGTTGCAGGTCCTGTACAGGCATTTCTAGATACAGAAAATGTTCGACTGCTGCCCTGGCCAGCACATTCTCCAGATCTCTCACCAATTGGAAACGTTTGGTCAATGGTGGCTGAGCAACTAGCTCGTCACAATACACCAGTCACTACTCTTGATGAACGGTGGTATCGTGTTGAAGCTGCATGGGCAGCTGTACCTGTACACGCCATCCAAGCTCTGCTGGACTCAATGCCCAGGCGTATCAAGGCCGTTATTACGGCCAGAGGTGGTTGTTCTGGGTACTGATCTCTCAGGATCTATGCACCCAAACTGCGTGAAAATGTAATCACATATCAGTTCTAGTACAATATATCTGCATTTCTTCTTTGTGTAGCAATTTTAGTGGCCAGTAGTGTATTATTATCAAGGGACGAACCCGTAGAAATTGAAGATATTCGAAGCCTCAGAAATGCATCCTGCTTCGAACTCAAAGATCGCAAGCGGAACGACGCGAAAAACAGCCGAATAAGAGAGAGGCGTGGAATGAAGACAACAGACCGGCTCCGGGCGACATTTGCAGCGGTGCGGTGAAAATCTGCTGTAATTAAGGTGACTACGTAGCCGGGTGCGCGTGCGACGGGAGCCACAATTCCCGCTGAAAAACTGCGGCAATGTGTCCGGGCTTCCGTAGCGATAGGGCGCGCGCAGCGGCCGCCGTCGCCGTCGGCGTATATAAAGGCGACCGCGGAATTCATTAGCGGCGCTAACTAGCCTAGCCCGGCGCACCGGCCGTCGCGCTGAATACGTTGTTAGGCGCGGCAGCAGACGCAGGCAGCGGCAGCAGAAGCGGCGAGGGCCCGCCTCCAGACGGCGGCCGCTCCCAGCCCGGGTAATCCCCTTACGGCGAACGCGATCGAGCGCCGGCGCCGACGCAGCGGCTTGTAGCGCTTGCTCAAATTGCGTTACGCCCCTCAGCGCCGGCTGGGCGATTTTATGCGCTCAACGAGGCCTCTCTTCCATTCAGAGATGACGAGGCGCGCTGCTCATAAAAGCCTGCGGCACTGGTCGACGCCGCCAGGGAAAAGTGCCGTTAGTGGTAGGCGGGCTGGTTCGCGTGTGCGCACAAATCCCTCATCGCTCTAATATGTAACATAATCTGCTACACATACTTTTTAGGGAAACTCGTTGTTGACGAGGTAGCCTAATTCCGGCTAGCTCAATATTTCCCTTGTTTGGTGCTGCACTCCGTAGCTCTCAGGCAACCAACACCGAAGGTCATTCTGATACGCCTTTGTGAGTCTGGCGCCGGTGCTGTAAATGTTCCGTCCTCTACAGCTATGTTTTCTTTGTGGTCGAGATAAACATATTCTCCAGAGTTCAGTCAGAAGTCCTTATTCTTCCTGAAAATTCTTCGATCTGAAATCCCTTGTGTTGTGTACATACAGGGTGTTTCAAAAATGACCGGTATATTTGAAACGGCAATAAAAACTAAACGAGCAGCGATAGAAATAAACCATTTGTTGCAATATGCTTGGGACAACAGTACATTTTCAGGCGGACAAACTTTCGAAATTACAGTAGTTACAATTTTCAACAACAGATGGCGCTGCAAGTGATGTGAAAGATATAGAAGACAACGCAGTCTGTGGGTGCGCCATTCTGGACGTCGTCTTTCTGCTGTAAGCGTGTGCTGTTCACAACGTGCAAGTGTGCTGTAGACAACATGGTTTATTCCTTAGAACAGAGGATTTTTTCTGGTGTTGGAATTCCACCGCCTAGAACACATTGTTGTTGCAACAAGACGAAGTTTTCAACGGAGGTTTAATGTAACCAAAGGACCAAAAAGCGATACAATAAAGGATCTGTTTGAAAAATTTCAACGGACTGGGAACGTGACGGATGAACGTGCTGGAAAGGTAGGGCGACCGCGTACGGCAACCACAGAGGGCAACGCGCAGCTAGTGCAGCAGGTGATCCAACAGCGGCCTCGGGTTTCCGTTCGCCGTGTTGCAGCTGCGGTCCAAATGACGCCAACGTCCACGTATCGTCTCATGCGCCAGAGTTTACACTTCTATCCATACAAAATTCAAACGCGGCAGCCCCTCAGCGCCGCTACCATTGCTGCACGAGAGACATTCGCTAACGATATAGTGCACAGGATTGATGACGGCGATATGCATGTGGGCAGCATTTGGTTTACTGACGAAGCTTATTTCTACCTGGACAGCTTCGTCAATAAACAGAACTGGCGCATATGGGGAACCGAAAAGCCCCATGTTGCAGTCCCATCGTCCCTGCATCCTCAAAAAGTACTGGTCTGGGCCGCCATTTCTTCCAAAGGAATCATTGGCGGTACAAACTGCCGTAGACGACACTGCGAACACCTCGTGGTTTATGCAAGATGGTGCCCGGCCACATCGCACGGCCGACGTCTTTAATTTCCTGAATGAATATTTCGATGATCGTGTGATTGCTTTAGGCTATCCGAAACATACAGGAGGCGGCGTGGATTGGCCTCCCTATTCGCCAGACATGAACCCCTGTGACTTCTTTCTGTGGGGACACTTGAAAGACCAGGTGTACCGCCAGAATCCAGCTGAAGCAGTACATCTCATCTGCATGTGAAGTCATTCCGCCAGACACGTTGTCAAAGGTTTCGGGTAATTTCATTCAGAGACTACGCCATATTATTGCTACGCATGGTGGATATGTGGAAAATATCGTACTATAGAGTTTCCCAGACCGCAGCGCCATCTGTTGTTGAAAATTGTAACTACTGTAATTTCGAAAGTTTGTCTGCCTGAAAATGTACTGTTGTCCCAAGCATATTGCAACAAACGGTGTATTTCCATCGCTGCTCGTTTAGTTTTTATTGCCGTTTCAAATATACCGGTCATTTTTGAAACACCCTGTAGTTCCGCGTAGTCAGCGCGTACACAACTTTCCCACTAGAGCGCGCCCAGCTAAGCACAACAGCGCAGGCGCAGCGCTCGTCCGTCTCCGCACTACGAGATGGCGCTGCCTTAGAGGCGGACCAAATTCTGCTTCCGCCGATCCGCTTGTTAATATGTAACGCAGTCAATGATACTGCTGCTAATGTAGAACCTTTTCTCCTCGCGGATCACACTTGCACAGTGATAAATGAATGCGCGAGGTATTATAACGAGTGTACAGACCTACAGTTAGTCAGTCTGCATTTGTCTGCACCAGTCTATAGTCGAGTTTCAGTCTGCACCTAATAAGATTATCATATTCCTGTACATAGCCGTGAAGAGAAATGTATAGACACTTTGTCAAGTATCAGGGATATGTGAGAATAAGATTAACGTACCAAGACCAAAAGAACTTCAGATTGTCAATTGTAAATAGCATCCAGAATCACGTTGCGTAACGTTTATGTTTGCTACTATTTTAATAAATGTGTGTGAAAATTAATCAAGTTCTGTTTAAAGTTGGTCACCGTCAGTCTACTACTCTAAGCGTGCAAGTGGCATTTCTATCGTCTGACCTAATGGCAGAAGATAAACATGCCACGATAAGACCACGAGGCATATTGCTGACACTCGCCTACTTCGTTAGAGCGACAAGTCAAATAATCTGATGGTGTGTGTACCGAAGGTCTTACAGTATGCGCACCACACCTTGTCAGTAGCATAAATTATTGAGTGCTATTGACAAGGGATTTCAGATCGATTCCGTACTTCTGGATTTCCGGAAGGCTTTTGACACTGTACCACACAAGTAGCTGGTGTTGAAATTGCGTGCTTATGGAATATCGTCTCAGTTATGTGACTGGATTTTTGATTTCCTGTCAGAGGGGTCACAGTTCGTAGTAATTGACGGAAAGTCATCGAGTAAAACAAAAGTGATTTCTGGCGTTCCCCAAGGTAGTGTTATACGGCCTTTGTCTCCCAAATCGTTTATATAGATAAGGAACAGCAATCTGAGCAGCCGTCTTCGGTTGTTTGCAGATGACGCTGTCGTTTATCGACTAATAGTCATCAGAAGATCAAAACAAACTGCAAACCGATTTAAAAAAAAATATCTGAATGGTGCGAAAAGTGTCAGTTGACCCTGAATAACGAAAAATGTGAGGTCATCTACACGAGTGCTAAAAGGAACTCATTAAACTTCGGTTACACGATAAATCAATCTAATCTAAAAGCGGCAAATTCAACTAAATACCTAAGTATTACAACTACGAACAAGTTAAATTGGAACGAACACACTGAAAATGTTGTGGGGAAGGCTAACCAAAGACTGCGTTCTATTGGCAGGACACTTAGAAAATCTAACAGACCTACTAGGGAGACTGCCTACACTACGCTTGTCCGTCCTCCATTAGAATCCTTACCAAATAGGACTGACGGAATAAATCGAAAAAGTTCAAAGAAAGGCGGCACGTTTTGTATTATCGCGAAATATGGGAGAGAGTGTCACAGAAATGATACAAGATTTGGTCTGGAAATCGTTAAAAGAAAGGCGTTTTTCTTTGCGGCGCAATCTTCGCACGAAATTCCAATCATCAACTTTCTCCTCCGAATACGAAAATATTTTGTTGACACCGACCTACATAGGGAGGAACGATCACCACGATAAAATAAGGGAAATCATAGCTCGTACGGAAAGATATAGGTGTTCATTCTTTCTGCGTGCTATACGAAATTGGAATAATAGAGAATTGTGAAGGTGGTTCGATGAACCCTCTGCCAGGCACTTAAACGTGATTTGCAGAGTATCGATGTAGATGTAGATTCAAGCCAGGTAAGACGTACTTCGAGCATGTCATGTGAAACAGTAGTATGAAGCGTGACCATCCTTACCTAATTGATGAAACGTGTCGTTGACAGTTCACTTGAGAGATTGTGCCTAAATATGAGTAGGGGATAGTTCCTAATAACGGATAGTAATAAGGTGCACTATTTCTGGTACTCGAAATTTGGAGTCAGTTTAATCAAATGTTTCGAATTTTATTCCATACGCCGCCTTTCCAGTGCCAGAGACGTTGGGCCATTGGTAAGTTGGGTTTACTGCAGACCCGTAACAATGGCAGTGGCTGCAGATGGTTTCAAAAAAGTGTGGTATCTATCTTCGTGACTACTGGTTTCTTCATCTATGGATTTTCCCTCTCAGTCGTCTGCAGCACATGGGGATAAGCCCTCAGAAGCCACAGTAGGGTGTTTGCCGACTTCAGTTCATAAAACGCATAAAACAGTAGTATCCCACCTCCTGTACTTCCACCATGAAACCTAACACCAAGAGCAGGTAAAGCAGAAGTACTGACGATGTCTCCATTTAGAGGGAGTCCCTGGCTAACGTTAAAAAGAAAGCAAGTAGCGAGACTCAAAAAAAAAACTAAACGTACCCCAGGAGCTTCACTTGAGGCGTCTCATGAATCTTCAACATCTGGTGCTACCGTAAGAAAGGACCAGAAAGTCACGAAGTAGCAGGATCACGGTGAGAAGGACTCCGATTCAAGCGTTGATAAAATCGTGTTGAAACACCTGAATACGAAGAGGTCGACGAGTGCATTTACTACGAGCAACTGTCGCCAAATGATTCCTCTAAAGAGACCTGTATCACGTGCACAGGTTGCTTTCGCTGGTGTTATGAGCTTTGTGCAGGTGTCGACGACGATGGACGGGCTTTAAATGTGATCTTTGTGTCAAAAAGCTCTCAAGATTGACCATTTTCTTTTTACGGCTGGAACGTCTACAGAGGAAGGGTAAGTCATGCAGCATTCTTTACTTTTGAAATATACATTTCGTGAGGATAAAGGCTCTGTTCGTAATTCATTAAAGTTTAGTGATTACTTGCAACCTCTAAATAGGAAATTCGAAAACACGAAATTGTTGACTTTGTTGTGGTCTTCAGTCGGAAGACTGGTTTGATGCAGCTCTCCACGCTACGCTGTCCTGTGGAAGCCTCTTCATGTCTGAATATCCTTCTAAATCTGTTTACTGTATTCATGTCTTGGTCTCCCTCTACGATTTGTAAGCCCCATACTTCACTCCAATACTAAACGGTGATCCACTGATGTCTCAGAAACTTGTCTCCCCAATTTTATTCAGTACTTCCTCGTTAGTTACGTGATCTACCCATCAGCATTCTTCTGTAGCATAACATTTCACAAGCTTCTATTCTCTTTTCGTCTACACTGTTTATCGTGCATGTTTCTTTTCCATATATGGCTACACTCCAGACGAAAACCTTCAGAACAGACTTCCTAACACCCTGAAGTCTATGTTCGATGTTAACAAGTTTCTCTTCCTCAAAAATGCTTTTCTGTGGTAACTCATCACTTAGCAAGTTGCACAAAAGCGAGCAGTAAGAATAATACGTGGTGTACCTCATCAAGGAGGTAGGCATTTTAACCGTGCTGTCGTTACATATTTTCGCTAACGAAATTCCACGTACATAATTCGTCACCATTTGAGTGAAACAGTGCTGTAAATATCTACAACATTATGGGGAAAATAACCTATATTATGCATTGTTAAACCTGTCAGTGGCTCAGAGAGGCATTAGATATGTAGCAATAAAAAGCTTTGATCATTGCCCAATAACATAAAATGGCTGACAGGTAGCGAACCGGGTTCTAATTTAAAATCATTTCTCTTGGACAACTCGTTTTAGTTCATTGACGAACTTCTACTTAGAAATTCGTAACCAGTAAAAAAAAGCTCATTTTAAATGTAGTTGTATGAGTTGGAGTAAAATGATTAAATGTTGATTAATATTACCAGTAATATTACCAGTGATATCCCGTAAACAGCGTTGTTCCACATCATTTCGATACCAGAAGCGGTCAAATGATCTGTGGAACTCAGGTTGTGCTGAGAACTAATTGTTGGGAAAAAATTCGAATCTTTGCGTCGTTTTTAGTTGATCGGCGTTGAGGTTAGCCAATCAGGGCGTTGCACGCGCAAATTCAACGTGAGGCGTTGTCGCCAGACATATTCATCATTTGGGTTCCTAAAACCGAATAAGAGAGGAATACAAAAATTGGAAATGGGACGGTAGTAAGGATCGAACCCGAGCCAAAGATTGAGCAATGTCTTGCGCTATGAAAACAACTGACACTAAATGTATCTGGTGGGCCGCTTGAATTGGCTCGCGCAACGTCCTGATTGGCTAACTTGCGTGTCAAAGAAATCGGAAACGGTGCAATGTACAGAATTTTTATAATTACTGCTCAGAACAACCTACCCTGCAACACCCTTACTAGCTTTTAAAATGTTTCTGACGAATTTTTAGCATATTGCAGCCCCGTCAGCAACTGTGATAACCTAATATATTAAAAAAACCACCTCAGTTGCGACAATTTTCTCGTCTTCACCCAAGTTTCGGTTAGAATAATCTTTCTGAAGAAAGCAGAAACTTCGGTAAAGACCAGAAGGTTTTCGCAACTGAGGCGGATTTTTCAGTGTATTATTTCTTTTTCTGACGACCCTCTATACCATGACCTTATGACCGTAGATTTCACCAATGGAACTGGTGCAACTGCAAGGAATAGGGGACCGGTGGGTACTGGGTTCCAGTAGAGTAAATTTTAAAGCAATAAAACCTTTCCATTTTCCAGAGGTCACCACAAGAAAATTGACAATCATTTATAGGGAGAATTTTAGGAAATGTGGTTCATCTGTATAGGAGACCGTGTATGGGGCGCTACTACTACCTGTCCTTGAGAAGTGCTCCTGTGTTTGGGATCCACACCACGCCTGATTAAAGGTAGACATGGAAGCAGTTCAGAGGCGGACTGGTAGATATCTTACCGGTAGGTTCGAACAACACGCAAGTGTCACGAAGATGGTTCGAAAGCTCAAATGGGAATCCGTGGAGGGAAGGCGACTTTCTTTCACATGCTGCAACATGGTCGCGAACAGAACAGCGATGCAGGAAGTTCAGAATAAAATTCTTTATTTCTTTCCATGATCACAAATTTTTATGTCGTTGGACTGCCGGTTTTGGACAGTAATGATCATCTTCACATCTTTTTTAAAACATGTCGTTCCACCACGGCTTCATTACATTAGGAGATGCTTTAAACAGATCTAAAGTTAGTCTTTTCTGGCCGAAATTGGTAGTTTAAGGACCTAAACGTTCTGTGATCAGAAGTTGAAATAAAGAAATTTCTTCTAGCCGACGTTTTTTTCTATGGACGCTACTGAGAAAATTTTGAAGTTGGAGAACGATCCTATTGCCATCAACATACATTTCGTGTAAGAACCACGAAGATGTGATAAATCAGGGCTCATACGTAGGCATATAGACGTTCATCCATTACTCTGTTTGCAAATCTAACAGGAAAGGGAACGACAAATGATAGTACAGGGTACCATCCGCGACGCACCGCACGTTGGCTTGCAGTGTGCGTATGTAGACGTAGATAAAAATTATTCAAGTTAATTTAATACAGATTAAACAAAGCACTCTGAATAAACCATCAACTGAATTTATATAATAATTATTTTAAAGGTGTGGACAGTTGAGGTTACCGCTTGAACTGAGAAATTCCAAAACCAATAAAGGAATGAAGTAACACAGTTCAATTGCACATTTAAATATTTGGTTATTACCAAAATTGACTGGCAGACTTCAAAAGCAATAACAATTTGTTATCAGATTCTGTGTAGTAAGAGATCTAATCATCACACCAAATAAGTTCGGCTCGATACAGCTCGTGAACATGTCTTAAAAGTTACAAAAACCACTAGCGCAAGTGGATAATTTGAGTACAACATACAGAAAGGAAAGCTACACGCACGCCATACACAGAAATGCATAGAACATATAACCACTCACTTAATAACCGGAAAGCACCAATATCTTCAATTTATGTAACATCAGTGCCTTGTTGGCTTCTAATACACGTTAATAGTGAACTGGAAATTAATTACAATTACAGACTGGTTTCATCACAAGAAAAGCGTCTTAAAACAATATTCTACAGAAATTCTTCTTCTGCCGCGAAAGCGCTGCCACGGACAGTACGGCCGGCCGCGTTGACCGAGCGGTTCTAGGCGCTTCAGTCCGGAACCGCGCGACTGCTACGGATGCAGGTTGGAATCATGCCTCGGGCATGGTTGTGTGTGATGCCTTTAGGTTAGTTAGGCTTAAGTAGTTCTCAGTTCTAGGGGACTGATGATCTCAGATGTTAAGTCCCATAGCGCTCAGAACGATTTGAACCATTTTGAACGGACAGTACAATCAAAATGGGCCTCCCACAGAAGAATAAGCACTGGCTCAGATTAGTAAATGAAGGCTCCCCAGATTCAACACAATCCTGATGCGCAGAAAAGACAGCTTAAGGGGAGGTTTACCACCTTTGGCCCGAAAAAATCATGTTATTTGAGAGTTTTTTCTCGGGATGTGTTATAGATATCAATGTCAAATTTGGTCAAAATGTGTATTGATATTTCCTCTACATACTGAAATTTTTTCGACCGGAAAGGTCGAAGAGCCAAGGCGGAAGTGCCGTCGGAACGAAACCAAATTTCGATGTAGACCTCCACGACCGGTGTGTCACAGGTTAGCCGGCTCGTCTGAAATCAAAATTGAGTTGACGTTATATAAGATTCTTTAGGAGTGGTACCTCGTCTAAGTTATTTGGACGATAGGAAACAAAATGCGGCATTTGAAAAAAAAAGGGTTCTTTTCATCCATTTTTCGACTTTGTCGGCCAATTAAAAATATTTGTAGTCGATGGATCGGAATAAAAGTGCTACAAATCCTAGACAATTCAGTTAGCTTCGTCGTTAACAAAGAATCATGACAATCGGTTCAGTAGATTTGAAGTTACCATACCACGCGATAAAAACAGTCATTCCGAGAAAAACGCGTTTGAAGTTTTGACTACATACAAAGGCAATATTATGCAAGTTAGGTTCACTCTGCTATATCGGGTCCATAAACTAGTCCTTCCTCTTCCTCATAGATGGCGTTCTGCGCGATATGGGTCATCCTGCGCTGCTCCAGCGACGCTCGTACGGCCGGTTACAAGCGGTTTTCGGCCGCTTGAATCCGGTGGTCGTCCGAATGCTTGGCGAACTGCGTCGAATAGAGTCCCAGGGTGACGTCCATCGTTGTCATGGTCTTAATAACTGCTGAATACCCTTCGTTGAAGCTGCTCACTGCCAGGAAAGTCGCAGTCTCCACAGTCTTCGCGCCAGAATGCAAATGCTTGGAGGCTAAACTCCAAACACAAGCTTTCAAACTTTCATTTGAATTTGGTATGTTTCCTCCCAAGCACTGGTACGATAACTCATCCTCCGAAAGAAAAAAACTGGTGCGTGAAAAAGGCCGATTTCAGGCAGGTGCACTTTTTTTTTTTTTGTTCAACCGCGAATAACAAACATTCCCGTTCCGTATTCGGAAAAACTGTTTCAGGGGTGGATTCTAAACACTTTTATAGATCTAAAAATGCTATTTAAAAAATCGATTTTTGAACCAAAAGATAGTAAACCTCCCCTTAAATCACCAGTGAATATGCTTCAGCAACTTGCGGCAAGTTTAAATCTTGCCCGACAGAAATCTTCAACGGAAATGACGCAGCACCCTGCCGGACGACACTACTCGATAGCACCGTTCTTCACGATGCATCACACCCCGATAAACAGCCGGTACAACCCGTCCACTGGAATGTGTAGCGCCTCGGCACTCCAACACACCAGAGCTCTATTGCATGACCCGGCGGGAAAGATCTCCCTCTCCCTCTCCCCACCATGTGTTGTTAAATCCTCAGCTTCCCTCTTCGCGCGGCTCCTATATGGCAGCGGCGAAAACAATGGCGCCGCGGTGCAGCAACACGGTCCGGTATCGATACAAGTCGGCGCTTGGCTTAAAAACTTAACAGCTTAGTAACACCGCCCGGCACCACAATGACTACTAGGTAACGTGCAACACTCAAACTGAGAGTCAACAAGCAATATCCTATTGTTTGATCTTCAATATCGGACCAAAATTTGATAGAAAACAGCTGTTGACCACCCAAGAAGAAGGTAGCGTAACGATTCTGATCATTGCAGACATCAGTATCGCGGTACTATGAAACATCACGGCTTAAAGGTGTCTGTGAAGAATATAAAATTTAGAAAGTTCGGCACTGCAGTTTTCACAGGACAGTTCATTCAAACAGTTGAAATCTGGACTCAAAACCATTTGGCCCTCTAGAGTGAAATTTTCACTCTGCAGCGGAGTGTGCACTGATTCGAAACTTCCTGGCCGGGCCGAAATTCTAACTCGGGACCTTTGCCTTTCGCGAGCTAGTGCTCTACCGACTGAGCTACCCAAGCATGACGCGCGAACAGTCCTCACAGCTTCTATTCCACTAGTACCTAGTCTCCTACTTTCGAAACTTCACAGAAGCTCTCCTGCGAGCCAGCACTCCTAGAAGAAAGGATGTCCATAGTCTGGGGATATTTCCGGAATGAAATTTTCACTCTGCAGCGGAGTGGTCTCTGATATTAAACTTCTTGTCAGATTAAAACTTCGTCCAGGACCGAGACTCGAACTCCGTACTTTGGCGGGCAAGGGTTCTACCAACTGAGCTCCCCTTGCACACCGCTCTGCGCCCCCTCTCAAAGCTTTAATTGTCAGTATATCGTCTCCTACCTTCCAAACTGCACAGAAGCTCTCCTGCGAACCTGCGAATTTTGGAACGTAGGAGACGAGATACTGGGAGAATTAAAGCTCCGAGGCCGGAGCGTGAATTGTGCTTGGGTAGTACAGTGGGTGGAGCACTTGCCAGCGAAAGGTAAGGTTCCCGAGTTGGAGTCTCTGTCCGGCACAAAGGTTTAATCTCCCACGAAGTTTCACTTAGTCCTGTTGGTTGCAAACATTCTTTAGGACTCGCTGTTACTAGTATTTTACTAATAAGGCAGTGAACACATTGTTTTGTTTCTTAATAGAAGAGCGGAGTAAAGCTGCCGGAAATCGCAAAGTAACTTCAATAGCTATGGCGTCACCCTGTCCAAATAATTTTCTTGTCTTGCTTACCAAGCACTTAAGTCAGAGCATGTCAATATAATCAATTTTTTTTTTCTAAATTCTTTTTGACGTCGTGGATCCAACTTGTTGACTTGGATTCAACTTTTGACTCTCTGTACCAAAAATATTCGACGATACTTTTAGTTAATCTACTGCCTTACATACAAGTGTCCAAAAAACGGATGACTTCTTTTCTCTTGTCATGTTTTTTCTATGCTTAGATGAATTTAGTATTGGAGGGCAGCGTGGAGGGTAAAAATCGTAGAGGGAGACCACGAGATGAATACACTAAGCAGATTCAGAAGGATGTAGGTTGCAGTAGGTACTGGGAGATGAAAAAGCTTGAACAGGATAGAGTAGCATGGAGAGCTGCATCAAACCAGTCTCAGGACTGAAGACCACAACAACAACAACAGATGAATTTCATCATTACCCGTAAATTCCAACCTCCCGTTAGTTGCATTTATTCACGTCAAATTAGAGTTTTCAAATGCACTTGGTTTTGGTTTTTCTTCTTGCGTTTTACATTGCAATGATCTTTAGTAACAACATATGCCCCTCCGATTTTGTTTGTGCTTTCTTCTATACTAGCATTTTCCAAACTAATTTTTTTACATTATTTCCTAAATATATTTACATTTTTAACCTTTACTATTTGGCCATTATCTGTTTTCAAAAATGTCAAAAGTTGGTTTCTCTGCTGAAATTTGCAATTTTTTAAATAATTTTCTATCTGTTAGGGACCGAACCAGTAAGTAATTCACAATATGCTATTTGTCACATCCAAGAATTACATCTTACACTTGAAAACGTAAGGCTTATCGCTCATATTCTTTAGTTCGTTGGAATTCTGTTGCAAATGGATCCTCGGAAATTGTCCTGATTCTTATTAATATCGACAATTGACTCAAAGAACTCTACAGAGCAAGTCATAAGCGCATGCGCTGCAGAAATGTAGTTGTAAGTGGTAAATACCTAACACTCCGCAATAAAATCACAGATGCAAAGTCGGCCGCTATGCCCGAGCGGTTCTAGGCGCTTCAGTCCGGAACCTCGCGACTGCTACGGTCGCAGGTTCGAATTCTGCCTCGGGCATGGGTGTGTGTGATGTTCTTAGGTTAGTTAGGTTTAAGTAGTTCTAAGTTCTAGGGCACTGATGACCTCAGCTGTTAGGTCCCATAGTGCTCAGAGCCATTGCAAATGATCAAATGCAAATGTCTTATTCGCCCCCTGAATGGATAGAGTAACTAAATGGATTGTAATAACTAAATGGATTGTGAAACAATCCGGTACCATACCCCGCAGTTAATTTTTGCAACACCGATAGCTAAATTTTTTATCTCACTCAGCAAAGTTCAGCAGTTTATTTTTCTTTCTTTACTCAACAGGCGAGTCGTATGGGGGCATCGAACTCCCACTATCCAGAAGCCTGGAATCCGCATTAATCACGTCTCGGCCACTGAATTCGCCTCGCTTCCCTTTCGGCATCTGGCGCAGGCGAGAACTTTATAATCTGCGGTCGGCCACTGGGACTAAATTTACTCCTTAATAAATGTGTTATTTTAAAAGGACGTAATGAGAAATAGGGCTCAAGTTAATTTCTGTTCAACGTCCCGTGAAGCCCCGCCAGCCGTTTGGCCAACTTCTCTCTCTCTCTCTCTCTCTCTCTCTCTCTCTCTCTCTCTCTCTCTCTCTCTCTGTCTCCCTATCTTCGCCACCGCCCGTTCCCTTTCCTCTCTTACCTTTTCTTTGCTGCTCCTTCCATTTTTTTCTTTTTCCTCCTTTTGTTACAAAGTGCGCGAGGGCACGCTCGCTATGATATTCCTTGCCTTGCCGTGGAGCACTCACAAGGAAACAACCTCCGCCGCAATGGCTGCCGTGCCGTAGCAACAGCGGCGACACAAATGGAATTTGACTCTCTCGGCTGCAGCCAATGCCTGGCCTTCGCTTTGACGGTCACCCATTGCCGGGCGGCTGAGTACCAGTGCTCTAAGGTCCAAGCAGCGTTTACAATCGGCAGGTGACGTACTCTGATGACTGAACTTTCAAAGTCGATGCGCCGCATTTCCAATGCTGGTGTGCCAAACATCCCCTACTTTCAGGTGACTTGCACTGAAGTTCACACACCGCAGACGTTCTCTTCGTCAATGTAGCATACGCTTACGTCACCTCTTACGTTGTGGAAGGCTTTCCGTCACTAGAGAAATAACAAGGTTTTTGGCTCTTCGGTTATATCTACATACAAACGCCGCAAATCACTTTACAGTGAGTGGCTCAGGGTATTCCATAGCATATTATCGACTTTCGTGTACTTGAGCATATTATTTAAACACGTCCTTATTTCTGAATCCTTATTTTTATGACAGCTGCGCGGGACACACGTCGATTGTAGCAGTATACTCTCTCTTATCGAATGACAGAGCACCCAGCCGCGTCCCCTGTACGCTCTTCCGTATAGATCGAAGAAACGACCACTGTGATACGATCTGTTATAGACCCCTCACTGTTTTGGAATACCGCAGTTTTTAATCTTTGACATACCGTCTTTTAGCGGTGTTTTGTCTTGACGGACAGAGAACGTTCGGTAGAAAGATTCTGAGCTTTTCCGATCTAATTTTTCAATTAATGTTCAATTGAAGACGTGGCTTTTAGTGCCACGAAGCCTGTAGTGGTCCATTAATGAAGAACTAAATACAAATGAAGCGTTTATTAGTAGCCAAGATAAATACTCACAGCTGTTGTTGCCCCATCTACAATGTTGTCTGATTATCAACTGTATCCAAACAACCCAACGAAATTGAGATTCGAACACGGAAGGCGAACCCACCAGTACAAAAGGAGAAGGGAGTGCTGTTTTTCAGTAGAGAAGTAGTAAGAATAGAATGGGTCAGACAGGGGAGATTCGAACGTGGACCAGTCATTCGATGTCACCTTAGTAAGAAATCCATGAGGGACGTGACATCCGTTCTAAAACTGCCCAAGACGACTGTTGGCGATATGATAGGGTAGTAAAAAAGCGAAGGAACAATCACAGTAAGCCAAGACGAAGTAAGCCTCATGCGCTGCCTGTTACGAAACGGCGTGCTCCGTGAAGGGTCGCCATAAAGAATCACATGAAATCTGTAGAAGGAATCACTAGTAAGATCCAAAGCGCTGTCCAGCTAGCACACTGACTGTCTGGAGGAGGTTAAAAAGAACGAGAGACAATGATATAGCAGCTTATCATAAGCCACGCAGTTTCTGTTGTCAGTGCTACGCTACATTCGACGGAGTACAGAGATATATACCGCTGAGCAGTGACAAATCAAGCTATAACCTATGACAGTCTGGTGGAAGGGTTTACTTTGGCGAATTCCTGGACAACGTTACCTTCCGTCATGTGTAGTGCCAACAATGAAGTACACAAGAGGTGGTGTTAAAATTCGAGGATGGTTTCATGGTTAGGACACTAATGGGAACGGTAAATGCGGAAATATGTGGCGTACAGAGTACGAACAGCTGGACAAGATAATTGTATCAGCGTGACAACGCACGCTGTTACAAAGAATCAACTGTGAGGAAGTAATTTGAACACAATAACATTCCTGAAATGAACTTGCCTGTCCACAGAGTCCCGATCTAAGCCCCATGCAACACATTTGAGATGAGTTAGAACGTCGATTTAGCTCCACACGCCAGCGTGCAGCATCACTACCTCCTCTGGTTTCGGTTGTTGTTAATGAAAGGGCTGCCTTCCTCCACAGACGTTTAGAAACCTAACAGAAACTTTCCCCAGCAGAGTTCAATCACCCATAGGGATGGAGGGTGAACACACTCTTCTGTCCATTAACAGGTGACTGCACTTCTGATCAAACAGTGCAAACACAAATACTCCGCAGCCTCCCCATGCAGTGCTTGGCTGTGAGTACTTGGCTGCAATATCAAAGATTTATTGTCCTGTGCGATTCGCGTGTTAGCCATTGTGCTTATACGCGCCCATATCTCACTCTCCCCTTCCCCCTCCCCCCCTCCCCTTCCCCCTCCCCCCCTCCCCGCTCCCCCCTCCCCCAATCCCGTATTCACCGTAAAACTTCTTTATTGATATTTTTTACTTAAACTGCTGAGTGCTTTGTCATTGTTCTTAACCTGCTGAGTGAAACTGCACGTACTGTCTCTTTGCTATTTTATCATTTCAAAACTGACGTACGGAATTATCCCAGACACACACAACTCAAAGTTCTCGTATTCATTAATTACCCACAATATTCAATTATAAGGCGATCAGACTGCTTTAAAACAAACTCAAAAGAATGGCCCTGAATTAGAAGGAATCCTAACAATAAAATTTACTTTTCATAAAATCACTTACCTCACATAAATCTTCATTACACGAACTACAGCATGGATTTCAAAAAGACGGTTGTGTGAAAAACAGCTCGCGCTATTCGTCCACGAGACTCACAGGGCCATAGACGCGTGTTCACAGGTAGATGCCGTGTTTCGTGACTTCCGTAAGGCGTTCGATACAGTTCTCCACTGTCTTTTAATGAACAAAGTAAGAGCATATGGACTGTCAGACCAATTGTGTGATTGGATTGAAAAGTTCCTAGATAACAGGACGAAGCATGTCATTCTCAATGGAGAGAGGTCTTCCGAAGTCAGAGTGATTTCAGGTGTGCCGCAGGGGAGTGTCATAGGACCGTTGCTATTCACAATATACATAAATGACCTTGTGGGTGACATCGGAAGTTCACTGAGGCTTTTTGCAGATGATGCTGTGGTGTGTCGAGCGGTTGTAACAATGGAAAATTGTACTGAAATGCAGGAGGATCTCTAGCGAATTGAAGCATGGTGCAGGGAATGGCAATTGAATCTCAATGTAGACAAGTGTAATGTGCTGCGAATACATAGAAAGACAGATCCCTTATCATTTAGCTACAAAATAGCAGGTCAGCAACTGGAGCAGTTAATTCCATAAATTATTTGGGAGTGCGCATTAGGAGTGATTTAAAATGGAATGATCAAATAAAGCTGATCGTCGGTAAAGCAGATGCCAGACTGAGATTCATTGGAATAATCCTAAGGAAATGCAATCCGAAAACAAAGGAAGTAGGTTACAGTACGCTTGTTCGCCCACTGCTTGAATAGTGCTCAGCAGTGTGGGATCCGTACCAGGTAGGGTTGATAGAAGAGATAGAGAAGATCAAACGGAGAGCAGCGCGCTTCGTTACAGGATCATTAAGTAATCGCGAAAGCGTTACGGAGATGATAGGTAAACTCCAGCGGAAGACTCTGCAGGAGAGACGCTCAGTAGCTCGGTACGGTATTTTGTTGAAGTTTCGAGAAACATACCTTCACCGAAGAGACAAGCAGTATATTGCTCCCTCCTACGTATATCTTGCGAAGATAAAATGAGAGAGATTAGAGCCCACACAGACACATACCGACAATCTTTCTTTCCACGAACAATACGAGACTGGAATAGAAGGAACAACCGATAGAGGTACTCAAGGTACCCTCCGCCACACACAGTCAGGTGGCCTGCGGAGTATGGATGTAGATGTAGATATCTGGTTCTGTCTTTCTCAACGGGTATTCTCATGAATTTATCGACACTCCCCTTCTATACACCACGTGGAAATATTGCCCAATCTTTTTCATTTTCTACAATAACTGACATACGAGGTGTGGCTAGAAAAAAACCGGACTAGTACTGGTGAAACAATAAAACGAATGCAATAAGGCTGAAAGTCGCGTGGCCTGTCACGTGACTCTCGCTCCGCCTACTGCTCGAGTTTCATCTGCCTCCTGCACTCAGTCTGCCCGTGGCGTCTGTTTTAAGTAGTTGACGTTTTGTCTGTGCGTCGGAAAATGTTGAGTGTACAGAAAGAACAGCGTGTTAACATCAAATTTTGTTTCAAATTAGGAAAATCTGCAAGTGAAACATTTGTAATGTTACAACAAGTGTACGGCGATGATTGTTTATCGCGAACACAAGTGTTTGAGTGGTTTAAACGATTTAAAGATGGCCGCGAAGACACCAGTGATGACACTCGCACTGGCAGACCATTGTCAGCAAAAACTGATGCAAACATTGAAAAAATTGGTAAACTTGTTCGACAAGATCGCCGTTTAACAATCAGAGCAGTGTCTGAGTTAACAGGAGTTGACAAGGAAAATGTTAGGCAGATTCTTCATGAAAGTTTCAACATGAACAAAGTGTGTTCAAAAATGGTTCCAAAGTGTCTCACAATTGAACAGAAGGAACACCGAAGAATGATTTGTTCTGACATCCTGGAAAACATTGAAAGTGGTCCCACCTTCTTACAAAATGTTATTACTTGCGATGAATCGTGGTTTTTTTACTTACGATCCCGAAACTAAACGCCAATCGATGCATTGGAAAACTCCTGGTTCTCCACGACAAAAAAAAAAGAGCACGAATGTCAAAATCGAAATTCAAGGCAATGATGATTGTTTTTTTTCTTTGACATCAAAGGGATTGTGCACATTGATTGGGTACCAAAGGGACAAACAGTGAATCAGCATTACTACATTAGCGTCCTGGCTACCCTATGTGAGCGAGTACGGAGAAAACGGAACGATTTGTGGAGAAAAAAGTTATGGATCCTTCACCAAGACAATGCCCCAGCTCACAGTGCGTTGTCAGTGAAGACGTTTTTGGCAAAACACAACATTCCCATCTTAGATCATCCACCCTACTCACCTGATTTGGCCCCCTGTGACTTTTTTCTTTTCCCTAAAGTCAAGTCAGCTTTGAAAGGAACTGGATTTGAGACTGTTGAAGCTGTAAAAGAAAAAGCGACGGAAGTAATGTATGGACTTACCGAAAATGATCTGCAGCATTGCTATGAACAGTGGAAAATTCGTATTGAGCGGTGTAGAGACCGAGGAGGAGAGTACATTGAAGGAGATAACATGAAATTGTAAATAATTGTAAATAAATGTTTTTTCCAGCATCAGTCCGGTTTTTTTCTAGCCGCACCTCGTACATTGCGATTTTGTCAAATGAAGACATGGTTGGAGACCATAGCTGTTACGTGGGATAAATTGTTGGTGGTCTACAGCAACCAGCCACAAGTTGGTTGTAGGCTACTTTTTTCAATAAAGATACCTAAAAACCAGTACATTTACGTTTTCAGCAATGGCTTACGTCGTATAATAAAAAAAAATGTTGTGTAGCTTCTTTACAACGACTTGACTACCGTCGCGGTGATAAACTGCATAAACATATGTTTCTCGCTAATCAGTCTCTAAGTGAAACGTTCATTTTTACGGTGTCTCCTAAGCGCTTTCAGATACAGACACAAACACGCGGATGGGAACTTTAATTTGCTTACAGATAGTGTACGCCATGACGAAAATGCTCCCATCAAAAACTTCAACGAGATTGCGAACCAAAGACAAATGCATTGTTGCAAAGTCTGTTTGATTTTTACAACGTCTTTGGAAACAGTTTTGTAGAGTGATGGTGTCAGAGAAAATTTAAAATGTCTGAACCATTATCAGGGTAAATTAAGCATTGGTGCAAGAAAAATTTCCTGTAGCTATTCAGCATAAACATCCACGACTAGAGAAGAAGAAATTTGGCTCTTGATGTTTTGGTCATTAATACCAAGAGGTTCAAGTCACGTCACTTACGAGTTACGTATATTCCAACATTACTGCGCTCAACATTATCAACGATCCAGAGTTATATCCACGCCCGCCCAGCTCTTGCAAACTTCACTTAAGTTTTCAGCTATGGCTAACGTCGTAAAATGAACAAAAATATCCGCTTACAATAGGCATCTTTTCATCGACTCATTTCTTATTCGCTCAGTCTGCCCCAGCTTAATCTCTTGCTACACTACATTTCAAAATCTTCGAATAGTGACCCTTCTGTCTTCTTCACTGTTCAGCCATCGCAGCCGTATACTGAAATCAACTCAACATATCTTTCAACAACATTTCGTGCTATCAAACTTTGTTTTTCTAGACGTTATCAATTGTTCTGTATTAACACCGCAATAAGTCCGAACATACACTCCATGTCGTTGCTGCCAAACTGCAATATCTCGCTTCGAAATTCATCAACAGAGCAGGAGGAAACGGAAGCAAACTCACGGGTAGAGAGAGGTATGTGAAGTTACTGCAAATTACAACGTCAGGTAAAATTTACAAATGGCTTTGTAGTATGAGCCCACATATCAGTATGTCGTTCCAACTATTCTGGCCTGGATGCTTGCACCATTGTGGATGGTAAGGGTTCTTACGGCTGTTGCATCCTCTCCAGGGGCAAGCTGGCCTACAACCGTTGTAACTGTTTCTTGATATGTTGTATACTGATACTGGGACAGAGATCAGGTCCAGACTGGAGCCTCACATGTCCTATGTTAGTAATGGGGGATATAACTTCCCACGGAAGAATCTCAACATCACACAATCTGTCCATAAAGACACATTCCTTCTGTGCACAGCCATTTTACTGATGAAAAATCATACCACAATGTCGTCGGAAGAGAGGTAACTAATAAGGACGAAAGATCTCCGAAACGTACCACTGTACTCGGTTGACTACCACCGCCTACCTTCATGGTATGAGGTTTTAAGACGGTCTAAAACAGACCGAAACCGCTAATCACCTCTCCCCCCACCCAACAAAAAAAAAGGAAAATTTCTGGCGGTAGTGACCATATATGTCTATTTTAAAGTAATATAAAGACAGCTTTTTCCAACGGAAATATTTTCAGAAATTACTGAAAACGCTGTTCCTGTCGAACAGGTAGATACTCTCCCCATTTCGCCACCGTATTCCCTGGCGATAGTCATCCAGGCAGTTCAGACCCGCAATTCAGGGAACATCGAAACGCGACATTATTTATGGTCACTGCAAATCTTAGAGATTGTTTCGTAATGCAATGGGAGCCTAATCATTGGACAGTAATTACTCAGTCCCGATGCTGCTAGTCTCCGATCAATGCTGCGGAATGATACAGAATTCTGAAAGGAGTGTATCATTTGTTCTCAGATGCCAGGCACAGATGTGAACTGACTACCTTGTCCTTGGAGCACAAAACGGCGGTCCTCCGTTCACGACGAGTGTGACTGCACTCGTGTTCCCATACAGTCAAAATTCGGGCCACTGTCACAACCAGATGACACATTCGAATGATGGTGAAAAGGAGACTCAGAAAGCGGATACTTCCAGTCACTATCTCGTGCTGATAACGCTACCTCCATGTCCTTCAGAGTGACCACCCAACATTTGACTCTGTCGCGTCCCTTATATACTTTACAAGACCTTTAAAGAACACTAAACACGTACTACACAAATGCACTCTTATGCCTATTCTACCTCCCAAAGGGAATAGCACATCTCGTCATTTACGCAGTCACCAACGGTGTTTATGTGAACTAGCGTAATATCGTTATCAGAATTTGTCTTCTGTATGGTTCACTGTTTTCGTCAGGGAGTGTATTTGGCAGTAAGTACACTACGTGCCATTAAAATTGCTACACCATGAAGACGCGAAATTTAACCGATGAGAAGATGATGCTGTGATACGCAAATGACTTGTTTTCAAAGCATTCATACATGGTTGGCGCCAGTGGCGACACCTACAACTTGCTGACATGAGGAAAGTTTCCAACCGATTTCTCATACACAAACAGCAGTTGACCGCCGTTGCCTGGTGAAACGTTGTTGTGATGCCTCGTGTAAAGAGGAGGAATGAGTAGCATCATGTTTCCGACTTTGATAAAGGTCGCATTGTAGCCTATCGCGATTGCGGTTTATCGTATCGCGACATTGCTCCTTTCTTGGTCGAGATCCAATGACTGTAAGCAGAATATGGAATCGGTGGGTTCAGGAGGGTAATACGGAACGCCGTGCTGGATCCCAACGGCGACATATCACTAGCAGTCGAGATGACAGGCATCTTAGCCGCATGGCTGTAACGGATGGTGAAGCCACGTCTCGATCCCTGAGTCAACAGATCGGGACGTTTGCAAGACACCAACCATCTGCGCGAACTGTTCAACGACGTTTGCAGCAGCATGGACTATCAGCTCGGAGACCATGGCTGCGGTTACCATGGCGTTGCATCACAGACAGGAGCCCCTGCGATGGTGTACTCAACGACGAACCTGGGTGCACGAATGGGAAAACGTCATTTTTTCGGATGAATCCAGGTTATGTTTACAGCATCATGATTTTCCCATCCGTGTTTGGCGACATCGCGGTGAACACAAATTGGAAGCGTGTATTCGTCATAGCCATACTGGCGTATCACTCGGCGTGATGGTATGCGGTGCCACTGGTTACAAGTCTCGGTTACTTGCTCGGACTCAGGGCACTTTGAACAGTGGACGTTACATTTCGGATGTGTTACGACCCGTGGCTCTACCTTTCATTCGATCCCTGCGAAACCCTACTTCTCAGCAGGATAATGCACGACCGCATGTTGAAGGTACTGTACGGGCCTTTCTGGATACAGAAAATGTTCAACTGTTGCCCTGGCTGGCACATTCTCCAGATCTCTCACCAAATGAAAACGTCTGGTCAATGGTGGCCGAGCAACTGTCTCTTCATAATACGCCAGTCACTACTCTTGATGAACTGTGGTATCGTGTTGTAGCTGCATGGGCAGCTGTACCTGTACACGCCATTCAAGCTCTGTTTGACCTAATGCCCAGGTGTATCAAGGCCGTTATTACGGCCAGAGATGGTTGTTCTGGGTACTGATTTCTCAGGATCTATTCACCCAAATTGCGTGAAAATGTAATCACAAGTCAGTTCTAGTATAATATATTTGTCCAATGAATACCCGTGTATCATCGGCATTTCTTCTTGGTGTAGCAATTTTAATGGCCAGTATTGTAATAAAACTTAAGAAATCGTTGGGTAATATTTATTTGCACGAGGGTTAAGATGGAAAATAATGAAAAATCACCTGGAAAACCTCGAGTTTTCTGTGTCAGGCCGAGAACTCTGATCGACTCCCTCGCAATTAGACGCGGCCAGAGCGGCGCGCGTCGCCCCTGCGGCCCGGCGCCGCTAGACAGGCACCGTGCGGCGCGGCGCAGAGCAGAGCGGCCTGGCCTGGCCTGGCCTGATGTGTATTAATTGAGAGTTGGCGGCCGTCAGTCCGCTCATCAATCATCGTGATAGATCTGCGCCGCGGCGCGCAGCAGTCGCGCTGCCTTCGTGCAAGCCAGGAAGCGAGTAAACAAACCTGACGGCTGTATTACTGGACTGCGCGCCTCGGGCGACAGGTAAGCGCTCGCCGTAGTTCTACAGGCGAAGTCAGTCCCTCGTACTAACAGTACAGAGCTACTGAAGTTCACGTTCCTGAGCTGATTCAGTAGCGTTTGCAATTTCAAAACTTCTGTAGAATATCCTGACATATTAACCAAGTTCATATGCGCTGTTTGATAAAAACGATCCTGACATCCGTGAATAGTTCGGAATTGATTACTATATGTCAAGAAGGGTCGTCGAACAGATGTTCAGAACAATAGACGTACATCTATAACGTCGATCAGTTGTAGAATTTTGGCGCACGTATTGTGTCGATTATAATGACTTTTCTGGATACCAAACATCTACTCTGTAGGACTCAGCATGGGCTTCGAAAAAAGACAATCGTGTGAAACCCAGATCGGGCTATTCGTCCACAAGACTCCGAGGACCATAGACAAGGGTTCACAGGTAGATGCCGTGTTTCTTGACTTCCGCAAGGCGTTCGCTACAGTTCCCCACAGTGGTTTAATGAACAAAGTAAGAGCATATGTGTCTGCACTTCTGACCAAATAGTGTAAACACAAATACTCCGCAGCTTCCCCATACGGCGTTCGGCTGTGAGTACTTGGCTGCAATATCAAAGATTTAATGTCCTGTGCGATTCGCGTGTTAGCCATTGTGCCTATACGTGCCCATATCTCACTCTCCCCATCCCCTCCCCACTCCCCTTATTCACCGTAAAACTTCTTTATTAATATTTTTTACTTAAACTGCTGAGTGCTTTCTCATTGTTCTTAACCTGCTGAGTGAAACTGCACGTACTGTCTCTTTGCAATTTTATCATTTCAACACTGACCTACAGAATTATCACAGACAAACACAACTCAAAATTCTCCTATTCATTAATTACCCACAGTATTCAAAGATAACGCGATCAGACTGTTTTAAAATTAACATAAAAGAATGGCCCTGAATTAGAAGAAATCCTAACAATAAAATTTACTTTTCACAAAATCACTTACCTCACATAAATCTTCATTACACGAACTACAGCACGTGTTCCGAAAAAGACGGTTGTGTGAAAAATAGCTCGCGCTATTCGTCCACGAGACTCACAGGGCCACACACACGTGTTCACAGGTAGATGCCGTGTATCGTGACTTCCGTAAGGCGTTCGATATAGTTCCCCACAGTCTTTTAATGAACAAAGTAAGAGCGTATGGACTATCAGACCAATTGTGTGATTGGATTGAAGAGTTCCTAGATGACGGAACGCTGCACGTCATTCTCAATGGAGAGAAGTCTTCCGAAGTAAGAGTGATTTCGGGAGTGCCGCAGGTGAGTGTCGTAGGACCGTTGCTATTCACAATATACATAAATGACCTTGTGGATTACGCCGGAAGTTCACTATGGTTTTTTGAGGATGATGCTGTAGTATATCGAGAGGTTGTAACAATGGAAAATTGTACCGAAATGCAGGAGGCACTGTAGCGAATTGACGCATGGTGCAGGGAATGGCAATTGAATCTCAATGTAGACAGGTGTAATGTGCTGCGAATACATAGAAAGAAAGATCTTTTATCATTTAGCTACAATATAGCAGGTCAGCAATTGAAAGCGGTTGATTCCATAAATTATCTGGGAATAGGCATTAAGAGTGATTTAAAATGGGATGATCATATAAAGTTGATCGTCGGTAAAGCAGATTCCAAACTGGGATTCATTGGATGAATCCTAAGGAAATGCAATCCGAAAACAAAGGAAGTAGGTTACAGTACACTGCTTGAATACTGCTCACCGGTGTTGGATCCGTAAAAGATAGGGTAGAGAAGATCCAACGGAGAGCAGCGCGCTTCGTTACAGGATCATTTAGTAATCGCGAAAGCGTTACGGAGATGATAGATAAACTCCAGTGGAAGACTCTGCAGGACAGACGCTCAGTAGCTCGGTACGGGCTTTTGTTGAAGTTTCGAGAACATACCTTTACCGAAGAGACAAGCAGTATATTGCTCCTTCCTACGTATATCTCGCGAAGATAAAATGAGAGAGATTAGAGCCCACACAGAGGCATATCGACAATTTTTCTTTCCACGAACAGTACGAGACTGGAATAGAAGGGAGAACCGATAGAGGTACTCAAGGTACCCTCCGCCAAACACCGTCAGGTGGCTTGCGGAGTATGGATGTAGATGTCACGAGATGCAGTCCACCAGTATTGAAGGAGACGAAAAGTATTTTGTTGTCGGTAGAGAAACATATAGAATGGGTTATTCGGCAGAAAAACAAAAATTGGAAAATATGTACTAAGATCTTATGGGACCAAACTGCTGAGGTTAACGGTCCCTAAGCTTACACACTACTTACTCTAACTTAAACTAACGTACGCTAACTTACACTAAGGAGCAAAAAAAAAACACACGCACGCACACACACACACACACACACACACACACACACACACACACACACACACACACACACACACGAAAACCAGATAAAAAAGCAGTAAAGTCATACGTCAATGAGGAACTTCAAACTTGCAGCACAGGCACGTAAAGAATCTGTGTCTCAAACTTAAAAGCCGACCGCGGTGGTCTAGCGGTTCTAGGCGCTCAGTCCGAAACCGCGCGACTGCTGCGGTTGCAGGTTCGAATCCTGCCTCGGGCATGGATGTGTGTGATGTCCTTCGGTTAGTTAGGTTTAAGTAGTTCTAAGTTCTAGGGGACTGATGACCACAGATGTTAAGTCCCATAGTCCTCAGAGCCATTTGAACCATTTCAAATTTAAAAGAATATTTGACCAAGCACTTCGGAGATACGTTCTCAGTAGAAAACTTCATCATGGGAGGGACCCTCCATGATTTGCACTCACTGTAAAGAAACTTCCAAAGAAACAGAGACTACTGCACAAAAGATGTAAATCAAAGCATTGGGCTATAGATAGAGATATGCTGAATGAAACGCGTTCGGCTGTCAAGAGAACAATATGTGAAGCTTTCAGTGACTGCGGTATCAGAATATTATCAAACAGTCTTTCACAACCTCCAAAGAAATTTTGAATGGTCTTCTGTAAAGACTGCTAGTGGCACCGCAGTTAGCGTCCAGGGACTCGCGGATGAAACTGGAACTGAATCTCAGAGTAGCAAAGTAAAAGCTGATATACTTAACTCAGTTTTCAAATGTTCCTATAACAAGGAAACCCACGAGATTAGCTTCAATTTAGTCCTCGTACCACTGAGATGATGAGCGAAATAAGTATTACCGTCAGTGGCGCTGAGAAAAGGCTGAAATCGTTAAAACGAAACAAAGCTCAAAGGGCCTCATGGAATCTTTATTAGATCCCCTGCAGCATGTGTGACAAATCCATCCGAGACACTTGCCCAAATCGACTGATGGTGATGTGACTCTTAAGCAGAAACGCGAAGGCACAGCCACAGTTTAGCGAAGAGAAGGCAGACATCCTCAAGTAGGCCTAATTCATTGCAGGGTGTGGTGCTACTTAGTCGAATGAAAGCAGCGGAAGGATTCACTCGTGAGTTCCACACCGTGACCAGCCGTACGGAAAACGCAGTACAGTGAGGTAACAAAAGTCATGGGATACCTGCTAATATCTTGTCGGACTTCCTTTTGCCGGCGCAGTTAGGTGACAAAAGTCAGGGGGTACCTCCTAAAATCGTGCAGACTTTCTTTTGCTCGGCTTAGTGCAGCAAATCGACGTGACATGGAGTCCACAAGTCGTTGGAAGTCTCCTGAAGAAATATTGAGCCAAGCTGCCTCTATAGCCGTACGTAATTGCGAAATTGTAGCCGGTGGAGTAGTTTATGGACGAACGGACCTCTCAATTATGTCCCAAAAATGTTCGGTGGGATTCATTGTGGGCGACTTTGGGGAACAATTGCTCTCTCGAATTGTCCAGAATGTTCTTCAAGCCAGTCGCGAACGAGTGTGGTCCGGTGACGTGGCGCATTGTCATACTAAAAATTTTTGGGAACATGACGTCCGTGAATGACTAAAAGTGATACCCAACTAGCTCAAAAAACCATATCCAGTCAATGATTGTTCAGTTTGACCACAGTCCATTCCATGTTAACACAGTTCACATCATCATTATGGGGCCACGAACAACTTGCACAGTGTCTTGTTAGCAACACAGTATCATCAGCTCCTACCAAATAAAATTGGAACTCGTCTGACCTGGCAACTGTTTCCTAAACGTCTTGGGTTCATCCGATATGATCGGAAGACCGGGAGGAACGCTACGGGTGATATCGTGCTGTTTCCAAAGGCGCTCGAGTCGGTCGTCTGTTGCCATAGCCCACTAAGCCAAATTTCGCTGCTGCTCCCATACTGATTTTTGCGGTTATTTCACGCAATGTTGCTTGTCTGTTAGCACAGAAAACTTTACTCGAACGCCACTGCCATCAGTCGTTGAGCGAAGCCTGTCGGCCACTGCGTTGTCCATGGTCAGAGGTAATGCATCTAATTTGGTATTCTCAGCATTTTGTAGATGTCGGAATATTACATTCCCTTACAATTTCTGAAAAGGATTCTCCCAAGTGTTCAGCTGCATGTCTTTGAATTCCTGTCGTGCGGTCATAATAACGTAGGAAAATTTTCATGAGAATTACCTGAATACAAAAGACAGCTGTGCAAATGCACTACCCTTTTACACCTTGTGAACAAGATACTGCAGCCACCTATGTATTTGCTCATCGTCACCACGCCGCGCGGGATTAGCCGAGCGGTTTGGGGCGCTGCAGTCGTGGACGGTGCGGCTGGTCCCGGCGGAGGTTCGAGTCCTCCCTCGGGCATGGATGTGTGTGTTTGTCTTTAGGATAATTTAGGTTAAGTAGTGTGTAAGCTTAGGGGCTGATGACCTTAGCAGTTCCATATGATTTAAAAAAAAAAGTCACCACATAATTTGTGTCACCTCAGTGTAATTTTGAGTAGGGAGTTGAGAAGAATGGGGTGCATAGTTCAAGTAAATCCTCGTAAGCCTCACGTTTCTCTACTCAGTTTTAAGGGACACTTGAGATCGTGTAAAGTGCGATGCCTCTGGAGAGAGATGACTGGAAACGCATGTATCGGAGAGATGAATTGCGCTGCACCAGGTGTTAATCCGATGGAATGGTCTAAGTTTGTCCAAGTGCTGAGAACGTTACCTGTCTTCGAGTGTAGGGTCAACAGTGAGATGAGGAGGAGCTGGTGTTATGAAAGGGGGTGTTTTCTGGTGTTTACGGTGTGGTTTCCTTTTTACTTCTAAGAAAACGCTAAGTACGAAAGGGTGTGAGGACGTATTACAGTATTGTATACCGTGTACAACAGAGGATGACTGATCTATTGCCATCATAATGCCACCTGAAGCAGTTTCTGTGAGTCAATAGTTTCTGGACAATAACATTTCTGAAATAGACTGGGGTGTCCAGACCCCCGATCTGAACCCAGTTATTACGGTGAATCAGGACCTCACCTTCCAGCCCTCGTATATTGATGACTTTCCTAGTTATTTCTGCCTCAAGGCAATAATTTGTAATCTATTATTACTCTGACGAATATTTCTGAACGTGTTCGTTATGTTCATAGTTAAAACAAAACTGTAATTTTAGGGTATATATCGTTGAAGAAACAGAGTACACTACAGGGTTATAGGCCAGTTCGAACGTGGATGACAAAAAGTATTACACCTAGAACCGTAATTGAACTGTGGAACTCGAGTACTCTAACGCAAAACTACACGCACTACATTACTTGTCAGACATGAGACTGCAATGTTGCCAAATTGCCTTTCTTCGACGCCTATTTCCTACCGTAAATATGTACGGATCGAAGCTGTACGGTTAGCTTAGTACGAATCGCACTGTGGCATCCGAGAGAGCGAATTTAAATCCACCTGGTATATCCCTTCCGGTCGAGGAAAGGTAGACTCATCAGACCTGTAGAAAGAAACAGAGAATTCTTACCTCGAATGAGGGCTTGACGATACACGAAGTAAATACGAAAATGTTGAAGACCAGTAGTGAGGACAATAATGAATGGCTCAATTAGACAACGATCATGTTGGCTTTAGGAAGGGAGAAAGGACCAGATAGGCAGTTCTGACATTGTGCTGTTATAATGGAAGAAAGAGTGAAGAAAAATAAAGATAGTTCAGAGGATTTACACTCCTGGAAATGGAAAAAACAACACATCGACACCGGTGTGTCAGACCCACCATACTTGCTCCGGACACTGCGAGAGGGCTGTACAAGCAATGATCACACGCACGGCACAGCGGACACACCAGGAACCGCGGTGTTGGCCGTCGAATGGCGCTAGCTGCGCAGCATTTGTGCACCGCCGCCGTCAGTGTCAGCCAGTTTGCCGTGGCATACGGAGCTCCATCGCAGTCTTTAACACTTGTAGCATGCCGCGACAGCGTGGACGTGAACCGTATGTGCAGTTGACGGACTTTGAGCGAGGGCGTATAGTGGGCATGCGGGAGACCGGGTGGACGTATCGCCGAATGCTCAACACGTGGGGCGTGAGGTCTCCACAGTACATAGATGTTGTCGCCAGTGGTCGGCGGAAGGTGCACGTGCCCGTCGACCTGGGACCGGACCGCAGCGACGCACGGATGCACACCAAGACCGCAGGATCCTACGCAGTGCCGTAGGGGACCGCACCGCCACTTCCCAGCAAATTAGGGACACTGTTGCTCCTGGGGTATCGGCGAGAACCATTCGCAACCCTCTCCAAGAAGCTGGGCTACGGTCCCGCACACCGTTAGGCCGTCTTCCGCTCACGCCCCAACATCGTGCAGCCCGCCTCCAGTGGCGTCGCGACAGGCGTGAATGGAGGGACGAATGGAGACGTGTCGTCTTCAGCGATGAGAGTCGCTTCTGCCTTGGTGCCAATGATGGTCGTATGCGCGTTTGGCGCCGTGCAGGTGAGCGCCACAATCAGGACTGCATACGACCGAGGCACACAGGGCCAACACCCGGCATCTTGGTGGGGGGAGCGATCTCCTACACTGGCCGTACACCACTGGTGATCGTCGAGGGGACACTGAATAGTGCACGGTACATCCAAACCGTCATCGAACCCATCGTTCTACCATTCCTAGACCGGCAAGGGAACTTGCTGTTCCAACAGGACAATGCACGTCCGCATGTATCCCGTGCCACCCAACGTGCTCTAGAAGGTGTAAGTCAACTACCCTGGCCAGCAAGATCTCCGGATCTGTCCCCCATTGAGCATGTTTGGGACTGGATGAAGCGTCGTCTCACGCGGTCTGCACGTCCAGCACGAACGCTGGTCCAACTGAGGTGCCAGGTGGAAATGGCATGGCAAGCCGTTCCACAGGACTACATCCAGCATCTCTACGATCGTCTCCATGGGAGAATAGCAGCCTGCATTGCTGCGAAAGGTGGATATACACTGTACTAGTGCCGACATTGTGCATGCTCTGTTGCCTGTGTCTATGTGCCTGTGGTTCTGTCAGTGTGATCATGTGATATATCTGACCCCAGGAATGTGTCAATAAAGTTTCCCCTTCCTGGGACAATGAATTCACGGTGTTCTTATTTCAATTTCCAGGAGTGTATATGCATAGAAAATCGGTTGGACAAAGTGAAATGACGTCCGAAGTTCGAAATTCTGCGAAAAAGAGGACTAAGCTACAGGGAAGGACGAGTGATACACAGTATAATATGTACAAGAACCAAGACTGATCGGCAAGAAAGGGAGGCTAAGAACGAAGAGCTCGGGTTAAAAAGGCATGTACGACAGACTTTTGCCCCTACGGTTCAATCTATCGATCGATGCAGCAACCAGGGAAATGAAACAAACTTCCAAGAGTGAGACTAATATTAGAATGGAAATATTTTCGTGATTTTGCTGAAGAGTTAGAGGATCTCTTCAATGGAATAAACAGTCCAATTAGAGTGAACAGGAAAAAGTAATGTGAAGCAGCAGAAACGAGAAAAGCGAGCAACTTGACATCAAAATTTGGTGATCAAGAAGTACAGGAAGTTAGGGAATTGTGCTACCTAGGATGTAAAATAAGTCATGACGAGTGAAACAAGGAAGACCTAAGAAGCAGGCTAGCACAGGCAAAGAGGAAATTTCTGGCTTAATTTGAGGAAGAAATTTCTGAGAATGTACGTTTGGAGTACAACAATGTGTGGTAGTGAAGCCCGTCTGTCTTCCCGAACGGGAAGGCGTGCCGGTCACCGGCACGAATCCGCCCGGCGGATTCGTGTCGAGGTCCAGTGTGCCGGCCAGACTGTGGATGGTTTTTAACGCGGTTTTCCATCTGCCTCGGCGAATGCGGGCTGGTTCCTCTTATTCCGCCTCAGTTACACTATGTCGGCCATTGCTGCGCAAACACAGCCTTCAGTACGCGTACACCACAATTAATCTACTACACAAACATTGGGGTTATACTCGTCTGGAATGAGACGTTCCTGGGGGTCCACTGGGGGCCCCAACTGCACAATAACCCTGGGTTCAGTGTGGGGCGGCGGTGGGGTTAGTGGCCTGCTGTAGCCTGTAGTGGGCTTGTATACCACTGAGGGCTATGGCGAGGACGAAGCCTCTTCGTCGTTTCTAGGTCCCCAGTTACGTACATACGTACATGGAAGTGAAACATGGACTATGGGAAAACCGGAACAGAAGAGAATCGAGTAATTTGAGATATCGTGCTACAAAAGAATGTTGACATTCAGGTGGACTGATAAGGAATGAGGACGTTCTCCACTAAATCGGCAGGGAAAGGAACATATGGAAAAAATACGACGGGGAAACAGGATAGGATAATAGGACACTCGTAAAAACTGTAGGGGAAGACTGGAATATAGTCAGCAAATAGCTGACGATGTAGGGTACAAGTGGTAACGTAAGATGAGAAGGGTGGCGCAGAATAAGAACTCCTATATATGAAACAAAACTTTCCAGGGTAGCCGAAGCAAGTGAATCACATAATGTGAAGAAGCTTTTTTGCATCAATATATCGATGTTGGTATCGTAAATTCATTTGTGACTTACGAAGTAGTTCCATGAAACGTACATCTGAAGCAAAACATTTGATAGAAGGGAAGTGTAGAGCATCTGAAAATTTTAAATGATGTTAGGTTGACGAATAACTTCCAGTAGGGGAAAGTTCAGAAAACTATGAGAGAGAGCAGAAGAGTGTACCAGAAAGATGTAGAGTAGTGCTGACTTGGTCGTTTTTGCAGCAGTAGTGGAAAAAGAATAGTGGAAGAAGGCAAAGATGAGACTTGTAATTCGCGTGTAGCAGTTGTGTAGAGATGAAAAGGTCAGTAGAATATAGGAAGAGGTGGGGGATTACATCGAATTAGTTGAAAGACTAAGAGGTTAAGAGGAATACAAATTAAAATGCTATCCACCCATGTTTTAAATTGAAACATCCTGGCAGATTAAAACAGTGTGCCGGGCCGAGACTTGAACTCCGGACCTTTGCATTTCGCGGGCAAGTGCTCTACCAACTGAGGTACCCAAGCACGACTCACGCCCCGTCCTCACAGCTTTACTTCTGCCAGTACCTCGTCTCCTACCTTCCAAATTTTACAGAAGCTCTTGTAAATTGTATTACTTCGGTGTTAGACACAGCTCCCTTTCGTTTATTCAGTCACCAGATACATTTCTATGGATATAAATATGATTTATCTTCTTCTGAAGCAATATGTATTGAGCGAGTAGTTAACTGTCCAGAACCATTATATCCTTACGTACATCACAAATAAAACGTTGTTATGGGTTAAATGTATTTATCAGTGTAAGTTAGACAAACTGTTTTCAGTTGCTGCCTTCATGGTAGTTAATCGGAGCATCGTTTCACCATAGAGTCCAGTTGTTTCGTCTACTAATACGCCTGTTCCCGCTTCGGCAACTGCTGATGATTGTCTGATTTTTCTTCTGATCACTCGGAAATGTCGATGAGAAACTGAATTATGGTCATCATCGAAGTACGGAATAGCCGACAACGAGGCTATTCTCGCTGCTACATTCGTGCGATGGTGGCAGCGGTTGGAAAATCTCAACAGCGCGCACTACATCACGATCATTTTACGTCATTGGCGCCAACGAGGCAATAAATCCGGCGACATACGAATCGCGCGCGTTTGCTTGCTGACAGTCCGGATGCGATAGACGCGGCGCTAATGCCGTCAGCGGGCGACGACCGAGGCCATGATGCACGGCGCTCAAACACGATAACCGGGATAAATGGCGGACGCCGGCCGGCTTCCGATAAACCGCGCGACGAATCGCGCACGGCGGCTGAGCGGCGGGGCCGACATCAGCAGACGGCTGAAGGCAGCCGCCGACGCAGGCGCGGCCGCTGGCGGATTAGCGGGCGCGGCCGCCCCTGTGGCACGGGCCCCAGTCGGCTGCGCCCGTGCTACCTCGACAGGTCTGATCTCTCTCTACACGTCTGTACACGACTCTGCACAAGATACAATCTAAAACAAAAACCAAAAAGACGTTCCACGAAGGAATTATCCAAATGAGAAGGAAATCTGTTCGTGTGACGTACTTGTATGGATCACAATGGCTCAAATTGCTCTGAGCACTATGGGACGAAACATCTGAGGTCATCAGACCCCTAGACTTAGAACTACTTAAACCCAACTAACCTAAGGACGTCACACACATCCATGCCCGAGGCAGGATTCGAACCTGCGACCATAGCGGTCGCGCTGTTCCAGGCTGAAGCGCCTAGAACCGCTCGGCCACAACAGCAGGCAAATAAATGATTAAAATTGGATAATTTATTCGAGACAAAGAGCTTCACAAACTGAGCAAGCCAAATGAAGCTTTGGTCCACCTCTTGCACTTGTGCAATCAGTTATTCGGCATGGTATTTTTGTTAGAGTTGCTGGTTGCCCTCCTTTGGGATATCGTGCCAGACTCTATCCAATTGGACCTTTGGAATATCGTGCCAAATTCTACCCAACTGGAGAATCAGTTCACCGAAATCCCGAGCTGCATGGAGGGCGCAGCCCATAATATTCAAAACGTCCCAGATTGAGGAAAGATACGAGACCTTCCCAGTAAGCAGGAAGACAAACTGTAGAGACTGTTGGGCTGTATGTTGGGTAATAGTCTGTTTGGTATCCCACCACTGTCTGAGCCATCTCCCGATACCTCTTAGCTGTCATCGGAGCCTGTAATCTCATTCAATGGAGTAGCATTGTCTTCAGTGACGAGCCTCGCATCGAAATGAGCTCAGATGACCATCAAGGACACGTCTGGATCCGCCCCAGACATCGATGGGATACCAAGCTGACTGTCGCTCCGCTACACGGCCGGACAACCAAGAGTGACGGTCTGGGGTGCCATTTCAGTTCATAACAAGACCTCTTTGGTTGTCATCCACGGCATCGTTACAGCACAGCGGTTTGTCGACGATATTCTGCAGACCATTTTGTTGCCCTTCATGGCAAACCATTCTGGGCTTACATTTGTCTTTCCGCACAAGGCGAGATACTCTACTGCTTGTCTTGGTGCTTGCCAAACCCTACCTCGGCCAGCAAGTTCACTGGATCTCTCCCAAATTGAAAAACATTTGGAGCATTATAAGCAGGTCCCCCCCCCCCCCCGACCAACTCGGGATGTTAAAAATATAACGCTCCGACTGCACAGAATTTGGCACGTTATTCCTCAGAAGGACTTGCATTAACACTATCAATGAATGACAAGGCAAATAACTGTTTGCATAAGAGCCAGAGTGATGCACAAACACGTTACTGACTTGCTCAATTAGTGACACTCTTTCACTTAAGAAATTATCCTGTTTTTCTATACATGTATGTCACGTCTACCAATTTCCGCCCCATTCAAATAATTCCTTTGTTGTGCATCGGCACTTTTACCTTAGAGTTTACTACAACATGTGTGATTTATTGCGTTATGGTTTGTACTGTAAGACACATATAGTGCTCATTGGGGTTTGCAATACACATTGATGGCCATTAATATGGGATTACTAGGAAATATAGCAAGTAACTTAATTTCACTTATTACGTGTACACAGCCTTGACATTACTCTCACCTGTCGCTACTCGACATCACTTCGTTCTTTGGCCACTATTTTTCAGTCACATTTGTGGGCGCTGGAAATGCGTACTTAGAAAGCTTCGCGCCCTTCTGGCTCTTCAGGTGGGCCCCGGTACAGTATGAGTGCTTTTTGCCAGGGGAGAGGTTAGCAGTTGTCACGGAAGCCAGGCTATGGCCCGCTTTGCTCCCACTGTGTGAAGACGGCAGACCGATCAATGTACTTAAAAGTGAACACTGTCCCGCGTTGCAAACCTTGGAGATAGTACGAGCACGATATTTTCCTGGACTAACTTCAAAGGTGCAGACAGAGCATTGCCTTTTAGCTAGCTCAGGATCGATTCCGTTTCGATTCAAAAATGGGGTTTATCTAATGAGATTCCGTCATATGTAATTGTGCAGGCTTTCGTGATCGTTCTCACTGTATATAAAATCTTCTGGTTTATTCTTCTGGTTTATTAGGCCGCGTCATATTTCTACTAAAATGATCGACGTTTCGATCCCTCTTCTGGGATCTTCCTCACGATCTTCTGGTATCCACTACTGCTAGAACACTCTAGCAGTAGTGGACACAGAAGATCCTGAGGAAGATCCCGGCAGAGGGGTCGAATCGTCGATGATCTTAGTAGAAATATGACGCGGCCTAATAACCCAGAAGATTTTAACTACAGATTGTGTCATGCCACTGAGCATGTGGCGCGCACGAGCCCACCAGACTAGTACTGCTTCAGTCCAGTTCCTACCTCGATCTGGTGAAATATGGATCTTGTCTGCAAAAAGTTGGAAGATTGCTGTCCTTTACCCGATTTTTTGTAAGCTTTTCCACATTTCCCGTGTATAACACTATACAATATTTCCACCTATGATCACGCCATGATGCTTACCTTCTAGAGGGAGATACCTTGTTTTAGAAAAATTTAGTGGTTGTCCAACCTTATTGTATCTTTTTACGGTTTTCAACATCATTTACTTTGTGTCGCAGCCATCTGCAGCCAATATTACATGCGAACATTAACTTGGATAGGTAAGCCTCCATCCACGCCTAGGCACATTCCTCCATTTCTCATCCATTCTTCAAGAACTTAGTTCAATTTATGTGTTGTAGGTGCTATGCAACACCCTTGTATAAAGTCTTTGGTTCATCGCCTTACTGGTGAACTTTCTTTTCCTATTTTAATTCTTGTCTTTTAAACTTTTATAAGGACAATAGTATGTATCTTCTTTACTGTGCTTTTGTCAGGATACCGACAGATTTTTGCTGGCGCAGTTTCATATACTTCTTTGTTAATTTATGAAAATCGCGTGCGTATCTCTTTCCCTAGCTCTTTTTTTCTCAGTTGTCTCTTTTATAGTGTATCAGATGGCTCAAATGGCTCTAAGCACTATGGGACTTAACTTCTGAGGTCATCAGTCCCCTAGAACTTAGAACTACTTAAACCTAACTAACTTAAGGACATCACAAACATCCATGCCCGAGGCAGGATTCAAACCTGTGACCGTAGTGGTCGCGCGGTTCCAGACTGTAGCGTCTAGAACCGCTCGGCCATTCCGGCCGGCTAGTGTATCATACCTGCAACAAATAGCCTATGTTCGTCTGTGAAGATGGATTCGATAAGCTACCTGTGTGTGTGTGTGTGTGTGTGTGTGTGTGTGTGTGTGTGTGTGTGTGTGTTGTATGGTAGTTTCACTGTCATTTACGACCTTAACAGCCCGCATCTCGTGATCGTGCGGTAGCGTTCTCGCTTCCCACGCCCGGGTTCCCGGGTTCGATTCCCGGCGGGGTCAGGGAGTTTCTCTGCCTCGTGATGGCTGGGTGTTGTGTGCTGTCCTTAGGTTAGTTAGGTTTAAGTAGTTCTTAGTTCTAGGGGACTGATGACCATAGATGTTACGTCCGATAGTGCTCAGAGCCATTTGAACGACCTTAACAGATCGTTACATGAAAAACTTGAAACTGACATTTGGATAAGCTATCTGTGTATCTGAATAATAATTTACAAGAAATGGAGAGTATATATTGTACATATGTCCCGTTCAAATTCTTAAAGTAACGACAGGGACGCCATGTAGGGAGTGTGTCAGAACTATCCATTACATTGATTAAATAATACATTGAGTATCGAACCAAATATAGCCAACTTACGGTTATACTTTCCATTGTGAAGATTTTGCGATTCTAAATGGAAATAAGCACTCAGATATCGATAGTAACAATCTGAGGGCGAAACATGAGAGAGTGATTCTAAGCAATGTTGTGAGACGAGTCTGTCTGCGAGAGTAAAATTTCAGTAGTGTTGGTCGAGAGCTCGGAGACAGAAGACGTGCCACGCTGCCCTCACGTCGGTGATGGCAGACCTTAACACAATCAACGCCTCACTTCACTTATATGGCCGGGAGAGATTTAGATGGCTTAACTATGCTTGAAGATGGAATTCAAGGTAAACTTCGCAAGCATAGCGTAAAGCGCAATTGCTGAGTTAGGCTCGTCATTGTTAGTCCTAGTTTGCAATAATCCCATCTTTTGCTTGTATGTTAAAGAAGCCTCCTTATCCTCCAAATAATAATTATTATTCTCCACAACTAATTCATAAATATGCTGTGGTTATTAAATGTTAATGTAACTTTCAAATTGAAATTATTTGTTAATCTGGCACTCAGCCATTAATGATACTTACAAAGTCATTGTAAGACATTTCGCCATTATTAGTACTTCTCAAACTATTATTGGTGATGATTTACGAAGTTTTTAAATAGACTTAATATATGAAATCACTAGTTAACAGGACCAAAGGAAACTCCTTTCCATTAAATTTATCCTTAGTGACAATCAGCTTTAGCCGCTGCTGCTGCATGCTGCTGCGAATTGGTGTAAACCACTTGGAAATAGGCAGTCATCTAAAGAGGCGAGTCACACACACACTCGCACACCACAACATGTCATGAACTCTAACCCAGTAAATTCCGTTGCACAATACAGATTCTGTATCACTCGTAAATTCTTATTCAGATACGCAGACAGATACCTCATCAAATTGTTAGCTTCAAGTTTTTCATATAACGATCTATTGAGGGCTGAAATGATAGTGAAACTTACACACATATAACACGCACACAGTGTTACGCAGGTTATACTCGGATTACTGATAGTTCAGGTTGCTTATCGAGTCCATTTTCACAGACGAACAAAAGCTTTATTTGTTGTAGGTGCGTTACAATGTTAAATATATTATGTATGCAAGATAGGTCAGGGGTAAACCCACTTCGTTTTTCTCCTATTAAGATATCATTCTCCGGACTTACAATTCGACCACATGCCACTCCAGTGATCCGGATATGCTAATGCTCCTACGGATTTTGCAATCTTTTTTTTTTTTTTTTTTATCCTTCTACTCTGAACGGCAACAGAAATCATACCAACGTAATATTCGGTTGCGCCTTGAAATTTAAAGTACTGTGGAATTTACCAGGAATAAAGTCATAATGACATTCATCTGACTCACCGAAACCCAAAACTGAAATCATAATGTGCAAATATTGTTAAAAGCTGCCGTGGAAATTTAAGATACTGTTGAAGTACCCGGTAAGGAAGAAATCATAATATGCAGATATTATCAAAATCTCTCAGGACAATTTGTTCCTTCGTAGTAACCACCAGCCGATAAATGGACAAGAGAATGTTTCACAAGCATTCCTGAGAACAGTTGATGCGTTACATTAAAATCATAATCGTATAATATTCTCCATACTATAAATTCTTTCCGAAGCCAGGCTCCCCCACCCCCTCCGCCCCCACCAAGTAACTTAAAATTTATAAATTGCGCGAAAGTGACTCTTTCGTAACATATCCAACTAAAGCCTCATTTTATGTTATTAAAACTTCTATTCACGAATGCTTACAATTACATCCATAAGATACCAATGTAAAAGACTGATTTACTCAGTGTATCATTAACTAATGAGACGATACGCCAGGCAGAATGCCATAGCCGTGTCTTTGAGTGAGAACATTTCCAAACATGGCATGGGTCCAACTAATCTAGTCCTTCTCTGGTAATACACAGACCTTTGTCCTTCCCGTTCCCTTTTCCAACAGGGCAGGTCGAAGACTCCTACAGAAGATCTCATACAAAACGTGCTCAGTACGGCACTTCACTCTAGCATCTCACCTGCAGTGTCGTTAACAGAGCTTCAGAAACCGTGAAATTGCCCAGCCCTACCTCACGGGACAGTATTCTAAAGATTAAGTGACAACAGGATGTTCATCAACACAACTCGCATCAGCCGCTGACTAAAACCGAAAGTAGCCGTAATAGTTCCAGTTCACCTTCATCTTACTTTTCTAAAATCCACAAATCATATGAGATCACACAATTTCGGTTCTGTAACATCACAACATGGGCGAAACTCAACGGCTTACGTCATCACATCAGCACCATGGCGCTTACCCCAGTCTGCCGTCATTCCTCACAGTGCGGCAAACTCCCTTCCTTCTGTTGTCACTCGGTGGCTCCTTTCCCCACTGCCCCGCCATTTAGGAGCTCAGCGCCGGATGGAAAAGACGCTAGACACTAATCTAACCCCAGTCGATTCGCAGGGCCTTGGCAACCGGTACATGGTCGAACTGACATTCGATGATGAATACATCATCGTCATTCCATGTAGTTTCTGTAATGGAGATAATTACGGGCTCTTAATTCAGTCAGGAAGGAAAACAGGAAGAACTGGACTAGTGGGGATTTTACACTCTTCATTCACTGGTCGAACACACATCTACGTATTTTTCACAGTTTCAATCACGTAACAACCAATTAAGCTTTTATTTATTAAATTAATTAAATGGCCAAGCAATGAGCAACTCATTTAAAATTCAAGGCCACTTTAAATAATTTACAGAAAATTTAAAGTTAACTTTCAACCAAGCTGAGTTAATATACTTTAACGCAACTTACGCCCCACATAAGACACAGTAACTAATAAGGCTAAAGACATACTAAACGCAGACGTAAATCCACACAACAGTACCAGAACAGGCCAGAACGGCCATAATTACAAAATGGTGAGAATAAAACATTATTTAAACTTAACTGATTAAAAAACCGAAAACCATACTTAAAACAATGAAAAGCAATTAAACACCAATATCTAGGCACGATAATTTTAAAGCCAGAAGAACAAATCAATTGAAAATTTAAATCAATTTCCAGTAATACAAGAATAATTAAGTTACAATAGATTAAGGTATATGTTGGGCTCCCAACACACGTCAAAATTTGCTTAAGGCGAAGGCAACAAGCTACCTGATACAAATTCAGAATAATTCCAAATATAAATTTAACTTGAAGAGGAACATTAAGAAGTAGGGCCGTGGATGGGGGAAACAGCACGAAAGACATACAGCAGCGAGAACTGCCAAGTGTATGCACACCAAATGGTGTAAACAGCCGGCCAAGCAAGCCGACGAGGCATGAGTAAGCGGGGTCCGATCCTAGGTAGCACGCACCAGCAGTGGAGTACAAGAGATTATTAACGACCGTTTCCTGCAGCAAAAATAATTTTAATTAGACAGAAATCCAGCACACAGCCGCGCATCAAATAAATAACTCTTAGCCAAAAATTAATTAATCTCAGCTCTTACCAAAGAACATGACATCTTGTCTAACTTTGAACGAGTTAACCAAAAGATTTAAGAAAATAGCTACAAATATTTTAAATAAATAATTTCAGCAGTAAGATGGTAATATCATAAAAACTTTCCTTTCTAGCAAAGCATTAAAGCAGCTGCAAGGACATTCGCATGACATCCAAAGCTCTTCACTACACACATTAGTCCATAGCGGTTGGGAGAAAACAAATACGTCCTGTTACAGACTAAAATTTGTCTGAGTCACATACATAGACCAGACGCACCACACAATTTCTTAGACAGCATAGGCTTTCAGCATTAGCTTCAAAGAACCCAGAACAACAAAAGCACATTACAAATAGGCCAATAAACAGCAAAACACACACACTCTGACAAGAACATTAATCATCCGTGGTAACTGGTGATACTTAACTTTCACTCCACCTCCAATCATTTATTTATAAAATCAAAAGAATGAAGGGGTGGCGGAGAAGAACAGGTAACGCATATACTAATGCACACATCCAAAATTCAGAATAATCTTTCTTCTGGAACACGGTGCTTTATACTGGCTAAAGGTTAACAAGTACCACGGACTCACAGGTTCAACACACAAAACAAATTATAGTGAGGTATCAGCCAATGAATCAGTTTAAAATGTCTACCAGATCTTGCAACCACATTGCCTTTCAAATACTATGGAGACACGGACGTTCATACCCAACAAACAGATGAAAGAGAGACCAAAATCACAGTGAACACTGTCCTGACAGCTCGACACCTTTCTGATAAATCACAGCACAAGCGATGTCGGTACTCAATAACTTACGCGGGCTATCATGGCCCGAAATAGGTCGCTCGCCAACAGTTAACACTACGGCGAAGATGCTCCACGGTAAGCTGTTTCGTTCCTCAGCTCATACTGCCAACCGTTCACCACGCCCGGAGCCGACACATCAGAGGTCGCTGCGCTCCAACGGCAACACGTTAGTCAAATATCACATAAACAGTGTTATTGAAACGTTGCGAGAAAGCCGCCACAGCCCTGTTTTGACTCTGTGCTAGAGTTCATCAATCACTGTGGCAGACGAGTAATGATCACTCACTCTCATGAAAGCCAATGACGAGATGTTTTCAGTGGGAAAGGGATCTGGACCACGTACTGGTCAGGCTAACAGTCGCACACCCCCTGTAAGGAGGCAAGTCAGACAAACACTGGTAACATGTAATCTTCTCTTATCTTGTTCAAAGATAACGTTATACAGAACCTCGAAGAAAGAGCACAGCAATCGACATCAATACGTCAGAATAGCAACAGTAACAGTTCCTGTTCTAATCACCTGCTACGCGAGCCAGACGTGTTTGCATTGTGCATGCATGGCACCGCACACCATCACATCAGATGTTGGGCCGCATGACAATGACATATGTTATCTGGCGACGTTCGTTCACAACAGCACTTTATTTCTGTCACCGGATATCACTGGAGTCACATAGACACAAAATAATTGACATAAGATAAATTGGCAGTATTTGGATTATTGGAGCAAAGAGTGAAAATTTGAACCAAGATCGGGATTCCAACACCGTCTGCATGGGATCCAGGAGCTCCCGTTTCGTTCGATGCGGGAGTGGTTACTCCAGTAGAGTGCATCTGCAATGCTCTTTGAGTTTAGGTTGAGTACCAAGTGGGCTGAGGCATGAATGGGAATTTGAGTTTAGGAAGGAGGCTACTAGGGTAGTCTGTGCAGTCGTGCGAAGCCACTCTACCAGGCTGACGTAGTAGTTAGTGCATATGTCTAGTGAGCAGGAGATCCGGTTTCATATTCCAAATTTGGTACAAATTGTAATTTGTCGCCGCAGCCTGCACTTATACATCATAGATGTATGAGGCTTGGAAGGTATGTGGAACCACATAGTTTCATTTGATTAGAGCAACTAAGCCTGGATTTCAGCACGGATCCTCCGTTTCGTTCGATACTGAGGAGCACTTGGAGAGCCTCTGCAATGCTGCTCTACTTTAGGAGTAATGCCAAATAGGCTGAAGCACTATTGGAAATTTGGACTGAGGAGGGTGATGTGCAAGGGTAGTGCGTGCAGTTGTGCAAAGCCACTGCGGCAGGGTGGCGTATTGGTTAGTGCATCTGCCTAGTGAACAGAACCTGACCTTAGTACAAATTTTCATACGTCGCTTCAGTCTGCACTAATACAACACACAGCTGTTCAACATAAGAGTAATGTTTCTGTTTCCATAAATATTTGTTGAAGAAACACACAAATATTTAGAATGGGGTCGTATTGACCCCAGATGTACTCTGTGCAAAAACCGGTGAATAAGTTTTAATGTGCTGCAAATATAAAATTTAAGGAAGTACCATTGAATACAACTGAATCAAATACAGAGATACATACTGTTTGAAAAGAAATAGCTTTAAAAGCAAGGGAGATTCCATTTTCCAATGTGCTTATAGGGTCATATTGCCAGTGGTCTTACCGCAGTAATAACACCAGTTCCCATTAGATCACCGAAGCTAAGAGCTGTAGGGCTTCGCTAACATTTGGATGGGCACTCTGGGTGCCCTCAGACCTTCTGAAGCCAATTGAGGAGTTACTTGACTGAGAAGCAGCAGCTCCTGTCGCTGAAACTGACAACGGCCTGGAGAGCTGTGAGCTGGCGATGTGTCCCTACATAACCGCATCCAGTGGTACCTATCGCTTGAGGATGACACGGCGGTCGGTCGATACCGTTGGGCCTTAAAGTTTCTTCGGAACTTTTATGGGGTCATATTGACACAAGTGGTACTAAGAAGAGTACAAAACTGCTCATGCGTCAAACCTACAATGGGCACAAAAATAAGCGCGAAATAATGTTTTCATGACAGCAGATGTTTCCTATAGCAAATGGTTCAAATGGCTGTGAGCACTATGGGACTTAAGATCTGAGGCCATCAGTCCGGTAGAACTTCTAACTACTTAAACCTAACTATCCTAAGGACATCACACACATCCATGCCCGAGGCAGGGTTCGAACCTGCGACAGTAGCAGGCGCGCGGTTCCGGACTGACGGGTCTAGAACCACTCGGCCACACCGGCCGGATTTTCCTATAACAGCTGCTCAATATGAAATTCCTCATTCTATTTTCATACATGTTAGATACAAGAAACAAACAAACAACCCCTGCAAAAAACACGAATAAATTTAATGAGTTGTAAATATAAAAACGAACGAATTATCAGTGAATGCAATTGACTTACAGGGAGAAAGTCACAATTCTTGAAAATAATAGTTTTGAAAGAAAGGAGCTCTCTACAGTGACAAAAAGAATGGCAACACCAAGAAGGAGTTGCGAAAAGTAAACGGAAGTTGGGGAGATTTTCTACATTTGAAAGATTATGTCTATTCAAATTTCGTGCCAGGCAGATAAGAGTGGAGCTAGAGGCGCGGCACCGAGGTTGCAAATCATATTTGCCTTAAATACACGCTGTAACAGTAGTGAGCATTTGAGATTGTACGTGGTAAGTCCCAGTCCCATCGGATTAGAGAAGGACGGGGTAAGGAAATCGGCCGCGCCCTTTCAAAGGAACATTCTACCTGCCTGAAGCGATTTAGGGAATCACGAAAAATCTAAAGCAGGATGGCCGGACGCATGTTGAACCATCGTCCTCACAAATGCGTCCAGTGTGCTAACCACTGCGCCACCTCGGTCGGTGGTGAGTTTACGTTGGTCAAGAGTGCCTTTAAGGCGACAACACGCCATTATAAACAGCTCACTGAGTTTGAATGAGGTCGTATAATAGGGCTACAAGAAGCTAGATGCTCCGTCTGTGATACTGCAGAAAGACCTGATAGGAGTATAGCCACTGCACATGATTGCTGGTAGATGTGGTCACGGGAATGTGCGGTCACAAGAAGATATGGCTCCGAACTACCACGTGGCACTACCGAGAAGGAAGACCATCGTCTCCGGCGTACGGTTCTGGCGCACCGTACTGCATCTGCAGGGGCACCACAGAGAGACAACGAAGTGTTAGAGATCAGTTACTTCCAGCACAGCTCTGAAATAGACCTGTAGAGTGTTGATCCCAAACGAACGCCACTTGCGACTTCGTTTAGAGGACATCGGAGGCCATCGTGGTGGTCTCCTTCTGATGAAAAGTGGTTCTGCCTAGGTGCCAGTGACGGCGGCGTGTTGGTTAGAAAGATGCCAGTCGAGGACCTGCAACCAACCTGTCTGTGTGCTAAACACACTGGGCCTACATTAGGAGTTATGGTCTCGAGTTCGTTCCGTAAGACAGTACGAGTAATCTCGTGGTTATCCAACGCACACTGACTGCAAATCTGTACGTCAGTATGGCTATTCCGTCTGTTGCGCTGCCACTCATGAACATCATTCCAAAGGTATTTTCCAACAGGATAAACAAATGCTTGTAAGCACTATGAGACTTTATATTTGAGGTCATGAATCCCATAGACTTAAAACTACTTCAACCCAGCTAACCTAAGGACATCACACACATCCATGCCCGAGACAGGATTCGAACCTGCGACCGTAGTAGCAGCGCGGTTCCGGACTGGAGCGCCTAGAACCGCTCGGCCACATCAGCCGGCTCCAACATCATAACTCTCGCTCATATTCCGCTGTTGTAAAACAACATGCTATACAGAATGTCTATATATTGCCTTGGCCTGCTTGATCATCAGATCTGTCACCAATCGAGCACGTATGAGATATCATTGGAAGACAACCTCAGTGTCATCCACAAACAGCATTAACCGTCGCTTTACTGATCGATCAAGTACAACCGATCTGGAACTCCGCCCCAGAAACATCCGGCAGCGGTACAACAAAAAGTACGCACGTCTCTACGCTTATATTCAGCATTATGGCGGTTACATCGGCGTTTCACATTTCCCATTGCTCTTCTCTCACCTACTCTCTCTAGTAAATTTATCAGACGATCAGTTCCAGTAACAAAATGGTTTAGAGAGAATTTCTGTATGCTGCGAAAAGTGGCAATTGGCACTAAACAAAGAAAAGTGTGAGGTAATCCACATGGGTGCTAAAAGAAATCCGATTAATTTTGGGTATACGATAAATGGCACAAATCGAAGGGCTGTCAATTCGACTAAATACCTAATAATTACAATTACCAGCAATTTAAATTGGAAAGACCACGTAAATGCGCTTTGTTGGCATAACACTTAGAAGATGCGACAAACCCACTAAAGAGACAGAATACATTACACTTGTCCGTCCTCTGCTGGTATATCGCTGCACGGTATGGGATCCTTACCAGGTAGGATTGACGGAGGACATCGGAAAAGTGCAAAGAAGGGCAGCTCGTTTCGTGTTATCGCGCAATAGGGGTGAGGGGGTGAGAGTGTCACTGATATAATGCGCGAGTTGGGGTGGCAGTCACTGAAACCAAGGTGGTTCTCTTTGCAGCGAGATCTATTTACGAAACTAAATCGCCAACTTTCTCTTCCGAATGTGAAAATATTTTGTTGACACACACCTACGTAGGGATAAATTATCATCATAATAAATTAAGAGAAATCAGAGCTCGAACGGAAAGATTTAGGTGTTCGTTTTTCCCACGCGCAATTTTAGAGTGGAATGGTAGAGAAGTAGTATGAAAATGGTTCGATGAACCCTCTGCTAGGCACTTAAGTGTGAATTGCAGAGTAACCATGTAGATGTAGATACATTGAACTGTGAACTTGAAATGTTAATCAGTTCAGAACGTTACCTAAACAAATGTATCCCCGAAATTCCGTTGTTGTTGTTGTTGTTGTTGTTGTTGTTGTTGTTGTGGTGGTGGTCTTCAGTGCAGAGAATGGTTTGGTGCAGCTCTCCATGTTACTCTACCCTGTGAAAGCTGCTTCATCCCCCAGTACCTACTGCAACCCACATCCTTCTGAATCTGCTTAGTATATTCACCTCTTGGTCTCCTTCTACAACTTTTACCCTCCAAGCTGCCCTCCAATACTAAATTGGTGATGCCTTGATGCCTCAAAACATGTCCTACCAACCGATCCCCTCTTCTAGTCAAGTTGTGCCACAAACTTCTCTTCTCCCCAATCCTATTCAGTACCTCCTCATTAGTTATGTGATCTACCCATCCCATGGTCAGCATTCTTCTGTAGCACCACATTTTGAAAGCTTCTCGAAAGCTGCTATTCTGTTCTTGTCCAAACTATTTATCGTCCATGTTCCACTTCCATACATGGCTACACTCCATACAAATACTTTCAGAAACAACTTCCTGGCACTTAAATCTATACTCGATGTTAACAAATTTCTCTTCTTCAGAAACGCATTCCTTGCCATTGCCAGTCTACATTTTATATCCTCCCTACTTCGACAATCAGTAGTTATTTTGCTCCCCAAATAGCAAAACTCCTTTACTACTTTAAGTGTCTCATTTCCTAATCTAATTCCCTCAACATCACCCGACTTAATTCGACTACATTCCATTATCCTCGTTTTGCTTTTGTTGATGTTCATCTTATACCATTCTTTCAAGACACTGTCCATTCCGTTCAACTGCTCTTCCAAGTTCTTTGCTGTCTCTGACAGAATTACAATGTCATCGGCGAACCTCAAAGTTTTTATTTCTTCTCCGTGGATTTTAGTACCTACTCCGAACTTTTCTTTTGTTTCCTTCACTGCTTGCTCAATATACAGATTGAACAACATCGGGGAGAGGCTACAACCCTGTCTTACTCCCTTCCCAACCACTCCTTCCCTTTCATGTCCCTCGACTCTTATAACTGCCATCTGGTTTCTGTACAAATTGTAAATAGCCTTTCGCTCTCTGTATTTTACCCCTGCCACCTTCAGAATTTGAAAGAGAGTATTCCAGTCAACATTGTCTGAAGCTTTCTCTAAGTCTACAAATGCTAGAAACGTAGGTTTGCCTTTCCTTAATCTATTTTCTAAGATAGGTCGCAGGGTCAGTATTGCCTCACGTGTTCCAATATTTCTACGGAATCCCAACTGATCTTCCCCGAGGTCGGCTTCTACTAGGTTTTCTATTCCATTACTCTACATTAATTATTGATTGGTGTTGCGACTTTTTTCCCGTCAGTGCATTTCCAAAGTGCTTAGGGTGCCACATTGCCTCAGTGGTACTAGGAGGGTTAATTAGTACCAGTGTCATCGGTATACCTATTACATATTTCAGTAACTAGAGTCTTGGACTCTGTCCTGCATTCGGATTAAAGTCAACTGAACGCAAAGTAGAAGAAAGCGTGCGTCAGTAGCCTAGTGCTGGGACGACAGTTCGGGCGCAACTGACGTGTCACAACGGCGACTGCAGCGGCTGGCCGCCAGACAGCACGGCGCCTCTCGTGGCGAGGACCGGGCTCGGCCGGGCTGTCCCCTAACTACGCAGCCGCCGAGGCGGCCTTCCTGGGCCCGAGCGCCGCTAATTGCCACCCGATATTAGGCGGCTGCGGCTGCGGCGGGCGGCATTAGCGCTGCTAACGCGTCGAGGACCCTCAGCCGCCGCCAGTGCCGCTGCCGCTGCCGCTGCTACTGGCGGTGCTCCTCCTGCTGCAGCTGCCGAGCACCGCGCCGGACAGTGGCGCCAGCCAGCCAAAGCGGCTTAGCGCGCACCCACTGTTGGCCGAGCCGCGTCGTGCCACGAGGACTGGCTGCCTCTCACCGGTAAATTAGCGCAACCCGATGGAGCGTCTCCATACACTTCTCATGCTACTTCATCCGCTTTGAACTTGGTATTCAAAGACAGCGGCTTTAATGTACCCTACTGGCCATTAAAATTGCTTCACCAAGAAGAAATGCAGATGATAAACGGGTATTCATTGGACAAATATATTACACTAGAACTGACACGTGATTACAGTTTTACGCAATTTGAGTGCATAGATCCTGCGATATCAGTACACAGAACAACCACCTCTGGCCGAAATAACGGCATTGATACGCCTGGGCATTGAGTCAAACAGAGCTTGGATGGCGTGTACAGGTATAGCTGCACATGCAGCTTCAACACGATACCACAGTTCATCAAGAGTAGTGACTGGCGTATTATGATGAGACAGTTGCTCGGCCACCATTGACCAGACGTTTAAATTTGGTGAAATCTGGAGAATGTGCTGGCCAGGGCAGCAGTCGAATATTTTCTGTATCCAGAAATGCCCGTACAGGACCTGCGGTCGTGCATTATCCTGCTGAAATGTAGGATTTCGCAGGATCGAGCCATGGGTCGTAACACATCTGAAGGGTAACGTCCACTGTTCAAAGAGGCGTCAATGCGAACAAGAGGTGACCGAGACGTGTAACCAATGCCACCCCATACCACCACGCCTGGTGATAAGCCACTATGGCCATGACGAATACACGCTTCCAATGCGCGTTCACCGCGATGTAGCCAAACACGGATGCGACCATGATGATGCTGTAAACAGAACCTGGACTCATCCGAAAAAATGACGTTTTCCCATTCGTGCACCCAGGTTCGTCGTTGAGTACACCATCGCAGGCGCTCCTGTCTGTGATGCAGCGTCAAGAATTGCCGCAGCCGTGGTCTCCGAGCTGATAGTCCTTGATGATGCAAACGTCGTCGAACTGTTCGTGAAGATGGTTGTCGTCTTGAAAACGTGCCCATCTGTTGACTCAGGGATCGAGACATGGCTGCACGATCCGCTATAGCCACGCGGATAAGATGCCTGTCATCTCGACTGCTACTGATACGAGGCCGTTGGGATCCAGCACGGCGTTCCGTATTACCCTCCTGAACCCACAGATTCCATATTCTGCTAACAGTCATTCGATCTCGACCAAGGCGAGCAGCAATGTCGCGATACGATAAACCGCAATCGCGATAGGCTACAATCCGCCCTTTATCAAAGTCGGAAACGTGCTGGTACGCATTTCTCCTCCTTACACGAAGCATCACAATAACGTTTCAGCTGCTGTTTCTGTAGGTGTCGCTACCGGCGCCAACCTTGTGTGAATGCTCTGAAAACATAATCATTTGTATATCACAGCATTTTCTTCTTGTCGGTTAAATTTCGCGTCTGTAGCATGTCATCTTCGTGGTGTAGTAATTGTAATGGCCATTAGTGTAAATGTCGTGTGACTAGGGCCTCCCGTCGGGTAGACCGTTCGCCGGGTGCAAGTCTTTCGATTTGACGCCACTTCGAGGACTTCAGCGTTGATGGGGATGAAATGATGATGATTAGGACAACACAACAGCCAGTCCCAGAGCAGAGAAAATCTCCGACCCAGCCGGGAAGGGAACCCGGGCCCAATTAGCATTTTGTCACGCTGACCACTCAGCTACCTGGGGACGGACTGCGACGTTAAAAGCAATACATGAATGTATTTAACTCTGGGCGCTAAAACAGCTAGATCATTAGACACCTTCTTCAGTATCGTGATGCGAGTAGTTAGCACACTACTTGCCGTTAAAATTGCTACACCATGAAGGTTGGAGCCGGTGGCGACACCTACAACGTGCTGACTTGAGGAAAGTTTCTAACCGATTTCTCATACACAAACAGCAGTTGACCGGCGTTGCCAGGTGAAAACTCATTGTGATGCCTCGTGTAAGGACGACAAATGTGTACCATCACTTTTCCGACTTCGATAAAGGTCGGATTGTAGGCTATCGCTGTTGCTGTTTACCGTATGGCAACATTGCTGCTCGCGTTGGTCGAGATCCAATGACTGTTAGCAGAATATGGAGTCTGTGGGTTCAGGAGGGTAACACGGAACGCCGTGCTGGATCCCAACGGCCTCGCATCTCTAGTAGTCGAGATGACAGCCATCTTATCCGCATGGCTGTAACGGATCGTGCAGCTATGTCTCGAACCCTGAGTCAACAGATGAGGACATTTGCAAGACAACAACCATCTACACGAACAGTTCGACGACGTTTACAGCAGGATGGACCATCAGCTCGGAGACCATGGCCGCGGTTACCCTTGACGCTGTATCACAGACAGGAGCGCCTGCGATGGTGTACTCAACGACGAACCTGGGTGCACGAATGGGAAAACGTCATTTTTTTGGATGAATCCAGGTTCTGTTTACAGCATCATGATGGTCGCATCCGTGTTTGGCGGCATCATGGTGAACGCGCATTGGAAGCGTGTATTCGTCATCGCCATAGTGGCTTATCACCAGGCGTGATGGTATGGGGTGGCATTGGTTACACGTCTCGGTCACCTCTCGTTCGCATTGACGTTACATTTCAGATGTGTGACGACCCGTGGCTCTACCCTTCATTCGATCCCTACGAAACCCTACATTTCAGCAGGGTAATGCTCGTCCGCATGTTGCAGGTCCTGCACGGGCCTTTTTGGATACAGAAAATGTTCTACTGCTGCCCTGCCCAGCACATTCTCCAGATCTCTCACCAATTGAAAACGTCTGGTCAATGGTGGCCGAGCAACTGGCTCGTCGCAACACGCCAGTCATTACTCTCGATGAATTGTGGTATCGTGTTGAAGCTGCATGTGCAGCTGTACCTTTACACGCCATCCAACCTCTATTTGACTCAATGCCCAGGCGTATCAAGGCCGTTATTACGGTCAGAGGTGGTTGTTCTGGGTACAGATTTCTCAGAATCTGTGCACCCAAAATGGTGTGAAAATGTAATCACATGTCAGTTACAGTATAATATAATTGCCCAATGAATACCCGTTTATCATCTGCATTTCTTCTTAGTGTAGCATATGGAGACCTGGCAATGAACAAAAGTACGGTGAGTCGTTGGGCAAGGCGTCTGTTATCATTGTAACAAGATCGCACAAACCTGTTCAATCTTCTGCGTGCAGGCCGGCCGTACACAGGAGCGACGACCGCAATGTTAGAACCTGCGGACACTCTCATTCGACGTGATAGACAGATCGCAGTCAAGCACCCCGCTGCTCAACTGGCAGCTCAGTTGGTTCTGCTGACACACTCGTCCACCAGTTGGTGTGCCGGCTGGGTTCCTCATTGCGAAACAGCGGACCGTAAAAGGCAACCAAAGACCATCCGAGCGCAATTGCATGCGTGTTGCTAGGCTGATAGTGACAATTGTTCGTGGAACGTCGTAACAGCCGATGAAACAAGTCTTCATCACTTCGAATCGGCGATAAAACGGCTATCCATGAGTGGTGCCATACCACCTCTTCTACGAAAAAGTCTTTGATAACGACAATCACAACTTCAGGCTGCAGAGTCAAGGCGAGCATCTTGTGGAACTCTGATGGGGATATTCTGTCTGATGTCCCCTTCCATGTTGCAACCATCAATTCTTGAAGTGTATTGTGCTACCCTAAGGAAATTGAAAAAACGACTTTATCATGCCCGTCGTCCCAAAATTGTACTTCGCCTTCTCATTGACAACGCAAGGCCTCAAACTAGTCCGCGCACAGGAGAGAAGCCCACAAAACCTCTTCGCATTGCTCTTCCTCATTCACCCTGCAGCCTGGATATTGCATCTTCCGACGTCCACCTCTTTGTTGCAATGGGAAGCAGTACCTGGAGGAAGAGAATCTTACTGATGGAGCAAGACGTTGGCTCCGATCTCTAGAGTGGCCTACAGGCTCTCCCAGTGAGAAGGCACAGGCTGTAGCATTGGACGGAGATTCTGTTTGAAAATAGGGGTTTTGTAACTAAAAGAGTAGGGATAATAGGGTGTATTGGAATAAAACTAACCTGTTTCAGAAAAACACCTCTCGTATCTTGACAACTCCAAACTACTTTTTGTCCAGGAACTAAACAAAAAAGAAGATGAAGCAAATGTTTATCTCCCAGTTTGCTCGGTACGTAGACATGAATAACACTATGCATTTTGTAACACGCTGTATTGAAGTTGTAAATAGATTATTCGCTTGCTGGTAGAATGGTTCTCCACTTTTATGTTAGCGCTATCTATTTAATCTCCGTTTACATGGCTATCTTAGTTTACACCGGCAGAAGGTTCTTCGAACACCGCAGGCCTATTTCTCTACCGCTCTACTCTGTAACAGCACCTTGGTAAAATGAACACTTGTCTTTCCGTGCGAGCTCAGATTTTTCTCTTCTTATTACGACGAATATTTCGTACTGTGCAAATAGGCTACAGTGAGATACTTTCGACTACAGAGGAGGAAGGTCGTGGTTGAAATTTCTTGAAAAGAACTCACCGCAATGAGAAGCACCTCTATTTTGATTGCGACCCCAATTGGCCTATCATATCGGTGATTCCCTCGCCACTATTTAGCGATAATACAAAACGAGCTACCCTTTTTTGGCCTTATTCGGCTTTTTCCGTCAGTAATCTGTGTTAAGGATACCTTAATGCACAGAATTATTCTATCAGAGAACAGAAAAGCGCAGTTTCATTACTAGGCCTATTCCATCTTCTCCCTGTTCTGTCAATAAAATGGATGGTGGGCATTTGTGGCCGAGCGGTTCTAGGTGCTTCAGTCCGGGATCGCGCTGCTGCTACGGTCTCAGTTTCGAATCCTGTCTCGGGCATGGATGTGTGTGATGTCCTTAGGTTAGTTAGGTTTCAGTAGTTCTACGTTCTAGGAGACTGATGACCTCAGCAGTTAAGTCCCATAGTGCTCAGAGCGATTTGAACCATTTTTGAAGCATTTGAGCTACATTTTGAATGCAGGTTACGAGACTCTTCTAGACACCATAGGCCTTTTTGTGATTTTGTCATGCATCGACGTAGGTAGGCATGATTATTAAAGGATGTGACATGTTAATTTAAGAGTTTGCCGGATGCACTTCCTGTAACGACCCTGTTACCCCCCTGGGACGTAAATATTACCCGTCTTTCCCCATAGTTCCAACGCCTTGTGCCATTTTACATTATCGAAAGCTCTTCCTATTACGTTTCATATTACGTTTCTTGATTTTTCATTAGTCTTGCTTTCAGTATCATGCACCACGTGAGAACTGCCTCTCTGGTGGTCTTACCTTTTCTATAGCCAAATTGATCGTCATGTAACAGATACTCAGTTTCGTTGTGCATTAATCCGTATTCTTGCGGGCAGCTTCGATGTATGAGCTGCTAAGCTGATTGAACGATATTTCTCGCACTTGTTGACTTTTGCTGACTTCGGAATTGTGTGGAAGATATTTTTCCGAAAGTGTTTTGGGATATTATCAATATCATAGGTCGTACACACCAACATGAATGTTTGTTTGATTCTCAGTTTCCTGAATGATTCTAGAAATTCCTATGGAATGTTACTCATAACTTCTGTCTTGCCCGCTCTCAAGTCTTCCAGAACACTTTTAAATTCAGACTAATACTGGAATTACCTCATACTTATCGACGCCAGTTTCTTCTTCTATAGCGTCATCAGTCAATTCCTCCCACTCAAAGAGAGCTTCAGTGTACTCTTTCCGGCTGTTCCCTCTATCTTTTGCATTCTACATTGGAGAATCATTGCACTCTTATTGTTGTCGCCCTTGCTTTTAATTTTTCTAAATGTTGAATCACTTCTTTTTCGATCACATTTTTCCTGGAGTCATTTCACCTTGGTTTCGTTGCAATTACTATTTAATTAATTGCTAAGTGGTACACGTCACTGTTTTTCTGTCTTTCCCTACACATGTTTGTACTTCCTTCTCTCGCGGATCAGTAGAAGTATTTCTTTCCCCAAGGTAGTTTCGTTGTTACCCTCATTGTACCTATATTTTTCCAGCAACTGTCATTGCTTGGTTTAGACATTTGAATTCAACTTCAACTTAAATCCTATGCCTACTGTGTTATTCATTGTCGCAGGAAACTTCAAACGTGTCTCGTCATTTGTCATTACTTCAGTATCCCACTGCCTTCCACAATGATCGATGCTTACGATTCTCTTCAACTTCAGTCTCCCTTGATGAAACAACTCTTCATTAAATTACAAAACAAATAAAAATATCTTCGTAGGAAACGCTAAAGGTGAACACAGAAGCCACGTATTTTAGGACAGGGAATTCTTCATTGCCTGGGAGAAACGAAGGAAACATTTACTTTTCTGTCATTGTCGCAGTTTCCTGATTGCTTTCACGTGGTCAGCACCGACTTCCTCTCTTCTTCCTACCTCTTCATTTCAGAGAAGCACTTACAGCGAACGTCCTCCGTTACATCTGGGATATGTTCAAATCTCTGTCTTCCGTCTACACCCCAACCTCCGCGTCTTGCATTGGCCATCTACGGCTCCCTCTAGTGCCAAGGAAATTATTTCTTGATAATACATGCCCTATCTCCTTGTCCATTTTTACAGCCGGTATTATGCTGCGCAGATTCGCCATGTGGTTAGAGGCACCATGTCCCGATTTGCGCTGCCGCTCCCGCCGGAGGTTCGAGTCTCCCTCGGACATGGGTCTGTGTGTTTCCTTAGCGTAAGTTAGTTTAAGTAGTGTGCAAGTCTAGGGACCGATGACGTCAGCAGTTTGGTTCCTTAGGACTTCATTCGCATTTGAACATTTGATAGCCGGTATTCTCCACATTTTCCTTTCGTCGCCGATGCTGTATAGGATCTCCTCATTCGTTATCCGCTCACATATTTTTCAGTATCCTTTTGCTATAAGATATCTTACGCGCTTATATTCTGTTCTTTCCCATAATCCGTGATTCACGACGATACACTGCTCTGATATAGCTGAACATTCTCAGAAATTTCTTCCTCAAATTAAGGCGTATGTTTTTATGCTGGTAAACTTCTTTTAGCGAGGACTGCCTTCTTCGTCTGTATTAATCTACTTCTAATACCCACATTTCTGTGTCCGTCATGCTTCCAAGGTACAAAGTAGTCCCCAAGTTTCATGTTTATCTTAACGCTATTCTCGTTTCTTTGGTTTAATCTCATACCACATTCAATAGATTGAATTCAACAGGTTGGTTGTTCTTCTATTTTACAGATTGTAGCTACATCTGCAGGGAACCTTCTCTTTGATATTATATCTCTCTGAATTTTAACTCCACACTTTTATTTCTGCCATTGCTTTTAGCAGGTACGGGTTGAATGTCAGCACACCAGTCTATGCTCCTGTCATTTGGTCTTACATTGTTTCTTCTACTGCCCTGAATATCGTGTGAACACAGGTACCCTTCCACGATTTCGTCATCCCAAACACATCTGCCAAAGTTCATGCATTTGTAGTTGTCGCCTGGACATCATGTCACACAGATCCGCAACAAACTATGCCTGAGTTTACCAGGAGCTGGATCAAAGGCAAGCGCAACTTGTGTGCACTGCGGTCGAGATTAGGTGACTCGGAGTTGACGCAAGCACTCTTTTGTATCCCGCCTAGAAGGCGGCGCGTGGGTCTGCTCCTGAAAACTGAAAGGTTGTCCGAATGAAGGAAGCGAGTAGGAGCAGGTGCGGTAAAACACGTCGGTACTGCAAGTCAATGAAAGTGGTTCACAGGTGCATGAATGTATACAGAGGCATACATAACTTTGTACGTAGATGCGAAGCATTAGACCCGTTGTAAGTAGTACATGGTCTCAATAGCAAGCTGAGGTTGAAGCGATGTTTCCAGGCCGTCTGCTCTTGATGAAATGGGTGGAATCCGGAGCGGAGCTCGTAGAGCTCTCCCGCTCCGGATAGAGTGCGCTGTCGTCGGTGTCTGTCGTATTGCCAACCTAGCAGAGCCCACTTACGTTGTGGCATCGTACCTATCGATACCACACACTCAGTCCCTAAAGTGTCCGTCAAACAATTCCGAACGATTAGGTATTTCGTTCACTTCTGCCAGGAAGTTTCAGGTGCTTCGTTGTCTACCGTGTGTTCTACGAAAAAAAAAGTAAATAATTAGGCAGTAGGTTGCTACGTTGTTAGTCTATGAGCGGAAATTTTAAATTTTATACGTGCCAGGAGGTCCAGTGAATAGCATACACGCGTTCCCACACGAGAATACTTCCTCCATCTGCCATTATGGTACCCCCATGCCAATCAAAGTGCATCGAATCTTATGATTCTACAGGGACTTATACCTCTCTTTGACTTATACCAACCTATACCTCAACTCATAGCTCCGTACAATAGTTTGCCGTACTTCGAGCGGTTTGCCAGTGCACATGTTGAACTCTGTTACTTCTGACAGTGAGAGAAGATTGTGTTGACCTTACATAGAGGCAGTGGTCCTCGATGAAGAGAAACTTTCATTTCTAAAACTAAAATGGCGAAAGTTTTGATGCCCTGTGCTCTATTTATCCGTTATAATATTAAAAACTATGTAAGTCAAGTATGCAGTCTATCGGTCCTAATTGAAGGAGAAAGACTATCAATGATAAGATTCGCTGATGACATTACTATCCACTTTTTAAGTAAGAAAGAACTACAGTATCTGTCGAATGGAAAAACTTAATGGGTACGGAACGTAGATGCAGAAATGAGATTAGTTATATGGAACATCAAAATTGGGAACCGCGAGCTAGATGTGTAACGGAATCCTGTTACCTTTGAAGCAAAATAGCACAATACAGCTGAAGAAAGAGGGACACAAAAAGCAGACTAGAGCACAGGCAAAGACGGTATTCCTGCCAAAATAAAGCTAATAGTATCAAATAACGGCCTTAGTATCAGGAGAATCTTCCTGAGATAGTACGTCTGGAGCACCACATTTCATGAAAATGAATAATGGTCAATGGGAAAACTAGAAAAGAAGAGAGTCAAAGCGTTTGCAAAGTACTGCTGTAGAAGGATTTTTCAAATTAGGGCTACTGAGAAGATAACAAAATCACATTTTCAGCAGTATCGGCGAGGAGAACACTGACAAGTAAAGGCGCAGAATAATAGGACGTGTTAAGACGTCAGGGAATGACTTCGATGCTACTAAAGGGAGCAGTAGATAGTAGAAACATCTGGGGAAAAAGAGACTGTCCGCCAAATAACTGTGGACGTTAGACACAAGCACTGCCTTGAGCTGGCGCAGGAGAGGAATTCGTGACGGACAGCATGAAGGCAGTCAGAGGACTGACACACGGAAACAAAAATCCGTTGTTACAATCCGTTTGTTAGACATACTGTACTGGATTGGACTGGAATGTGATGCCAATAGGCAGTGCATCAAGAGGAACTCCGAACTACGGCATTCACTGCAGTTACAGGAATGCTCTTTTTAAAACACAATGACTCTAACACCACAATTACTCATGAATATTTTGGTATTTATCGTTCTACGAAAGCTGATACAAGAGCCTTAACATTTCAGAAACACAAGCATGTGTCTGAAAATGTGAAACAATTCACAGTTCTTGTAGTATAATAATAGTATATCGATCACGAATCGTACACTATAGTAGTATCAGGAACAATGAAAGTACACTATAAGGAACAATGAAAGTACACTATAAGGATGGGTTCATGCAAACTCTGAAAGAGATACATTTGGTACTTACCTAAATATTTGTGAACAGATGCTGGTCCATTATCTAGACACGACCGTGTACTATGTGATTTTTGAAGAAGGAAGGAAAGAAAAAGCAACAAAAAACATTCATTACATTTGCAGACGAACGATGTGAGGGACATCAGCATGTCACAACACGGGGTAAAGGGAATCTCCAGCTTCCAAGGTGAACCAAGATTTTAATTAAAGCATACAATGAACAGAGAGATGAAACAGTGGTGGAGTACTCTGACCCACGCGCTAGCTCTTTTTTCAACGAAGTTCATCCTCTTCGCTGATTAAACTTCCAGTTCAATGAATAAGACGAGAGATTTTTGTGGTGAAAAGAAGCAAATCTGCAGGCGGAATTTGTTTTGGTCTCAGCCGCCGACATACTTCACGCTTGAATCTCAATATGACACACGCAACCCAATCTTCCTTTTCAGAGAACTAATTTGGGAGTTACTATCACGGACAACGAGCACTATCCTGGGAGAGCTGTTTTCAGATAGGTTCAAAATATTTAATTCTCCAACAAAGTAGAGAAGTTGGCGGAAGGCTTTGAAGAAATACTAGGAAGTGATAGATGTTGCAATAAAACATCGTACTCTACATACCGTTAAGTCCAGAGTTTGAGGAGATGGACAACTTTCTGGCTTAGCACGGAGATGCAGATCATGTCAGGGATATTTTGTATTTGTTTTATTAGTAAACATTATACGTTAAGCTAGCACAGCTTCTGTAGAGCAGCCGTGTTCCTGACCTTAAACTGTAATTTAAGTCCGGTTTCAGCGAAGCAGTTCATCTGTACGGCTTTCTCAAGAAATTTTATTTCTAAAGTGTAAACATTTTATAAATCTGAAACACTACTATGATGGTCGTTCGAGACACAATATATTTTTAGTCACTTGATGCTTAGCAGCTCACGTGAGATTCCCAACATAAAGTGCCTAAAATTTAGCAATCTTGAAATTTTACAAGTTTGTTTCTGTTTCGTTCTGATAGAAATGGACAGTTCCATCCTATAATTATTTCTTCGGGACGATTACTACCAACGAATACAATAAATATACGAGTGAATCCAGACGTAGAAGAATTTCTCTTCAAGATTGTGCACGTCTGAAACGAAAACGACGACTGAAAAATTCGTGAAAGTACCCAATACAGGCTAGATAGTCAGAGATCAAAGATTAAACCATATGCTCAATAGAAGATTCTATATGGTCAATTACGTGAAAAGAATTACTGCATTTCTTGAATGCTGACAAAAAGCAAATACGCAGAGGTTTTTATTGGCAGAACGGATCGTCTCACGTATGAAAAAAGTGTTCATGAATCAACTCATTCCCTAGTGTAGATCTGAGATTCGATCTGCACTCACAGCAGTGAATTCGAGCCTGTAGTTCCGTAGCAAAGATGATCTGTCGATTACAACTTGCCTGAGTATTATGATCACTTTTTTCGGAATCAAAATGATGTCTTTTTAAAAGTTACCTGAAACAGGATGAAAAAATAGGCAGCAAATGCCTTTCAAACGTTGTCAAAGAACTGATTAAAACTCGAGCGATTGGCTCAGAAAAGGAAAAAGTGTATGTCATCAGTGCAAAGCAGTGGTTTATCACCGTGAATTGGCAATCTGCAAAACCGCCTGTACTGTGTAACCGTCACACAGTGTGTGTCGCAGATAGTACGCGAAACGATTGTTAGCAACTCTGTATACGAGCCCGACTTTCTATAGCTTTAGCGTCGTGTTCGTTACTGGATACGTCTGTAGGTCGAAGTAAGATTTTTCTTTACTTCTTCTCTTAGCGCATCACTTCTTCGACTCTTTTTGAATCTTTTCCAATCTATAGACTGGCAATAGTTCCTGGCTGACGATCAAAACTGGAGTATTGAAGCATTTCACGTGTGAACTGCCGCAATAACAGGCCTGTACCAGAGGTTTCGTACCGTCTGACTTCCATCATCACCCTCATATAAACAAACACCAAACTCAAACTGAATGGTAGCCATACAAGAGTATTCTCCAATCGTTCATGATTCGTACGTCACAAATTTAGTTTACTTACTGGACACGTCAGAAATAGTGCCTAATCTAAATGGAGACTAGAATGAACTTTAACTGCATTTCACACATTAAATGCTTTGTGTTTCAATACGGAATTATTATTCTCTCCCGCGAAAGTTGCAAGAAAGAAATCGATAGAATGTGTAGGTCTCCCATCCGTATGTTCTACAAGATTTATTGTGGACAGCTAAAGTCACACGTAAGAACATACACTAAGATGAAACAAGTCGCGGGATACATCCTAATCTCGTGTCGAACATTCATTTTCGCAGAGCAGTGCAGCAAGTCGTCGTGGAATTTACTCAGTGAGTCGTTGGAAGTCCTCTGCAGTAATGTTGAACCATACAGCCTCTACAGCCCACTATAATTGCGAAAATGTTGCCGGTGCATTATTTCCTGCGCGGACGACATCTCTATTACTGTTGGATGGGATTCACGTCGGGCGACATGGGTGGACCAACCCTTCGTTCGAATTGTGCACAATAATCTTCAACCCCGTCGCGAACACTTGTGTCCAGGTGACAAGGGTCATTGTCTTCCATAAAAATCCCATCGATGTCTGACCTCCACGTAGCCAAAAACAACGATTACCAGTCAATGATCGGTTCAGTGGAGCCAGAGGACTCGCTCCGTTCAATGTAAACACGGCCCACACCACTATGGAGCTACCATTATCTTGCAGAGTGCCTTGTCCTCAACTTGGGTCCATGGCTTTGTGGGGTCTGTACCACACTGGAACCCTACTATCATCTCTTGCAACCTGAAATCGGGACTCATTATACCAATCCACGGTTTTCCAGTTGTCTAGGGTCTAACGTATTTGCTGTCAGCAAAGATAACAGCGTTGGTATTATGCTGCTGTTACCCATTAACGCCAGATTTCATAGCATTGTCCGAACCGGTACGTTCGTCATACGCCCTAGATTGATTTCTGCAGTTATTTCACGTAGCGTTGGTTGTTTGTTAGCACTGACAACTCTTTTCAAACTACGCTTATCTCGGTTGTTAAGTGAAGGTCGTCTGTTACTGCGTTGGCCGTGGTGAGAAGTAATGCCTGAAATTTGGTATTCTCGATACACTTTCGACGCTGTAGGTCGCGGAATACTGAATTCCCTAATCATTTCCGAACTGGAATGTCCTATGTGTCTAGCTCCAAATACCATTCCTCGTTCAAAGTCTCTTACCTCTCCTCGTCGTCCATAATCACGTTTTAAACGTCCGCCGCCGGTATCTGCCCGCTCAGCGAGACAGAATGTCAATCCTCAGAGCCCGGGTTCGATTCCCGGCTGGATCGGAGGTTTACTCCGCTAAGGGATTTGGTGTTGTGCTGTCCTAATCATCATCATTTCATCCCCATCGACGCGCAATTTGCCAAAGTGGCGTCAACTCGAAAGACTAGCACCCGGTGAACGGTCTACCCCACGGGAGACCCTAGTCACACGACATTCACAGTTTTACCTAGGAAATCTTTTAACTTCAATCACCTGAGTACAAGCAATAGCTCCGTCAATGCACTGCTGTTTTATTCCTCGTGTATGCGATACCACTGCAATCTGGATATAAGCATCTCGCTATCTTATAACTTTTGTCATCCCAATGTAATTGACCTGCGGATAGAGGCAGTAGCAGATACTTCGACACTAATACCTCCATATAAGGGACTACTTCTGTCACAACGGGTATCATCGTTATATTCATGTGATCTATCTTACACATTTTCAACAACACTATAACATTATAATTCACTTAGAGTCTCAAAGACTCAAACCTCCCTCCCACCGTCAGATCAACATTCTTTTTCTTGAAAAACGCAGTATTTTACCGTTCTGGTTCCAGTTTGTTAGACTAACGTGTTTGGTTTCGGTTTCTGTTTAGCCGTACTAGTTTCTTAATTGTTTTAGCCCTTTAATATTTAACTTGGCATCATACTGATCCATTCTCGCCGTAGTCTTTATACATTTTTTTTTTACATTATTTCTAAGCTAATTTATTGTCTCATTGTTTCACCTACGTCCGCAGTCTGCTTATCTAGAGATTTTTCGCTTGAGACAGAAGCGCCCATTACATTTGTAGCATACTTTGCACCTGTTTTTGATCATTCTTTGTATTACATAAAATCTTTATACAGTAATGCGATAACTATCAATTTCAGTATATTTCTGTTGAACGTGTTCGCTTTTCCTCTTTAAAGGCTCTGATTTGATTCATTTGCAGTATCTTCATCTGCGAATTTTGTTTTGAGGCAATCTCCGTACAAACTTCTTAAAATAAGCAGGACATAATAAACCTTTATACTGAAGGTTATACAACCATTAGATTGAAAACGACACTTACCACATCAAAACGTGGGATACCCATAGGTCGTCCATTAACACAGACGAAGTTGATTAAGATCATCGTTGTATGTACTCAGGTTGCCAGATTTTCGTTTTTAGGGTTGCGCACCTCAAGTGGTATAAACGGAACCCGTATTGCACTACTTTATTGTCCGTCTGTCTGTGCGCCCATCTGTCGAGGCCTGTTTTCCTCAGGAACGGGCAGACCAAATTGAAATTTATGTGACATATTATGGTGTATATCCCCTTTGCGGTGGAATAAACGTAAGCTTCTAAGTTAATGCAGTCAAAAGGTAAGGTCATTTATGCCGTATACTTTAATACTCACAAACTCACTCATCAAAACCTGCAGGTTGCTTCCCGCTGGCCTAGAATCATAAAAATCGGTAAGAAGTAAATTTTCACAAAACAAGTAAAGGAAAAAATCTGAAAACTGTGAATAGTTAATTATATAACACAACTTTTTTCTCATCTTTTAACCGACTGACTGTCCATCCATTAAGACCCTTTTCCTCAGGAACGGATAGATGCATCAAGTTACAATTCGTGTCACATACTAAGGTCTATTGCCCCTTGGCGGTGTTTAAAATAAGTTTCTGTGACAATGCAACGAATAGGTACAGTCATTTATATCGCAAATTTTAACAGTCGCAAACTCACTCATCAAAATCTGTAGTTCACCCTGCAAGAAACCTCAGTTTAGCCGGTGATTCCGTGGCGGTGGTCTAAGGGGCCTACAGTATAACTGGCCACGCTTTTCCACACGCGTTTTGCGATAATTAAGCCAGTCCGTCCTTGAACTGACTTATTGGGTCGCCGAGTAGGAATTCTTCTTACCTGTTACGTGGAGATGCTCTAAGTTGTGTGTCCCCTTGCACAACCGTAGCAGCGCCGTCGGATTATGAAAGTGCAATACTACTGTCTTCTTTTCACGTAATGAAACTGGAAGAAGGTTTTTGTCCAAATAATTTACACTGGTAGCCATTATGGTGCGTTTTTTTTTAAGAAACATGGCGAAATGAACTTGTTCACACTGATTATAAGCTAAGTATTAACGGTACGGGAGCATGGTCTACCGCATGACTAGATCGAAGAGCATCCAATCGAAGACTGGAGACTATGGCACACAGTCTGTAAGTTGAGTTTGCAATCAGTACATTTCTAATATGATCGTATGTCTACGGTTATGATTTACTTATTAATATCAACGTCTGAAAGTAGACTCCGCATAAATCCGAGTGGCAAAAGAGGACTTTTGTTAACAAATGTTACTAACAATTACTTGATTCGTGCCAGAATAAAACTACGTTCCCTGTCTGTATCTTTGCTGACGTCACTAGCGATCCTTGCCCCGGCACCCCTTCCCTTTGGCTCTAAAAGCGCCAGGTGGCCCGACGCATCTGCTGGTCAGCTTGGGAACCTACAGTTCTCTCCTTACTCCGTATGTACTACAGCTCTGATACATTCACTTCCTGTATGTGAAACAGCAAAATTGGATATAAAGCAAAATGCGCTCTTATCTGCAAGTAAGAGGTACAGCCTCCCGTTTGATAAAAAGGACATAAAATCCGGTCTGAGGCCTACGATCATTTTTGTGTTAATAATTGGCACCAATGCTGTACAATCGCATTAAAGTCATGAGATGTTCAATTGACTCATTTATTAGAACATGTTACGCGTTTCGGGATTACACCCATCTTTAGACACCTGTTACAAAAAAGGACAAAACGTAAGTGAACAGCACACGCAACACGTCTCAACGTTACAGAAATGTGATCGGGTCGTGTGAGCTACATACCACAAACCTCAAGTCCTTCCTGAGCAACCAGGCGCACATCCTTGACAACTCAAAGACAGTGACCAGTAACACGACTATAACTGCGACACAAGCAGTCTTGAAGCAGAGCGTATACTGACACTAAACAAGTCAATTAGCAGCGAAGCGCCCTCGATAAGTGGTGCTGCATGGTCATGCGCTGCATATGTTCACATGTAACTTAACAATATACTCAGCATTAACATCTAATAGGGTGTAATTACGACTAGCGACCGGAATCGTACTTCCGTACACGTTAACACTAAAAGGTTTTTTAAAAAAAATTTTAAAAACTCCAAAATTTTTAAATTTCCATACTATACCTATAGCCTGTAGTGGCATTAAGCACAACTCAAACCATATGTCAATATAAAATAAATAATAGGGGGGAGTTCCCATCATAAATTAATACTATGTGGTCAGCTCGCGTACGCAAAAGTCGTAGGCGCCATCTGTTGAAACCAACGGCAATCACGTCAGCGGCAGCCATCCGCCAATCGAACTACAGCCAAGCGATATTCGTGGGCTGTGACTACCCAAATAGAAGCGTTTAAGCAACAACTTACACCCCTTTACCACACGAAAAAGTTTAATGGTGAGACGAAGAACATTTTCATAAAATCCCAAAAAACACGTGGGTTACACCTGATACATTACGGCAAGAAAAAAGGAATAAAGGTGAGATAGTCTTATTTCTTTCATCCTTCTTTAACTCGTCTGCATTACTGCAGATGACGTGTGACTGAGCACATTTGTACTGTGCATGCAGTACATGTGAGGTGCCTAGTTGTTTCCACTGCCCTGTGTGGAATGCATAAGTTCTTGTACACTTCACTAGCATGCTGTCTTCATGATGATGATGTCCCCAGCGCAGAAAACAGCACGTAGGTCGTGGATTCTTTTTCTTGAGGCTGAAATTAACTTAGCAAGGAACTGCTGCTACGAATAAACTATAACTCATTTGGGATGCCACTCGCGTTTTTATTGATGTAGACACGAGAAACTATTCTCGATCACAACGTATTGAACATATCTTTCCACAGTCATTATATCTGGCTAAAATAACATGAAATACATCCTGCCACAGACATGTCTGTCTACTGGAACGGTCAGAACTGGAGAGCCGGACTGCCCGAGACACTTCGCGCGCCAAGCCAGCAAGGCGTGACCCGAACGCCTCCGAAGTGCACCGGCAGTAATATCGTCAGTCTTTTGTTTTAGTAATACCTTGATTTTAATAATTTTGAAGTGACTGATTGATAGCTGGCTGTTGGGAGATGTTTATTCAAAAAAATGAAGTAATTTGGATGACAGGTTTAATTAATAATAGCAACTGAAGTTTGTTTCGGCGCCCTACCGCCGAACAGAGAAGCCAATCACAGGACAGCAGCATCATGCAAGCGGTCTTTCTCACGGGAATGGTACCGAATCTAACATCTGTCACCGGTACCTCATCCCACATTGCGTCATCTCTATGCTTCTTGCATCTCCACTGCTCTGGGAATAGCTTCCTGGATCCTAATATCATGGCTCAATAAGCCAGAAGTATTACAACATTCCTCATGTAAACTAGCGGCACTGCAATTGTCCGAGTCGTACCTATACCCAGAACGTTCCTGTGTCAATTACCGTCAGCTCGTTGGCTGGGAGGAGCAGTCGTACGACAGTGTGACGTAAAAGTGGATAGGACGGATGGAGACGTGTGATGCGTGCTGCGGAGTCGCGTGGACTTCTTCTGGAGGCAGGTAGCGCGCGACCTGGGTCTCCACAGTGCGCCAGAGGTGGCTGTATTTCTGAGGCGGCGCTCGCGCCCTTTGAAGTTCGTATTACATCCCGGTGCAGGGAGAAGTAGCGAAGCTGCTTGTGCCGGCTTTCCTGTTAACGTACTACACATTGCTGGCGAGGCGAATTCTCTGCACCGCCAGACCAGCAGACGGTCACATCTGCTTGGCCCCAGAAAAAAGGAATCACAAGCTCTCTTGAACAGCGCTGCATAGCCAGAGTAAGGGTGTTCGCTCGTAAAAATGCCACGTTTTTCAGCATTACGCAAGAGTTTTCATTACGTCCCGTACCAGAAACGATATGGCGCTGAAGTGTTATTTTCTAACTTGTAGCTAGATGATGCAGTGCGCAATTAATGCCTAGAAAGTTACGAATGAAATTTCTTAGAATTTATTCCACACAGTATGTGAGACATTCCTTTGACAAAACGCCACATGAATATTAACTGCAATACGTTCATTTTTATTTATTCATATTTCTTTGGCAGTTTTTTTTGTATCTTTGTAGAACAAAGTACCGCCTTGTTAACCACGAGCTAGCCTGTCGCCTGCGGTATCTAAATAAAGGAGGCGCCAAATCTTCTGCAGAATACAAGAAAATTTCAAAAAACTTGTGTCCCTTTCATTGTTAGCTGTTTTGTCCCTCGATCAGCATAATGTAAAGGTATTTCTCTTTCGGTCGTGAATGTAGCAGCCTCCTGCGACGCCACTCGACACTGACCTACAGTTCTATAATCCCAGCAGCTATAAGCGAAAGATTAACTCTATTTCAAGAGCCAGCTTACACACAGTTCCTCGGTGGAATCAACGTGTTAGGGTTGATCAGTGAAAATAAGGCTGGGATATACTAGTAAATCTACATCTATACTACACAAGCCACCTTATGGCGTTTGGCGGTAGGCACTTCGTGTTCCACTTTTATTTCCCCCATTTCCTGTTGAAGTCGCAAATAGTTCGCGGGAAAAACGATAGTCGGTAAGCCTCTGTCTGGGGTCGAATCTCTCGAATTTGATCTTCACCTCTCTCTGCCATGTATACATAGGAGGAAAAATGTATTGACTCTTCTACGAATGAGCGATTTCGGGACTTTAACGATAAACTGTACGGTGATGTAGAAACCTCTCCGGCAGTACCTGCCACTGGGATTGGTTGATCATCTCTGTGGCGCTTTAGTACCTGCTAAATGAACCTGTAACTAAACGTGCCGCTCTTCTTTGGATCTTCTTTGTTTCCTCTATCAATCCTATCTGATTCGGATCGCACACTGAGGAGGACTGTTCAAGTTCTGGTAGAACGAGTGTTTTATAAGCCACTTCCTTTGTTGATGGACCACATTTCTCGAGTGTTGTGCCAATTGGTCTCAGTCTGGCACCTGCCTTACTCGGGATTACATTTCAAATTGCTCCCCTCGCATACTCCTTTGTATTTTGCGGAAGTAGCTGCTTCCATTGACTGTAAACATACAGTATTTTAATCATACAATAAAGGGTTTTTCTGTCCACCCATTTTCAAGATGTTAAATTTCTGCATGTTGAGGGTCGACTTCCACTTCCCGCTCAAAGTGTCTTCCTGCATTTGGTTACAATTTTCTAGTGACGCGACTTCCATCTATACATCAGTATCATCCTTCAAAGGCCTTATGGAACTTCTCACGTTATCTTTTAGGTCATTTATAATTACTGTGAAATCTAATGATCCAATAACACTCCCCTGTCGCATGCCGGAAGTTACTTTCACGTCTGAAGACTTCTCTCCGTTCAGAATGACATGCTGTGTTCCGTTTGCTAGAAAGTTTTCACTAACGCCGTTGGTCTGACTTCCTTACTGTCTATATTGTTCATTAGACGACACTGCGAAACTGTATTGAATGACTTCCGGAACTCAAGGACCACCACATCTACCTGGGCGCCCGTATATACTGCTTTCTAGGGCTCGTCGGCTAACAGAGCGACCTGGATTTCACAAGATCGTTGTTTCCGAAACCAGTGTTGGTTCATACATAGGAGACTTTGTCTCAGGAAATGTCATAATACGCGAGTATAAAAAACGTTCCAAAATTCTGTGACTTACCGACTTCAGATGTATAGGCCCATAGTTTTGTACGTCTCTTTGACGACTCTTTTTGAAAACGGGAATGACCTGTGCTTCTTTCCAATCATCAGGGAGACTTCTCTGCTCGAAAGACCTACGACACAGTGCTGCCAGAAAGGCGGAAAGTTCTTTCACATACTCTACGGAGAATAGTACTGGTATTCCATCGAGTCCAGTAGCCTTCCTTCTGTTGAGCTATTTCAGTTCATTTTTTTGTCCCACGGCCACTTATTTCCATATCAGTCATTTTGTCGTTTGTACGACGATTCAAAAGAGGCACTCTGGTGGAACAGTTTTGTTAAAAGACGTTTACTATTTCGGCTTTTTCTGTATCGTTCTTCGTTTCTCTCCCGTAATGGTCACAGAGAGTCTGGACACACGGCTGCCATCCCTTTACTGATTTAACCTAAGACCAAAACTACTTAGGACTTTGTCAAGTCGGTAGACAGAATCTTATTTCTAAATTCGTTCAACGCTTTTATGCACTGCTCCCCTTAAGCTAATTTTGTCTTCGTTTAACTTTTCCTTGCCTGTGAGGGTTTGACTACGTTCGTAGCAGTTATCTAACATGGCTGCTGAGCCACAGCGGGTCATGTCCATGCCTCAGAACTTTGATTGGCACATACGTATGCCACGTGCCATCAAGCTCCGCTTAGAATGGTGGCTCGAATATCATGGCACGTACACAGTTTGGCTTTCGTAAAAGTAAAAGTAGTTTCGACAATTTCACATCCATAGCATTCGGTGTTGAAAACGCAATACTACCCAACGAGTACTTGGCGGCTTTATTTATAAATTTTTCGGGAACTTAGTGTCGCGATACTTGAACCAATTAAAAAGCTTGAAACTGTTACATATTCCGGAGAAATTTCATATTGCTTTTTCAACCTTTCATTAATCGTAGTTCTTATTCTCACTTTCTCCCTCTAATATCTTTTTGTACCTCCCTTTTTGCTCTTTTCCTTTCTTCTTTTACTCTGTCTTTCTTCTTTTCTGCCTTTCTTTCTTCTTGGCTTCTTTTATGTTAATCTTTACCTTTTTTGGTCTTTTTTTTCTTTTTCTAGGAATGTGTGTTTTCCCTAGTGCTTAAAACTGGTGATATAGTCCTAACTTGGGAGAGTCTGAAATTTATTGACACAAGGTGTTGGATGTGTTTTGTGAACTTAGAGGGAGTTGCATTTTGAGACATATCTTCGTACTCTTCAGAGGATCCAAGCACAGGAACATCTCGAAAGCTTCTTGAAGTACATCTTCTCGAAGTACAGCTTTTCTCGAAGTACAGCTTTTCTCGAAGTACAGCTTTTCTCGAAGTACAGCTTTTCTCGAAGTACAGCTTTTCTCGAAGTACAGCTTTTCTCGAAGTACAGCTTTTCTCGAAGTACAGCTTTTCTCGAAGTACAGCTTTTCTCGAAGTACAGCTTTTCTCGAAGTACAGCTTTTCTCGAAGTACAGCTTTTCTCGAAGTACAGCTTTTCTCGAAGTACAGCTTTTCTCGAAGTACAGCTTTTCTCGAAGTACAGCTTTTCTCGAAGTACAGCTTTTCTCGAAGTACAGCTTTTCTCGAAGTACAGCTTTTCTCGAAGTACAGCTTTTCTCGAAGTACAGCTTTTCTCGAAGTACAGCTTTTCTCGAAGTACAGCTTTTCTCGAAGTACAGCTTTTCTCGAAGTACAGCTTTTCTCGAAGTACAGCTTTTCTCGAAGTACAGCTTTTCTCGAAGTACAGCTTTTCTCGAAGTACAGCTTTTCTCGAAGTACAGCTTTTCTCGAAGTACAGCTTTTCTCGAAGTACCAGCATTAGTATTGTTTCTTGATTACTAGGACCAGCAGCAGCGACACTGGTCATATCATTTTGGGAAACAAGAGATGTGTCTAGAGGCCTGGAGGCCGAGGGTTCCGGCAGAAAAGCGTAGTCTGATATCGCTTTGGGTTCAAAAGGACTGATTCCACAAGTTATAGAACCATTAATTCCGTTATTTTTGTTTGCTGACTTCTCCTCAAAATAAGCTAACAAGTGTATCAAACTGAAGCCGAATAATCCTCGTTGAGAAATTATTGGTCACGTATTGGGAGGAAGCAGAATAGTAGTTCATTTTTAGAGGCTTAAAGGAGGAGGAATATTCATCAAAATTGTTTCATTATTTTCTTCGAACTTCAACCCAGCTAGTATGCAATTTGTGTCCGTCTAATAAGAGTTTTCTTGGAGTAAAATGGGGTTGCATACCATCTAAAAATAACTCAGTATTTACATAGCCAGACTTAGAAGATATTTTTACTTCAGTCCTGCTTTAGTGTGTTCCCTTTCAGTATGTGAAAACGTGGCAAGAATGTACTCCCTCCATTTGCACACGTATGTACTGAGGTAATATCCCCTTTTCTCACAAAGCAACAGAAATCACAGTCTTAGAACCTTTTAAGCAATTACTTTTTCAGGTTTGTTGTTCAGTTGCGAACCTCTTTCACCCATGTAGAAAATGTTTCCACGTTTACCTATATCATTTTCTTCACCAAAACATTTTTAAGAGGACAAAGTACTCTTTGACAGATATTTTATACAGACCCTTCGCTCTTGCAATATATATCCCTTCATATTTCCGGATGGAAATTTCAGGATTGCGTATAAGAAATGTAGAAAGCCAGTCGTAGCCTGCATGATTAAAATTACGTTTTAACTGTAGACTTTTTGCTAGATAATAAGCCATCGAACTGCTGAATCCCTTGTGAATTAAACCCCCTTGATTGCAATTTTCTGATATATCCAACGATTTCTTTCCGTTTTCAGTTCTTAACAATGAGTTTTCACCCGTGGAACGTTTATTAAAACTCTGTGGTTTAAGGCTCCTTCTTAAACTTGTTTTCGGTGTGTCAGACGCTTTTGCTGCAACGTTAATTCCCATTTCCTTGCTCTCAACATCTTTGACTGAAGTTTTCAAACTGTGTTCGAACCATTTTCCTCTCCCAGGTGTGCGTTTTCTTTTATAAAAAAATAGTCATTTTTTTGTAACAGAAAAATTTTATCATGAAACGCCTTTCCATGTAAAATAATTTTCTATAAGTATTACTTCATTTATACAGAAATTAAAGCCCCAAGAGGAGGTGCGGACGTACTACTCCATGTTCCTTATAAAGTGGGTCAACTATCTCAAATTTCACTGGTCTATCTATCCCAGTTAGACAAGCTCCCCTTTCAAACAACGCTACCACACGTCATTTATGTTAATATTGTACCTAAGTATACGCTTAAGTTACAGCATAGGTCTTACGTCGAAATCATTTAAAGCAACCCAATCACTTAACAAAGAAATCTACAAAAAAAATATTTTTCAACGCACAAAAGAAACAAGCAAAAATAAGCGTGAATCCGTCTACTCAAGAACAACTACAGACACCGACTGCAGTAATGCAGTGCCAGACCAGCCAAATTCTCGACTGGTCCATCTACACCAGTGGTCAATCTATTCCAGACTTACCCTACCTGACAAACAAAGTAGAAGAAAGTGAAGATATATTAAGAACAGATATTATGGTCTAATGGGGAGCGAAACCGACGATAAACGGTCTTAATTGGCTCTTGTCTCTGACTTCGGATCCACTGATACTTACGTTAAACTAGGTGCTCTCCGGTGTAGGGTGATCCACCTAAGCCTTGGAGCCATGAAGTGAACTCCCATCAACGCCGTATTAGGGGAAGGTCCCGAAAAGCAAGAAAGTACGAAGAGACTTGGTAGCCTGTGGTGCGTCAAACATTCGGTAGTATTGTTTTTCTGATTCCAAGTACCATCAGACACCCTTCCTCGTAACTGAGGGTACATAGTGCAATCGCAAATCTCTAATTCGTCAATGCAATAGTTTCGTTCATGAAAATTGCAATAAGGTTAAAGTTTAAAAAAATCAGTGTTGCAGCGCTTGTGCAGACAACAGTAATGAACGATAACTCATAGTACACCGCTCTGATAAAATACATTCAGCCTCGTTTGTCGTTAGATGTCTTTCAAATACTAAAGCAATTTCATCTTCACATAATTTTAAGATGAATTGTTGCTTAATTCTCCCTGCTTAACCCAACATTATCAAAGGTCACAAAAGAAAGTGTGAAACACTTCCAATAAAAGTTTAGAACTGTGGGCTGTATAGTTGTAATGGAAATAACACAACTGAATTCGCCATTTACTGAACTAAACAGAAGCGACTGATATTATTCACGTACCTCGCGGACAGTCAAGATATAAGTGTTTGAAATCGCGAAACAACGTTTGCGATAACTGAAACAAGCTATAACAAATGAGTGCTTTGCCAATAAGTTTCCACTCGTTATTACCTGTCGAATTATTAAACTAAATTTCTTTAAGTGGAGACTACCGAGCACTTTAATTTTTATTCGATGTTAACAAATTTCTCTTTCTCAGAAACGCTTTTGTTGCCGTTGTTAGTCTGCATTTAACACCCTTCATACTTTGGCCATCATCTGCTACTTTGCTGTCCAAAACGTAGAACTCGTCTACTGTTTTTAGTGTGTCATTTCCTAATATAATTAAAGCAGAATCACTTGATTCAATCTTGCTACATTCCAATATCCTTGTTTTAAGTCTGCTGACATTAACCTTACAATATCTTTTCAATACAGTATCCAATACGTTCAGTTCTTTTTCTAAGACCTTCGCAGTCTCTTACATAATTAGAAAGTCATCGGCAAACTTGAAACTTTTTATTTCTTATTCCTGAAACTCAGTTCCATTTCCCAGTTTGTTCTTGATTTTCTTCATATTTGGCTCTTTGTACAGACTGAGTAACATCGCGGACAGGCTACAAATCTGTTAATAGCTCTTAAGTGCTGCTGCCACTTAATGTCACTCGACACTTACAGTGCAGTCTGGTACAAATGGCAAACTGATTTTCGCTCTGTATTTTACTCCGTGCTGCCTTCAGAATTTCAAGTATTATATTCCAGTCAACATGATTAAACAGTTGTTCAGAATCTACAAATGTTGGTAATATACGTTTGTATTTATTCAGTTGAAGATACGTTTTAGGGTTAGTATTGCCCCGCTTGTACAAAAACTGTTATCTGTGGTCGACTTGTACCAGTTTTTCCGTTCTTCTGCAAATAAAAAGTTTCAATATTTAGTAAGAATGGCGTACTGAACCTTCAGCACCTGGGTGTTTTTTATTTGAAATTGTAGCATTCTTCTGAGAATACCTCGCATGCTTCATATAGCTTGCATACAAGGTTGCTTATTTTTGCCATGGCTGCCTCTGTCAAGGATCTCAATAATTTTGAGGGAATGCCGTCTAATCAAGGGGCTTTTATCGACTTTGGTTTTTTCTGTTCTCTGTCCACTTCCTCTCGTATTATCTTACGCCGCATATGATCTTCCTATGCTTTCTCATCCATCTCTGCAATATTGAAATTAATTTTGCTTCTACCTATTGGGCTCCCGTTTCATTCTCTATTTTTTACTTTTTTTAGCGCTTGTTTGCCATGTCACCTGTGAACATTCATACACGTGCTGCGCTTTCTTTTTCATAGACGCATGTCTTTCCCACAGTAACGCATGCTTCTAAAGCCGTAAGTTCTGCTCTAGCCATTCATTGTTGCCTATCTTAGCACTTTCGATAATCCAATTTTTTAGACGTGTGCTTCATTAGGCTGCATTTATTATTTCCTTCAACTAAATTATGTATCTCGCAAAGGTTTCTGCTGGTCCTCGTCTTTTTGCTTATTTGATTCGCTACTGTCCTCAGTGTTCCGTCCACAAAGCTATCCTTTGTTCTTCTATTCCTCTCCTGTGTTGAAGTAAATCGTTGTCTAAGGCCTCCTCTGAAACTTGTAGCAACATTTGGTTCTACGAAAGACTATGAATAGGTAATGCCACATATTTAATTCACGGTCAGTTTCGGTAGAAAAAATGTGGAACTTGTGCGACAGTTTGGAATATTCCCGCTTCAGCCCCTATAGTTCTTTGAATTTCATATAAGTGGCGGAGTGGTATGTAGCCTTCAAAATGTCTGTAACAGGTATGCGTTCCAAGCAGAGAGCTGCCATTGAGCTTATAGCTGCCATTTTCCTTTGGCGGAAAACCTGAGCCTCGCCGATATTCATAGGTGCTTGGAGAATGTCTGCGGAGACATGGCAGTGAACAAAAGCACGGCGTGTCGTTGAGCGAGACGTCTGTCATCATCGCAACAAGGTTATGCAAACCTGGTGCAACATTCAACTTAGAATACTGAAGAAACGGCTTCAGTGTATCGGTCGCCACAGAAATGCAAACGAACTTCTCCTTCTCCATGACAACGCAAGGCCTCAGACAAAGGAGCTCACAACATTCACCCTACAGCCAGAATCTCGCGCCTTCCAACTTCCACCTGTTTGGTGGAATGAAGGATGCACTTCGCAGGAAGTAGCAAATGGATGATGTGGACGTTAGCCGGCCGATGTGGCCGAGCGGTTCTAGGCGCTTCGGTCTAGAACAGCGCGACCGCTACGGTCGCTAGTTCGAATCCTGCCTGGGTCATGGACGTGTGTGAGGTTAGTAAGGTTTAAGTAGTTCTAAGTCTAGGGGACTGATGACCTCAGATGTTAAGTTCCATAGTGCTTAGAGCCATTTGAACCATTTTGTGGACGTTATTGAGGCATCACGACCTCGGCGCCGACGGCAACTAGTAGAGTGGTACCGTACTGGGAAACACGCCGTCTCAGTATCGTGGCGTAAGGCCCTCGCATTGAAAGGAGATTACGTTCCAAAATTGGGTTTTGTAGCGAACAGAGCGGGGAAATATATATTCCCGTAATCCTGGATATAACCAACTTGTTTTCAGCGAAAAAAATGTATTGCATTACTTATATAACGCCTCTAGTTCCAAAGTATTCAAGGTCTGATCTCTTCAGTTTCCAGCCTTGCTGCTATAAGTCACTGCATGTTTGTAAAAAAAGGCTATTACTTAAGGAATACTGTAAAAGGGCGCCATGTTTTAAAATTTTTGTGTCAGAAAGCATGCTGTAATATCGTAAGACTGACTCGTTTCAATTCATAGCGAAAGGTCGCAAACTATGCCACACCGAACGGACAGGTAACTAACATTTGATTGGATTTACGGCCGATAATATCCTTGAGTACAGGACGAGAGTGGGTGGCGGAAGCTTACCAGTTTTGCTAGAGAGAAAATGGTCTCCCCGGCTCAAGGACCGTGACTAGAAGGGACGGGCATTTCTCTCGCCGGCCACTGTTTTCTCCCTGCAAGGGATAAGCAGTCACGGCCTGGGAGACTGGGAGCCCTGAGATGAAAAGCCCGGCTGCTGTCGGCCGGCGCGGCCGGAGGGTTTGCGACTCGAGACGTCCGGCCGAAAAAGCATCGCGCATCCATCACCAGGAGGGTCGCATTTGTTAGGGATGACAGCCGGGCCCCGCCAGAGCGCGCCGTCTGATCCATATTTGATGCAACTGCAGAAGAGAGAGACACGGCTCTGATACCCGGTCCGCCGGCCGCTTCCGCCTCCGCTGCCGCCGTAATCTGCTAGTCCGACCGGCCGGCTTACCGTGGCACGGCGCGCAGAGGGCCTTTGCCAACTCGCTGCTCTGCGGAAGCTAGCGCCCATTTATATGGGGAACGTCCAGAGTATATCCTTCTGCGAGACTGTAAGTCAAGCGCTTCGACTCCGCCTTCGTTCGCGGCATCAACAAGTGTACAAAGTCTTTTCAGATACTGTGGGTGATTTAGGTAGTAAAGTACGAACATGGGAAGTAGAGCTAGTCATCTCAGCCCCCAGAGGCGGTCGGAAGCTCATCACCAAAGTGTTACACATACACTAACTCATCAAAAGAATCCGGGCACCTCTTACTGAACATTAATGTGGAGCGTGTCCATTCAAATTGAAATCTACTGTCGGACTGTCCCTGGATAAATGGCAGCCCACGCTTCCTTAGAAGCTTGTAGCAGTTCCTCTTATGATTCGCCCCTGCCTAACTAATTCATTAGAGTAAGATGTGTTGATACACGAGTGGTCTAGGGGTAGCTTATTTGATAGAAATATCAAACGTTCTCGATCCCTGGGTTGAATCCCGCCACTGTTCAAATTTTGAATAACAATCGTCTGCAGCGGCTGTCCGCAATGAGAAGTCAGTCGCAGCGGAACGTGCGCTGATATGAAACTTCCTGCCAGATTAAAACTGTGTGCCGGACCGAGAGGACTTGCAGAGCACTTGCCCGTGAAAGGCAAAGGTCCCGAATGCGAGTCTCGGTCCGGCACACAGTTTTAATCTGCCAGGAAGTTTCAAGAAGTCAGTCCTCAGTCAGTCCTCATTCAGACAGAGAGCTAATGAAAGCGGGCGGAGGAGCAGACAGAGGTTCTGGGCACTTACTGCACTTGGAGACGGAAGGATCAACACTGATCCGCCGCTTAAGCATACAGAAGGCAATGGAAATCACTGCATTAAAGACACACAATGTGTAACCACTGGACAAGTGGCCTGTAATTGAAAAGTTTTACCATGATGTTTCACTGAACTTAACAGCTCATGCATCCAAGTTGCTGATAAGAGTAATAGACAGGAGAACGGAAAAGAGAACTGCGGATGTGTTACGTGACGATCACTTTGGCTTTAGGGAAGGTAAAGGCATCAGAGAGGCAGTTCTGACGTTGGCATTGGTAATGGAGAAAGAAAAATCAAAACACGTTCATAGGTTTTGTCAACCTGGGAAAAGGGTTCGCTATTTTAAAATGGGTTAAGATGTTTGAAGTTCTGAGAAAAGTAGACGTACGCTATAAGGAAAGACTAGTAATATACACTAGGCATAGTCCATATCAGTTCAGACAGGCTAGGAAAACAATGTTACCTTCATAGACTCAGATCTTATTGAATTCAGCATATGTTAAAATGAAGGACAAAGTAAGGAACACGTATTTTTTTGTTTTCTCCAAAAAATTTCTGGCCCGAGATACAGTCCTCCAAAGATGACACTGCGCATACAATTTTGAAGATGCGAATTTGGGAAAAAAATTAAAATTCTGTATCTCTGGAACAGTTCTAGATATTTTGTTGGGGTCTTTTTTATTTTGAAGGTAATTGCTTTCTGATTACAAAGAAATACTCCATTTGGACTTATACCCAAGAACCAAGTGGGAATAATAAGGATAGGAGACCAAGTACGAAGTTCTCGTATTAAAGAGTGTAGGAGACGGCGACGTAGACTTTCGCCTCTACTGTTGAATGTATACATCGAAGAAGGAATGACGGCAATAAAAGAAAGGCTCAAGAGCGGAATTAAAATTCAAGGTGAAAGGATGTCAATGAGAAGATTCACTGATGGCATTGAAATCCTCAGTGAAAGTGGAGAAAAATTACTTTGTCTGGTGAAATGAATTAACAGTCTAGTGAGTATAGAATTTGGATTGAGAGCAAATCGAATAAAGAGGAAAGTAATACGAAGTAGCAGAAAAGAAACAGTGACAAAATAAACATCGGGACTGGGTCTCACGAAGTAGATGAAGTTAAGGAATTCTGCCATCTAGGCAGCAAAGTAACCCATGACGGACGGAGGAAGAGGACATCAAAAGCCCACTATCACTGGCAGAAAGGGTCTTCCTGGCCAGGAGAAATCTACTAGTATCAAACCATAGATCTTCATTTATCGGAAGCAATTTCTGAGAATGTACGTTTGGAAAACAGCATTGAATGGTAGCGAAACATGGACTGTGAGAAAACCGAAAAAGAAGAGCCTCGAAGCATCTACGTTGCGGCGCTACAGTATAATGTAAATTAGATGGACTGATAAGGTAAGGACTCAGGAGGTTCTCCGCAGAATGGGTGAGGAAAGGAATATGTGGTAAACGCTGACGAGGAGGACGGAGAGGATGGTATGACATCAGTTAAGACATCTGGGAATTACTTCCAACATACTAGGGGGGAACTCCAGAGGGTAAAAGTTGTAGAGGGAGACAGAGATTGGAATACCTCCAGCAAATAATTGAGGACGTAGGTTGCAATTGCCACTCTGAAATGAAGATGTTAGCCCAGGAGAGTAGTAGTCGGAAGACTATCGACTCAAAATAAACAAAAAAAATAAGCTATTGTATGTGGGATGCTACGCTGACCAACTCGTAAGGAGAAGGTCCAGCACACCTTAAAGTTCCCTAAGCTACCGTTAAGAGGCTTGCTTCTCCTATGTCTTGTAAAGTTGTCTCAATATCCCAACTGTTCATTCACCGTGCGTCGTGACTGCAAACAAGTTTGTCATCGGCTGTGAATGACAGAATGTGTACCAGAAAACCTCACCTCTGATTTAATGGCTGTCTCTAAATAATAGGATGCTACTGTGCTTTTTTAATAAAAAGTAAGGAAGAAACAGTCTTTAGAGCAGGTCTGATGATAGTACCTGAACTTAAGTTCGTGGGATCTAGTCTTCAGTTTCGAGCACCATTCGAAGTTGTTCAGTCACAACTTCACACATTAACGATCTCTGGAGCCCTTTTAACCCCCACTAAATCTCCTTCACGTGGAATTATGTTCAGTCCAATGTACGTCTGCGGTGCCTCTCAAAATACTAGTCACCGTATTTTATCCTTCGTCGTTCAGCTGAATAAGGTCCTGTCCCAAGTGCTATATAAATCCGAGTATCCTATTTTACTGAACTGAAATGCAATTATCTTCCTTAACAAAAGTTAATAAGCTTTATGGAGTTGCAAAATATGTAATTATTTAGTGAACATAAGTATTGAAATAATCCGCGTAGTTTTCATAAATGAACAATTAAAGTTTCATCAAAATACAAATACTAAAGGATGATTTAAAGTTTTCATTTCACAGATTATTCCTGTTGAAATAATAGTGTTTACAAAATCATGTATTATATAGTTAAGTGTCTCCCATATTGTGTTTTTACTGAAGTGTTCAGCCTCGATCTGAGTATGCCGACAGATTAGTTCCTGGGTCCCATGCTAATAGCTGAGCTATCTTTAAATGCCATATTACAATAACAGCAATCGAGAGTAAGCAACTGGCTACAAATCTCCAAACTAGATCTAGGTATCATATATTCCACTTGATCTAAATAACCGGAGGTGGAGCCAGTTGTTGCCTACACGCATTAATACTCCTGTGAAGTTCAAGTCAAATGACTGATTTGTATCTTATCTTCAAAACTGGAGTTCACTATCAAGTAAAGTCAGTCCCCATAGTTAACTTTCTTATGAACTATGTTAGTACTGAGTTGAACGTTGCCTAATTCGGCTGGCAACCGTTTCTTTCTACGTAATTACAGTTTCATTGATTACTAACAGAATCTTGGTTCGACTCTCGTTTGTCTTCTTACTGCTGCCTTTCAATACGAATCTGTAGGGAAACAGAATTAGTTCGATATCATTCCATTACGCACGACCACGGTCGAATAAATATTCTTTCACAGGAGAAACATTATCGGCATATGACTAATTTAGTAGTAGCCGGTAGTGTTGTACTGTGCTCCGACAACGAAGTAGAGCGTTCTGTGAAGGCTAGCAGACAGGACGTAAATTCTATTGAAAAGACCCAGAAAAAGATGCGGTAGTTCCTGCTGGGATAATTTCAGGGTGTAAGTGGAATATATCAGACTGTAGAAAAGGACGTGTTTGAGTCCACATTTTATCACGCACAAAAAGTCAATAAGTGAAGTTCAAATGGTTCAAATGGCTCTGGGCACTATGGGACTTAACATCTATGGTCATAAGTCCCCTAGAACTTAGCACTACTTAAACCTAACTAACCTAAGGACATCACACAACACGCAGTCATCACGAGGCAGAGAAAATCCCTGACCCCGCGGGGAATCGAACCCGGGAACCCGGGCGCGGGAAGCGAGAACGCTACCGCACGACCACGAGCTGCGGACAATAAGTGAAGTAAAATCATCGGTATTTTCACCTTTCAAAGCAACGTAATTTCACTTTAATTTGTGGAACTTCAGTATTCGTGAAGTATTAGGAAAATGATCAGGTTAATTTAACAACGAAACATGTTCTCGGATCTATACACATTTCAGATCGCCGCAAAATTAAACTGAAGTAGGGGGAAAGAACAGTTCCATTCGGTTTGTTAGTTCGTTATTGTATTCTTTTCATTTCCATCCATATTCTTCTGTTCTTTCATTTAAATACAGTAGTCATAATTTTCCTCTGTATTTCGCATTGGATCGTGTCTTATCTTCATAAATGTGTGAGAAATCTCATTCCCATATTCCAGGTTTGTAGTGTATCCCTTTTCTGTTGTCTCGCTTCAAAACATTACCAATAAGAGTGATAGTATAAAACAGCAGTAACTCCTTCATTACCTGGCCTTGTGTAAGGTTCACCTAGTAGTTTTATATTTCAAGTTAAATTTCACTTTCATATTTTTAAATTTCTTCGTTCCTAGGAGCGCATTATTCCGCCTTTTTACTTGGTCCTAGTAGGTACTTGTTTCTATTAGTATTTTTCTCCAAAGAAAATTTTTTATATGGGCAGGACGTCATGACCTCTGATCGTCTGCTTTTTGCTTCCTCTTTATTTTTTGTTTACCTTCCGGTGAAGACAGGTTTTCTGATGGAGACACTGTTGTTTTTGCTGCTCTCTCGCTACGCACAAATGTAGATTTTGTGTCTGGATCGACACTGGAGGTAATGTTACAGTCTGCCTCTTGGGGCAGAAGTTCTTCTGTTTCTCCTGAATTCTAGGTTACATCTTCCTATGTTCGAACAGTGGCATTAGAAGGAAGAAATTTCACCTGCGAAAACACACCGGGGCTCATGGGGAGTACGGAAGGAATGTGTCACCTTCTGCAGAGTGGTAAATCGTTCATAGGCACTACCAAATACGAGGCGGATGTCACTCTGTGTAATTTCAGTTGCTCGGTGATTACGTGTCCATTTGGCAGCTTAAGCTGCATGTGCAGTTTTCAGTGTTCCAAAGAATCGACGGTCTAGGGGGTGAAGTTTATAACTGGGGTATAGTGGTAGGCATAACAGTTATGCAATGATCTCACCAATAGAGACCAGCCTGAAGTCTGCAACGTGACATATGATTGTCGACTGCCAGGAGGATTGGGTCATCTTTAGTTGATGTGGCATAGTCACTGATGAGCGTTGGATAGTAGACGGAGAGGTCATAGCTTATGAAAACACTGCCTATCATGGCAGAGTTCCAGGGGGGGGGGGGGCATCTCCGAAGAGCTCGGGCTTCATTCCCTTGTATGGAAAGATAATGGCTAGTTGTATGAAGAAAGTGGCAGGATACACTGCACAGAAAACTGCAACTGTTCTGCTTCCTTCTGCCGACACAACGTTCCCAACCAAACGCTTTCTTATCGAACTTACTACATTAGTGACCTAGTTATTACTTTCTCATCGAGGTTATAGATGAGGAGGAACTCTTTATTATCTGTCCACTGCTCCAAGTTTTTAAAAAGACGCTCACTTAATGGTTTACTGAATCATTTACTCATGCCTGCACTGTGTTTCTCTGGAGTCCGAAATGTATGATAGGGCCATTTGCAGGAATCTGCTGTCCGACTGCCTTTATATCGTTACAGAAGCGGTGTCCTGCCTTTTAGTCTCTGTGGACCATATGCCAAATGTTTCAACTGCGTCCACCTGATGCCATAGAAGCTAGCATCAAATCCGTAACATGGTTCACTATTTCTGGCTCTTCTGAGAAAATCTTTTTCAAACTTCTCAGTAGCGTTGCAACACGGTCCTAAAAAGCGCGATCTATAATAGGAATATTTGGGTCACATGCAATTTTTATATTGGACGTTTAACAAAATACATCCATTACCAAAAGCTCTCAGTCTTTTACTTTTTCGTCCCAAGAGCGGCGCTAGCTTTCGTTTACTTTCTTCAATTTCAATTAGCTGTCATCAGTAAAGGTGAGCTTCCTGTCCGATTTACACACACAGTCTGAATTCATTCTGAAAAAGAAACTTTCCCTTCAGATTCCAGAATACAGGCAAGGTGGTAAAATTTGGTTGTGCCCTAAAGAGTACGCACACTCTCACTGGGGACGTTCATGCGCGCTTTGTCGTACATTAACAATGATTCCAAGCAAAGTCAACAGATGTCGACACACGTCACATTCGCTTAACATGTGGATGCAGTATGGTAGTCTAAAAGCCAGCCTTTAATAATGTAGTCACGATTTAATGGCTATTCTGTGGGTAACTTATACAACAGAGAATCAGAATTATATCAGAAAGTTCAATAGCAGTTCTTACCTGTTTGAAGTCGTGAACGCGGGATTTATTGACACAAATTGTAAAGGTACTAACAACAAAAGTACGTTCAGCATCGGCCGTTGAAGCAAAAATCTATTTCTGTTGCAAGTCGATTTCAATCACTGTGAGACAATCAACAATAATGATCAGACTGCACTATAACATGCTACATCTGCTCAACTATACAATGAAGAACATACAGAAGAGAATGTTTGCATTAAAGCTCAGCTGACTCGAAAATAGAAGCAGTAAAACTGCAAAATCTTCATATGTCAGTAAAGAGTGCTTATCAGACCGAAGGTACAAATGCAACTAGGTTAGCTGCTTACAGGGACCTATGCAGCTATGCTCATTGACTACATTGGACGCAACAGCGCCCTCTTTAATTATCGTTATTACTAAATCTTTTATTAATGAAAATAGAAGACCAAAAGAAATATAGTATCTAATCCATGCGCACATCAAGAACTTGAAAAGTAAAAATTTGTGGACGTAATTTTTTGGAAATTTGTCGTATGTTCCTATGGGAACAAACTGCTAAGGTCACCGGTCCCTAGGCTTACGCACTATTTAATCTAACTTGAACTGTCTTAGGCTAAGGACAACACACACACGCATACCCGAGGGAGGACTCTAACTTCCGATGGGGGTGGCCGCGCAAGCCCTGGCAAGGCGCCTTAAACCGCACGGCTGTGGGTTTTTAATAGTAAAATCCTAACACTGACAGTGCTCACGCCGTCTGGTGTGTTTTTCAATAACCATGTCCCAACGTATGTTGTGTAGCATGAACCATATTGGACAACAATACTGCAGTCGTTATGTTAACCTATCATCGAAATAATTCCAGAAAAGTAATAGAACTGGGTTACGCTCTCTTGCCCTTTAGCATTACATTTTTAATACTCTCACAATTCCAAATGCCTGTACACTATCATGCCCTTTGAAGTTAGATTTTTTCTTATACTCAAACAATTCCAAATGTCTATATGGCAATGTTTAAAACGAAATTCAAAGTAGGTATGAATATACACAACACCATATAATTTTTTAAAAAAATTTCAAATTCGCCATTTTTCATTTTAAGTAGTCACTGTACTCACACCCTCTTTGATTTAATATTGATACTCATACATTTTTATGGCGAATAAAATCTATATAAATATTATCATATATGGAACATGATCTAAAACCTATGATAAACTTTTAAAACCAGCATGGAATATTCTCATTATCATATTTAAGTAAAGTGTCATTAAGAACATGTACTGCCGTAACGCGCTCTTATCTTTTCACTCTGAGGAATTATTACTCCCTTCTATTGCAACTGAGGTTTAGTGAACAATACAACATTTCGTTTGGCTGTATTTCAATGTTTCTTATCTAAACATAAAAGGAAACAAAGAGTAACTGTTTACAGTCCTTCCAAACAGGATTTGTTCTCTTGGCGTTCTGCTTCAGTACCGTGATAAAAGGACAACTATTGCCCATCTGGTGGATTGACGTGCCTTGTTTCTCTAAGTACACGTATATTGGGCCGATGTAGTATGTTAAATTTCACCCTGGCTATTTTATTCTTGATCTCTCTAAAGCACTGAAGATGGTCATGCCGTGACTGAAATAGATTCGCAACAGAAATTAAGATTTCTACTTCAACGATCAGTGCTGGCCCTCCTTTTGTCATTAATACTGGTGTGATGGTCGTGATGCACGCAACTCATGATGAAACCCCAATTCAAATCCTGAAGATGTTTCTGCTCCCTCTCTGAGCATAACTACGGCAATGGCGAGATAATCGGTTTATCCAACTTTAAGGAAGACAAACTGCGCTCCCTGGTCCGATTTTCCTATTTAAAATTGATAGCTACTCCACACTGTCTCCTGTGTATTACCTTCTTGGACTTAATTACAGTTGTCACATGAAGTATTTTGTTATCAGATACCTACAAAATATTTGAAGGAGATATTATTTGTGCTGGAAAATTAAATACTCCGATCCGATAGCTTTGTTGTACATACATTACAAACTCGCTTCAGCTTAAAGCCATCATCAGAATCTGTCAAATTTTTTAGAAGCCAAGAATGGGAAGTAGGTATCTCACAGTGCACGAATTGTTTCATGTATGCATATAACAGCGAGAGGTACTATATTAAGAGGAAATACTTTCTCGTCAAACTCGTGTAGAACGAGATATTAGACGAGATACTGTGTCAATGTCCTCATAATATGGAATGTATATACAGTACGTATTCACAAAGGCATATATATATATATATAATCATGGTCTGTACAATAACAAATCAACATTCATATATTTTCATCTTACAGTTTCTGAAGATTATTTTGTCTAGTGCAATTAATACCAAAGACATTTTTAATGATTTTGTGTCATTCATTGAGAAGCTCACTTTTAGCTTATATTCGGCTTTTTCTTATATTGTTCTTACTGGCAGTAATACTTACGTTAACGTCTCGAAATTGTATCGACAACATATAAACTGAATTTCTTCCTAAAAGGATTTCGTTTATAGACATAAGGGCGTTCGGAAAGCTTGCGTTGGCGGGCGTTGCTGCAATTGTATATGAAACGCAGCGCAAACCCCATGAGGGTATATAAGCACTGACATGTAGGCAACGAGTTAGTGTCGCCTCAGAATGGAAACTTTTTGGTCTCTATTATCATATAGAACACTGGATATAAAATGCATCACTGTCTTAAGCTTAGTATGATCACTTTCACTGCTTTTGCCGACAAGAGATACACGTGACTCTTCAAAGATACCTTTTGTTACTACTATAAAATGTTCAGAGAAGCCCTTTTTGTCAAGTAAGCAATGGAGCTGGCCTCTTTCGATGCGATCAAAACCGTTCATAAAATCAATATATTTTCGGAAGGCAGAGTAAAGTCTATGGAGCATCTGCTATCGACAGAAGTACAAGTTAGGCGGTGGGCACGGAGGGCGAAGTCATCAAAAGGCGGTTCGGCGGAACTCAACGGTTTGCAGCGGTCGGGGAGACCCTCATGGCTGTCACAACTGACATTTTGCAGGGAGCTGGTGTTGTCATTCGCCATTAAAGGATGTCATTCGTGCAAGATATTTTGAGGACGGTGAGGAGGTGATTCACACAGTGAAGCACTGGCTCCAGGAAGGCCATAGTAGAACGGGATGAAGATTATGTGGACAAATACTGTGTGTAGATGTGTAGATAAACGTCCTTCTTTCGTAGGTGTAATTCCCATTATGTTCAGTAAAGAATTGTTGAACAAAAAAAATACTGTGCATTACTTTCTGGGCAACCCACGTACATACTGCTAACTGCACAGCAGATCAGTGTTTGCGAGCTGATTGCATTCGTTCCCAGCGTTAATGCTGATTTTTGACGTACCAAGAATTAGTTCATCATCTGGCGCCGTTCATGATTGACGATTTAATTTATATTACCGTGTGACAACAGTGCCAGATACAAGGATTCTGTTATTTGACGTCAATGATTCTATATCACCGAATATGACGACGTGAATATTTTTATGAACCTTGAGGATGCTCCATGGACCGAAAAAGGTTCAACAGTAGCTCTTGGCGGTAATCGAGACGTTCTTAAAATTTGATAAATTCATTCAATTTCTGTACTTTTAAATAATTCGTATTCGGTTTTATCTGAATGAACTGGGATACTTCCCCAGAAATTCATTAGTGGATCAGACGGAGTTGGTCACCAGTCAATTGTTCAGACTCCCAACTCACGGCGCTAATAATTTGCATTGAGTTTTTGAATGAATGAAATGAGGTACCTCCCAAGAAATTTGAGTGGGGGAGGAGTTGGTCACTAACAAACTGCTCTGGCTCCGTACCTGTAGACTAATAGAATCGGAACTCTTTCGTCCACTGGCGAGAGATTGGAAATGAGTTCCTGGGTATGAACACTGTCTGGAGGCGTTGGTCGACTTCAGGTCTTGTGTCGGTGCTAGCGCAGATGCAACAGCGGCAGCAGCGCACGGTGCTGCAGAGAGAGCAGCGGCTGGCAGAGCGAGACGAAGGAAGCGCCGGCGACGTTGGCGGAGCCCCACGGGGAGCGGACGGGCCGTGTAATCTGGGGACAGCCCGGGGGACCGGCGCTGCAGGAAATCGCGCGTGATCTGCAGCTACCAGCTACCAGCCACCAGCTACCAGCCCCAGAGGACTGCGCTGGGCTCACCACGGGGGGCGGCGGAAGCGCTGCGACGCGGCGCACACTTCTCGCCACGCCTGGACGCGAACGCCCCCACTGTGCCCAGGGTCGCATAACGCAGTGCGTCAACTACCCAGGCCGTGAGGAAACTTACCAGGACTGACACAGAAGTGGTTCACTGAAATATTGTTTTCGTTAAATTAGCAAATGTTACGCAGCTGCGTAATCGTCGATTGGATCAGCGAAGTAAAAAATAGTTCTTGGTGTTGTTCTTGCCTCCTTAGAAAGAACAAACTGCAGCACCGTGTTGTAAACACATACATTCGCAATAGATGGAGTGGAGGGTGTGTATTATTCACTATAGTGTGCTACTAAAGAAAGCACTGTGACATATACTGTTTAAAACTATTGTTGCGTGCGCATGACAGGAATTATTAACAAGAAACAATAATAATCACTAATGTTCTAGCGTTTTGGGGCATCCAAAACAGCGGACCAGCTTTTAAGCAACGTACAGCAGAAATCTGTAGCGCCACCCATTACACGGTCTTTGCGTGTCGTGCTGGGGTTTCTTCTTGCTATTCTGGGAATATTCGAGCAACGTATTACTTCCTCCCGTATAAGTCCCACTAGAAAATTGGAGAAATGAAAGCTAATACTGAGGTTTTCTTGGTTCAAATAGTTCAAATGGTTCTGGGCACTATGGGACTCAACTTCTGAGGTCATCAATCCTCTAGAACTTACAACTACTTAAACGTAACTAACCTAAGGACATCACACACAACCATGCCTGAGGCAGGATTCTAACCTGTGACCGTAGCGGTCGCGCGGTTCCAAACTGAAGCGTCTAGATCCGCTCGTCCATACCGGCCGGCGACGGCATTCTTCCAGTACGCCATTCACGAGTGGATCAGGAAAGTGGTGAAAGATAATGCTGCCAGAGGGTGGCTTGAGGGGCTATACATGGTGTTTCCGTAAGAGCGTGCAAAAATGTAACAGGACGTAGAAAACGGTCTACTGAACAATTTGCGCCGGCCGAAGTGGCCGCGCGGTTCTGGCGCTGCAGTCTGGAACCGCGAGACCGCTACGGTCGCAGGTTCGAATCCTGCCTCGGTCATGGATGTGTGTGATGTCCTTAGGTTAGTTAGGTTTAACTAGTTCTAAGTTCTAGGGGACTAATGACCTCAGCAGTTGAGTCCCATAGTGCTAAGAGCCATTTGAATCATTTTGAACAATTTGCGATAAGGAACCTGGGATCGCAGAAGCCAGCTTAAGGAGATATGGAACTAAACTTGTCTACCGCTTTGTCCAGCATACTTTTTCCAGTTTATTTACATCTAACATGCGTACAAGTTTGCATGTACTGTGCTGCGTACTTACATGCACATTCTTTAATTCCCGCTAGGAAACAAGGAGGACAAGCCTTATTTCTAGGAAGCCATGATGCAGGTTTTATTTTCTTTCCTTGGCCATAAGGTGATCCGGTTGTATAGTATTTCCGTCGTCCAATGACATAACGTGCTGTGAATCAACGACAGACCTATTCATTACTCAGCGCTATTCAAAGACGTACAATACGACGGAGGGAGGTTCTATTTCATGGCCTGGGGGGTCACCTGACATGCACCCCCTTAATTATTTCCAATGGGGATACGTGAAATCACTTGTTCATGAGACCCATGTGGATACGGAGATGGAACTAGCTGCCAGAATCGTAGCTACCTGTGATGAGATTCGAAACGTAACAGGGATATTTGTCAGGGTGTGTCAAAATCGTGTTTGCTGATGTCATTCTTGAATGGCGCCCTGCCTCACTTTCACCCTCAGGTGCGGCGTTATCTTAACACCACCATCCCACATCGTTGCAATCGAAGCGGGGGACAACAAGATCCTATTCATTACTTTTCGCCTCGCAAGCCACATCTTGCAATTTTTCTCTGGGAGGATATAGAAAAGACAGTCTTTGTCCCACCTATGGTAGCTATTTCTCAAGAACTGAGAAATCGAACTGCTCAAGCTGTATGATCCACAGACAAGAACCTGTTGCTTCGTATGTGGAATGAAATGGACTACCGCTTCGATCTTCCTCGAGGAGAGCTTGGAGCTCATATTGAGAGCATGCTGTAGTGTTCGTGGTAACATCAAACTTCGAATCTTCTTCTGTCCAGTTACATGGGCAGTGTTTCCCTGCCTTCCATAGCTTGTCTATAATAAACAAATGAGACCTGTTATCTCTTTGTGAATGTTCGATTTTGCCACTCGGGGTAGCCGTGCGTTCTGGGGCACCTTGCACGGTTCGCGCAGCTCGCCCTCGTCGGAGGTTCAAGTCCTCCCTTGGGCATGAGTGTATGCGTCCTTAGCGTAAGTTACTTCAAGTTAGATCAAGTAATGCGTAAGCCTAGGGACCGATGACCTCAGCAGTTTGATCCCATAGAACTTACCTCAAATTTCCATTTTTCTTCGATTCTTTTCGTTGTCACGTAGTTCATTCGTAAATATGCCCCGAATTTGGAGCTGCTCTGCAGTGATGTGGATGAGGAACTTCACAGATCTGTTCTGATGTATAGTGTACTCAGTCTTCCCCTCACACAGCACTTATCCCACCGCAGATTACCTGGTGAGGTTCTGACGAAACCTTTTTTTGTTTTGTTACGTTATACGTGAAGTTTTTGAGGCCTGAGTGAGTCGTGAATCTACGACTCTGTCGTGGCACTTTGCGTCGGTATGTGTAGTTTACGATAAAATCTCACTAGTAGGTTCGATATGGGTGCAATGTGGTCTCCTACCTAAGGGCGCCATGTTTCGCAGTTAGAACCGCACTATGTTTCACGTGCGTAATAATTAAGAAGGGGCCTAGCCTGCAGACTTACGCCTGCTGCCGCACTTTGTCTGCGTGGGAGCGCGAGCTAAATTATTTATCTGTGAGTAACCGACGAGGTCGAAATAGCCGTGTCGGAAGTTTGTATAAACGTGTGGCTCTGCGTTGCGGTATGCTAGCTGTTTCCGGCACGCTCTCCTGCGAGAAAGCGGTTAGAGCGCGCAACAAAATTCTGCTCAGTCCGAAAGATCCCGGTTCTCTTACTGTAAATATGCTGCTCAGTCTTTTTCTCAGCCTACCTGTACGATAAAAACTGAACAGTTGCAGAGAGAGCAGAGAGATATTAAAGCTTGTAGAAGGAGTGATTTGTGAATAAAGTGTAACTAGCGAACTAATCAATATCACTTTGTCTGCTTTATGCCTTCCAGCAGTTTGTTGAAATATTTGAAACACAACACAGATCTACTCTCCGAGCCGTGGACAACAATGGAAAGTCTACTGAGCGTTGTTCAAATAACTCTAAGCACTATGGGAATTAACACCTGAGGTCATCAGTCCCCTAGACTTAGAACTAGTTAAACCTAACTAACCTGAGGACATCACACACATCCATGCCCGAGGTAAGATTCGAACCTGCGACCACTACTGAACGTTGTCCTTCTCTCTTTTGTCCTGGCGGCTTAATCAGAAACTGACTTATTAATCAAATTATCAACTGTGCCTCACAAGATAATGCCCCAACGTGACATGTAGAAACCCACCCCGAAACGCTTTACACAGGAAAAATGCAGCGAAAGAAAAGCTCTGTCAGTCGTTTAGATGCTAAGACGCACCGCCAGTATTTTTTTTATTGTTGAAATTATCGTTTTTGTCACACGAAGAACCGCTTATGACAGCGGTTTATACAGCCCTTCTTGCCTATCATGCGATCTGCCGTGACAAGAGAGCATGGTGCCGTATAGTGCAAATATCCGGAGTGACACAAGCGAATTTGAAGCGCCCACTTAAACCGTACAAAAAAGTCACGCATCATTAATGTTTTGAATAAGAGGCGCTTCGTTACGACAGCTAAACTGTTGCATGTATACTTATTACAAAGGTGAACAGCAGAGCAAAATAAATCAAGGCAGTGTTTGATATTACATTACAGATGACTTCCATCAATCAGGACTTCAATTTATTGAAATTAAATCTCTCTTTCTCATACATCATTTTATAACAATTCCTGTAGCACAGATCTTCTGATAATGATTGAATAATGTATGTTTTACTAACAATAAAATAATTGTTTATTCCCCATAGCCGTCACAGTAAAGCTAATTGTCATTTGAATGACGAAAATAAACGTTATCCTTACACCAGGCACACATGACGAGAGATAAATTACCGCTTTCTGGCACGTCATACAAATTCCTAGGTTTAGTTAGATAGAATTACAGTACTCTATAAAATGATCCTGCCGTTGCTCCGCTTATTGTGCTGAATACCATGCATGCTTCAAGCAATTCGTAAAATGTGCCGATGAAAACTCATAATGCGCAAATACTTTAAAAATAATGTTCTCCTGATAAAACTCAAATAACGCGGAGCTATCAGAAACCATCTTTTCTGACAATTTCCTTAAAAATACTTTCCACAGTCCAAAAAGCTCTTCGTCAAGAGTCACACTGGCTGTTCCAGGTGGAATCTGAATTATATCAACAGTATTTTCGTTGTCCTCCTGAAAAACAGAAATACCTTTATGTCCGGGCCAAGAACTCTACCAAAGCAATGACATGATTTCTGTAGATGCCTAGAAACCGTTTAGAATGAAATGTTAAAAATTATTCTTTTCCATTTTTCCAGATTTTGATATGTCGGTAATAAGATTTTTGAGACTAAACAGTCCGTTATTTTATCTTTGGTCTCAATACCCCTTAAGGTACCTGAAGTGCGATAGAAATCTGCAGAAACAGTAATTTACTCATACTTATCGCTGTCATTGTTGTGTATACCGTTAATAAAATGCAGAAAAGACATTGTCTTTTCTTTCATCGACATTATGAAGTGCAGTTTGCTTGGAGTTCTTGCACAAAATCTGATTGATCGGCGTTATACATGGCAGATGTGGGGATAACAACAAGCTTCGTTTTGAAATCAGCTTCGAGTTAATGGCATCTCCTCTACACTTTTACGTCAAGTAAACTTCGTCGTTTCGCGACTTCCTATACCGTATGATTTTTTGAATTTGATTACCCTTGTCGAAAAAACGTTGAGGTCAGCAACGTTCATCTCATTTGCGACTCAGAGGGCCCAGTCTTGTTGATCTCCATTGGTGGTGATTTGTCTCCCATGGTGACCATGGTCCATGTCTCAAGAAAACTCCTATGAGGAACAACAGCTCATGTTATTTATTTAAGTGTAGTCCATTTACACAGTTCACGGTCACATTTTACTAAGGGAAATCTGGTTTGGACATTGCTTATCACTGTCAGACACAATGAATGTTAATTCAGTATTATCTCCGTTGTTCACACTTTCATTACTGCATAAGTAAGTGGTATTTACTATGGATATTAAATGAGTTGTAAATTTGAGTGAACGGTAACTTCAAAAATGTGTTTCAGAGAAACTGTCAACGAAAATTGCGATTCACTTTACAAATTACAACCAATTGAGTCGTGATGGGCCTTCAACCAAGTACATGAACCTGCCATTTTCGACGCGCGTAGTCCATTACAGCTCTGGTATGGCTGTACGTTTCTCCAGCCGCCTGGTGAGCTACGAATTTGGAAATTTTCAACATTTTTAAAAACTTGTAGTGCATCTTAGTAGCTAAAATTTCAGAACATGATTCGACATGTTGGATTGGACAGTTCCCTTGTTAGAAAAAGTAATCCAAGAGTGGAGGAAACTAAAATCAGAGCTTAAAATTGGTGAACAAGTGAAATTAAGAATAACAAATATTAAAATAGACTGTTTAGCTTTTGTAACGATGTAGTGACAGCACGAAAAGAAATACAAATTCTGAAAGAAAAGAGCGGAAAGAGTAGGGTAGCAAATGACATTTTAAAAAATAAAATACATTCTCCCAAACAACTTGGCACCAAAGATTCTAAAAACTCTATATGAAAAAAACGAGAGAATGTGAAAGTGCAAATATTTAAGCGAAACAGTTCGCGAAAATGGCCTCGAAAAGAGTGGTTACGAAATGGAAACAGCTATCAAGTTTACAAGAGAAATGTCGAACAAGAAAAACCCATCACACATTGAGTGAAACTATTTGTGTAATAGTAAGGAATGAAATAGATTAGAGAAACATTTGATGCAATTTTGAGCGATCCTAGAAATCTTGTTCGGCAGCCCAGATTGTCATACGTATGTGACGTGAAGAGACTTTCCACCACACAAATATGCTTCAATAGTTACATCCTGTAATTCGAAATTAAAGGTTGAACCTTAAATTCTCAATTAGCACCTCGCTTGCTGTGTATGATGTGGCGTATCATTCAAAGACATATCAAATGTGTCTATAATATGGTTTATTTATTTCTTTTAGACAAATCATTTCACAAAATACCTGGCGGTTTTTTTTTAAATTTTCTTATCTTCAGATTTCTTCAGAAAGGTTGAAATATAATATGTTTAGATATCGATGTGTGTTCCGTTGTCATAAAGAATATAGATAAAGGGAAAGCAAAGGTTTCACTTTGTTCCGTGATTTGATAAATTTTAGAGTCTATTTTTATAGGTAGCAACATCTGTTCCCCCAAATCTGTAAGAATTTTTTTTCTTAATTACCTTGATAACTTTCATGCAAGTAAATCTTGTTTCGCTAAAATAGACTTCAAATTGGTTACTTTTGCACCCCATTTGTTCATTGCTCACAAACATTTTCCCCCAGCATGCTAATTAAGCTATTCTGGATTTCGTGATTATTTGCAAGCAGTTAACTCTTCCTTGCATAGCTAGACCTCACGGTGGGGAATTTAATACCCAAATGTCCATTTCCCGGCTGGTCCCGGCGGAGGTTCGAGTCCTCCCTCGGGCATGGGTGTGTGTTTGTCCTTCCGATAATTTAGGTTAAGTAGTGTGTAAGCTTAGGGACTGATGACCTTAGCAGTTAAGTCCCATAAGATTTCACACACATTTGAACATTTTTTGTGCATTTCCCACTCTTCGTTTGGATATGAAAATTTGGGAAAAATTTACTGTGCAGTTTCAACGGATATTGTTATCATTCCGCTTAAATATATGACCAAGAATGTATCTCAAAATACATCTGAGACACTACAACACAGCCATCATGACCAAATGTCCTTATGGGGATTAGACGCCTGTTTTGAATGGGGAGAGGGTTATTGAAGTAACCCAAACAAGAAAACGAGAAGTAAAAGTCAAGAACAAATAGCAAATAAAGAATTGGAAAATCAGATTAGCATGACACCATGAGAAGTGAAATGGCACTTGCACCAACGCACAAACTGTAACAATAAAATTGATCGATGTACTAAAATAAGACATAAAAGAAATAGTGATATCGCAGTTTCATATAACAGGCAAAATATGTATGTTGAAAATTCACCAGTGGACGGAACAAAGTGAAACCTTTGCTTTCCCTTTATCTATATTCTTTACGACAACGGAACACACATCGATATCTAAACATATTATATTTCAACCTGTTAGTAATTATATTCACTAAAAGTCCATTTGAAAAATGTTGTTAGTTTTCCTAATTATTCTGATTCTATGAGCTTTGGTGACATTAAAAGCAACGGTGGTAACATTAAGAGTGCAACCGTAATTCCACTGTTAAATGCAGAGGAGAGAGCAGATAGGTGGAAAGAATACATTGAAAGCCTCTATGAGGGTGAAGATTTGTCTAATGTGATAGAAGAAGAAACAGGAGTCGATTTAGAAGAGATAGGGGATCCAGTATTATAATCGGAATTTAAAGGAGCTTTGGAGGACTTACGGTCAAATAAGGCAGAAGGGATAGATAAGATTCCATCAGAATTTCTAAAATCATTGAGGGAAGTGGCAACAAAACGACTATTCACGTTGGTGTGTAGAATATACGAATCTGGCGATATACCATCTGACTTCCAGAAAAGCATCATCCACACATTTCCGAAGACGGCAAGAGCTGACAAGTGCGAGAATTATCGCACAATCAGCTTAACAGCTCATGCGTCGAAGCTGCTTACAAGAATAATATACAGATGAATGGAAAAGAAAATTGAGAATGCGCTAGGTGACGATCAGTTTGGCTTTAGGAAAAGTAAAGGGGTGAGAGAGGCAATTCTGACGTTACGGCTAATTATGGAAGCAAGGCTAAAGAAAAATCAAGACACTTTCATAGGATTTGTCGACCTGGAAAAAGCGTTCGACAATATAAAATGGTGCAAGCTGTTCCAGATTATGAAAAAAGTAGGGGTAAGCTATAGGGAGAGACGAGTCATATACAATATGTACAACAACCAAGAGGGAATAATAAGAGTGGACGATCAAGAACGAAGTGATCGTATTAAGAAGGGTGTAAGACAAGGCTGTAGCCTTTCGCCCCTACTCTTCAATCTGTACATCGAGGAAGCAATGATGGAAATAAAAGATAGGTTCAGGAGTGGAATTAAAACACAAGGCGAAAGGATATCAATGATACGATTCGCTGATGACATTGCTATCCTGAGTGAAAGTGAAGAAGAATTAAATGATCTGCTGAACGGAATGAACAGTCTAATGAGTACACAGTATGGTTTCCGAGTAAATCGGAGAAAGACGAAGGTAATGAGAAGTAGTAGAAATGAGAACAGCGAGAAACTTAGCATCAGGATTGATGGTCACGAAGTCAATGAAGTTAAGGAATTCTGCTACCTAGGCAGTAAAATAACCAATGACGGACAGAGCAAGGAGGACATCAAAAGCAGACTCGCTATGGCAAAAAAGGCTTTTCTGGCCAAGAGAAGTCTACTAATATCAAATACCGGCCTTAATTTGAGGAAGAGATTTCTGAGGATGTACGTCTGGAGTACAGCATTGTATGGTAGTGAAACATGGACTGTGGGAAAACCGGAACAGAAGAGAATCGGAGCATTTGAGATGTGGTGCTACAGACGAATGTTGAAAATTAGGTGGACTGATAAGGTAAGGAATGAGGAGATTGTACGCAGAATCGGAAAGGAATATGTGGAAAACACTGATAAGGAGAAGGGACAGGATGATAGGACATCTGCTAAGACATGAGGGAATGACTTCCATGGTACTAGAGGGAGCTGTAGAGGGCAAAAACTGTAGAGGAAGACAGAGATTGGAATACGTCAAGCAAATAATTGAGGACGTAGGTTGCAAGTGGTACTCTGAGATGAAGAGGTTAGCACAGGAAAGGAATTCGTGGCGGGCCGCATCAAACCAGTCAGTAGACTGGTGACCAAAAAAAAAAGCTCGTACTAAATGGTGTTAATTTTTTTTCACGTAAAATACTAACCGCAGGGTGTCGTTCTACAGTTTAGCTACGAACCATTTCTCTTTACCTTAAAAACTTCTATTTCTCCGAAGTGCGTCAATACGTATGCAGCCGAGGATCCGCCATTGCACATGATTAGACATTATTTACTTGGAACAAGTGTTTTCCATAAATATTTGTTACATTATTAAAACTGTTAACTCATTGTCTCTGCACTAATGTAAATGACACCATGAAAACATCATAGCCTCGACTACAAAACATATATTTTCTAAACTTTACCCTCAGCGCAGCTCGTGCGTTCAGCATGTAGAGTCCTCCCTCTGTGTGTGTGTGTGTGTGTGTGTGTGTGTGTGTGTGTGTGTGCGCGCGTGTGTGTGCGTGTTATTCTTAGCATAGGTTAGTTTAAGTAGTGTGGAAGTTCAGGGACCAATGACCTAAGCAGTTTGGTTCCTTAAGAATTCACACACATTTGAACATTTTTTCGGCATGTAGAACTCATTCAGTCAATACACCCGACCGGAATACACTAAAGATATACATTGAAAGTCATGGGAATGCGACACGCAGGTATACAGATGGCGGTATTACCGAGTGCAAAATGCATAAAAGGGCAGTACATTTTCAGAGCTGTCATTTGCACTCAAGTGAAAAGGTTTCAGACGTGATTATGACCGCACGACAGGAATTAACAAACTCTGAGCGCGGAATGCTAGCAGGAGCTAGACGCATGGGACATTCCCATTAGGGAATTCATAATTCAGAGATCTACAGTGTCTGGAGAGTTCCGAGAGTAGAAAGTTTCAGGCACTACCAATCACCACGGGCAACTCGGTTGCCGACTGCCTTCACTTAACGACCGAGATCAGCAGTATTTGCTTAGAATTGTCAGTGCTCACAGACAAGGGCTGTTGCTTGAAATAACAGCATAAATCAATGTCCTTTCGGGCAGTGAGGCGTAATTTAGCGTTAATGATCTGTGACAGCAGATGATCGACTCTGATGTCTTTCCTAAAAGCACGACATAGCCTGCAGCACCTCTTCGAGGCTGGTGACCATATCGGTTGGACACTGCACAAAACGGCAGCCTGGTCAGATGAGTCCCAATTTCAGTTCGTAGGAAGTGGTGATAAGGTTCGAGTGTGGTGCAGACCGCACGAAGCCACTGACCAGATTGTCAACAAGGCCCTGTGCAAGCTGAGGGTGGCTCCATCATGGTGTGGGCTGCAATGGATTGGATTCTCTGGTCCGACTGAAGCGATCATTGATTGAAAATTGTTATGTTGGGCTACTTGGAGATAATTTTCAGCCATTCATGAACTTCGTGTTACCAGACAACGGTGTCATGTCACCGGGCGACAGTTCTTCGCAATTGGTTTGAAGAACATTCTGGACATTTCGAGCGAATGATTTGGCCACCCAGATAACCCGAGGTGAGTCCCATCGAATATTATGGAACATAATCTGGAGATCAGTTCGTGCACAACATCCTGCACCGGCTACACTTTCACAATTGTGAACGCCTATAGAGGCTTCATGGCTCATTATTTCTGCAGGGGACTTCCAACGACTTGCTGAGTCCATGTCCATCCGAGTTGGTGCATTACGACTGGTAAAAGGAAGGCCGACACGATATTAGTTTGTATCAAATGACTTTCGTCTCTCCGGCGTAATTTCATTCCAGTCTGCTGCTCACACGTAAATATCGGCATTTCAGGAATGAATATACAACCATTTTAGAATATCTGTTACAAACTTGCAACATTTCTAGTCGAATTACGTGTAGATAATAAAAGAAACTTGTTTCAGTTAGTCCATATTCGCGTCGTAGTTTGAATTATTACATTCTAGCTCTCAGACCATTGTAGCTTCTTTGATTGGCATCCTGAAGTGGTCGTACCTGACAGAAATAAGACTTAAATGTGTGTCTGATGTAACCACTATTAAAAAGCCTCGTGTTGGATTCGGCTCTAACGCCTGATACTACACCACTTTCATAGGTTTCCAGCGAGTTCCATTATAAATAACTGGCCGCATAGTATACCACTCCACCGTGTATGTTTTTTCTACTGAGCAAAGAAACGTATTTCCAGTCGTTTTGATTGTAGTCTCGTCCCTCTCGTTGATACCGCAAACGTCGTAAGCTACTGAAACAATGATTGGGATATGTAATCCTGGGGTAGTCATCATGTCCTTACCGTTCCATTTATAGTTATCGGTTTTTAATCAGAGTAGTACCACCATGTTTTTACTTGCATATTCTCTGTTCCTGTTGAGCCTTCAGCATATACTGCAATGAATTCGCTGTAGTACATTTTGACTGTCTGTTTCGTTCTAATACGTTAGCCCTTAAGTCTTACAATATGAATCTACGTGGCAAAATATTACGGTTTTCTGACTAAAACGATGTAGATCGTTAAATAAAATATCTTGGTTTATTACGACGTTTAGTCAGCTGCCACATCATTTATCAAAGAATTTTGAACTAGCGAAACAAGATTCACTGTGAATATATTTAATTGTGGTGTCAATTAACAACTCATAAAATATTCGTCATGATTGCGGACTCAAGCCGTAAATGTGTATCCTTAATTAATAAGAATACAGCGATATTCCGTACTGGGAAGCAGAACTTACTGCTTTCAGAGCTTTGATTGTAAAATCTGATAATTCCAAGAGTTGGTTTTAGAGAGAAAAAGTGTCACCCTAGTCTGCAGCTAAGCCTTTTCTCCAAGCTTTCGTTGGTTAGCAAGATTTAAAGGAAAGCTATTGTGGTATTCCGAGTACGAGAGATGTACTTCCACTAATGAAACTCCTAAGTCCTTCCTACGTAGCTCAATGGTCCCGGTTAGAGTCCACGACGGGCAAGCAGTGTCACATTGTCAAAAGGGGTGCGACGTTTCGCAACTGTCTGCAGTGAACCAGAGATTAACAGGGTCATTTTTTTCATCTGTTCTTAGTCTCTCTTTCTGTTATTTCTTTCAACCTTCTCTTCGTTCCATGGCCACTATCACATCAAAGACGAACTGGATACGGGTGAAAATCGAGTACAGAATGGACTGTTTTTAAGGTCGTGCTTGTGATGGACGCGATGTCTTGTATGTACCCAAAGGCGGTCACTTCGAAATATTTAACAGGAATGTTGTTGCCAAACAGCTTTAAAGAAGATAAAATCCTCCCGCGCTATCATTCGGTAGCTGGTTTCAATTTTCGCAACATTTGGATGAGTGTAGCTCGAAGATATCGCCAGAAGATGATGAGCGCGGCACTCATCCAAACGTCGGGGAACCTCATCGCAGCCACGCAGATGGAGGCCCAGAAAGATTTTAGCAGGAATATGCGCCTGAAAGATACACGTTATCTATACAGTTATGGGCGTTAGTCGCATTTCGATATATTTATGAAAAATGCAATTAACGAATTAAAAATCTTATATGTATCATTTCAAAGCACCTGTAAACGATTAATAAAGGGAATTTCGAATTATGGAGCAGCGTGGCATTTTCAACACTTACAAATCACTGCCAAAAAGAAAAAGCGACAAGCGAGAGAAAAGATAGTAGGCCTAACTTGGAACTGAACGTCCTTGTCAATTGAACCACTGACCCGCATTCTAACATAATGTGTGGAGAATAATTAAGTTTTTATATTGTAGGTTTAACGCGACTGGTGTTTCAAATGCATGTACGGATTTTATGATTCTTACTTACACCTGCACACTTCCTACAAATTACATTCGTAAATGAGTTACACTGTTGTATTTCTACGTTCCTGAGTATTATCATACTTCCTTGAAGTATTTTTTCTTATTCGAGGTGTCTTCGTAATTACCTTCGTTGAATCTACACCTGTCTGACTAAGTTCTGTGATTTCCCGTTTTAGACCTGTCATTTCCTCTGCAACTGAACTGCCTTCTATGATATTTACTGTCGCACCATCTGCAATCTGAGATTTTCAAATATACATCATCCTTCTTCAGTGCTTCAGTATTCCAGTGCTTTGCATTTGAACCTTCCTTGTGTTCCTTTTAAACATCTTTTCACGCTTCCTCATTACTAAATTGTGATCTACTCTTGGGTTCACACAATAATCCAGAATAAAATTTCGGCATCTCTTCCTGACCATCATGTAATCCAACTGGAATTCTCCCTTGTCTGGAGCATGCCGTATTACAAGCTGAAATTTTTTACAGAACTTAGTTTTTGTTCTCTCTGAGCCACACTGCCAAGCTCATATTCCTGTGTAATCTTTTTTCTAATCCTTTCCCTGTTACTTCATTCTAATTTTCCATTATCACTAGATTATCATTTCCTCTTACCCTCTGAAATTCCGGTTCATTACCCATATATATATATATATTCATATATATATATATATATATATATATATATATATTCATATATATATATATATATTCATTCATTCCTTTGCCTCTTACACGTTCTGCTTCTTATGACGGCCTCTACATATGTTAGTTTTCTGTTGAGTCCCATGAGAATAAACCCGTCACTGAACTATTCACGCCGCGCGGAGTGGCCGCGATGTTTGAGTGCCATGTCACGGCTTGCGTGGCCCCTCCCACCGGAGGTTCGACTCATCCCTTGGGCATGGGTGTGTGTGTTGTTCTTAGTGTAACTTAAGTTATTTTAAGTAGTGTGTAAGAGTAGGGACCGATGACTTTAGCAGTTTGGTCCATTAGGTATTCACACACGTTTGATTTGAATTGAACTATTCACAGTAACTCACTCTCTGCCCTATCTTCCTATTCATAGCGAATTTCACTCCCGTTACACCACTTTCTGCTGCAGTATGATACAATCGTACATTTTTCTACCAGAAATTATCAGGGTGTTCCTATTTCACTATACTCTTTCAAACGGCCGGCTGGGGTGTCCGAACGGTTTTAGGCGCTTCAGTCTGGAACCACGCGACCGCTACAGTCGCAGGTTCGAATCATGCCTCGGGCATGGATGTGTGTGATGTCCTTAGCGTAGTTAGGTTAAAGTAGTTCTAAGTTCTACGGTACTGATGACCTCAGATGTTAAGTCCCATAGTGCTCAGAGCCATTTGAACTCTTTCAAACCATATCTTGGTTGAACCTCGGTATTCCCTTTCCAGATTTTCTAGGATCCTAACGACATTCAAACCTGATATTTTACGCATGCATAATGTTTCTCTTTCATTAGTCAGTTTTTTGTTCCTGGTTTCTTCTTGCTTCACGATCCCCTCCCAGAACTCCGAATGGGCGCTTATCAGGAATCCTTTGCCAATGAAGAGACCGTCATGACAAATTTTCAGTTACAGGCCACATGTCCTTTGGATTCACATTAAGTGTCTTTAATGCAGTGGTTTCCATTGCCTTCAGCATCCTCGTGCCGTTGGTCATTGCTGATTCTTCCGCCATTTACTGGCAGTTTCGCACTCCAGAGACACGAGAATGCTCTGACCCTCCGACCGCTCCACCGGACTCTTTGACAAGGCCGTTGGCAGAACGAGATGAGTGTCGAAGCCTTGCATGGCTGTGGAAGACAGAAGGATCTCGAAGCTCCTGAAACCGACTAAAATAGTCACAGGAGATTGTTGTTATAAACAGCTGATTCAATTGAGCCGAGAACTGAAAGACAAACGGCTACAATAAGGCGATACACATGAAACGGTGATTATGCAGCATGACAGTGCTCGACCACACGTTTCAAAATCTGTCAAAACCTGCTTTGACTCGCTGAAACTGGAAGTCGTGGCCCACTTGCCATTTTCTCCATACGATGCCTCCTGTGACTGCCTCCTTTTCCGATCAACGGCACACTGCCTGGCTGACCAGCATTTCCGGTCATATGAACAAATGCAAGATTGGATCCATTCATGGTTTTCGAAAAAGCCCGAATTCTTTCTCCGCAGGTTTCGTATGCCGCCCGAAAGATAGTAGGAAGTAGTGGCCAGCGATGATCAATAATTTGAATCGTAAACGGTTTGTATTTCCACAATAAAGCCTCCAACATTAAGAGAAAAAAGTGGAAACAAAGTGTAGATCTAATATTACCGCTCCTTGGAGGTTGATAGATGACGTTTTCTCAAACATTTACTAGCTGTGAGACGCCACTTGCACAAAATATATTGAAATATCTGATTAGAACCGCTAGGTGTTTCTCACTGTTACTAATTATGACTGAATGCCCCTCATAAAGTAATCTTAGTACAGCTTAAGGAACTCTGTCACCATTAAGTAGTGTGCAGTCTCCCATTTCCTATCGTTCTGTTTATGAACTACGCTCTCAAAACACCCCTTTCCTCAGTAGCTTCACATTCCTTCGTGTCCTCCTTCTGTCCCCCCACTTTCGGAGCCGCATAATTTGGCAATGTGTGTTTCATATGCTGACACCAGGCCAGACCACTGTTTGGTTGGAGATCTGCCCACTATCCTCGTCGCCACTGACGGCAGTGACAAGCAGGTTTTGAAATTTTGTCAACTACCAGGTCACATCCCGAAGTTCTGGGGAGAGGAGATGGTTTTTAAATCATCATAGACAACTACGCCCCCACGACAATGGCGGTCTTACTCTTACTGATGTAGCAGATGACCGTGCTGTTGAGCGCCCCACTATCAAAATAAGCAACTGATGACCGAAAATAGTGCTCTTTGGTACTGTGTATTGATCGAAACAGTTAGCGCCGTGCAACGAGTGCATTAATGCTTCAGCCAGAGTCACCTGATCAACGGTCGCTGATCGTTAGTCGATGTTTAATCATCATGTGCTTCACACTGAATTTCTTACGTGTGTTTTGTACTGGTTTCTATACTCGGCTGTGAGACACAGAATGCCAGTTGCGCACCAATACTAGAATCAACAGCCGAGTAGTAGAGTTTTCCAACACCGGAGCGCTTGCAGAAGTTTGGTGTCTCCTGGCTGCTGTGTCGCTTGTGCCTCGTGTTGGCTCCAAGTGTTGTAGTCGGCAAAGTTCTGTAATGACAGCACCGTCTATGTTGTGGGTCGTCCGTACTAACAGCTAGGCGCCGCCTGCGTCTTATGCCCTCGGCGTCTTATTGCACGGCATCTGTGGACTCTGGTTATCTCGGAGCTTTGCACTTCTGACTCTGGGTTCGTGCTACATGATCCGGCCCATTCTTGGGTCTTGCTGTTTGACATTATTTTAGCAGGCCTTCAGCTTCTATTTGACGCAATTTGGTATGTGTTATTTTCTTGAGGCTCTAGAAATTTCGGCCTCACACCACAACAAATAATTGTTTACAATAAGCTGCTATTGTTAACATTGAATGCAAGTATCAGTGTTTTCACAGCGTATGAGTCCGCAATTGTGGCAAGGATAGGCATTTACCTACTCAAGCTCCCCACCCCTCCACTGCCTGCACACCTTCCGCAGACTCTGAAGTACATGATTTTCAGTCGTATACTGAGTACATCAACATAAATTTACTGCGATATAGTAAGTTTTTCTGTAATCTGCAAAATCTCTTTCTTATGGCATTGTATGTCACGAAACTGACAAACCAATTTATATAAATATGACAGTTTTACAGCCTTGCCTCCTCCACTTCCCCTGGAAGCAATTTTACGTACAGCCACGCTGAACAGTACGAATGTCTGACAATGCATTGTTTTCCGACTAGAGAAACACATTGTTTCAGAACACGAATAATCATTGGAATGTGGTTCGTTGTCGCTATTGGAGACTACATTGTGTGTGGAAGTGTTATGGTACTGACTATATTGAACACAGAGCTCTTTATATCTTTTCCTTCGGTTATAACTTTTATTCTTGCAGAATACTGATCGTTTCGTAACTATCTGATCAAACTTATCTGGGAACCGCTTTGTATTGTGAAACTGACCACACCGGGTGATTAAAAAGTCAGTATAAATTTGAAAACCGGATAAATCACGGAATAATGTAGATAGAGAGCTACAAATTGACACACATTATTGGAATGACATGGGGTTTTATTAGAACCAAAAAAAATACAAACGTTCAGAAAATGTCCGACAGATGGCGCTTCATCTGATCAGAATAACAATAATTAGCATAACAAAGTAAGAAAAAGCAAAGATGATGTTCTTTACAGGAAATGCCCAATATGTCCACCATCATTCCTCAACAACAGCTGTAATCGAGGAATAATGTTGTGAACAGCACTGTAAAGCATGTCCGGAGTTATTTTGAGGCATTGGCGTTGGATGTTGTCTTTCAGCATCCCTAGATATATCGGTCGATCGCGATACACTTGCGACTTCAGGTAACCCCAAAGCCAATAATCGCATGGACTGAGGTCTGGGGACCTGGGAGGCCAAGCACGATGAAAGTGTCGGCTGAGCACACGATGATCACCAAACAACGCGCGCAAGAGATCTTTCACGCGTCTAGCAATACTTTTTTTTGTTCTAATGAAACCCAATGTCATTCCAAGCATGTGTGTCAATTTTTACCTCCCTATCTACATTATTCCGTGGTTTATTAAGTTTTCAAATTTGTACTGACTTTTTGATCACTCGGTACATGTCGAGAGACGGACACGCCAACGTAAAATAAGGCACATGGTATTGTCAGTGGAGAAGCATAACAGAAGAACGGGGCGGTGACCTCGAATGTGGACAGTCGTTGTGTATCACCTAAGTTACAGAACCGTTATATACAAGTCAACTACTCTAAATCTTCTGAAGTCTACTGTTGATGACGGTCACAAGGGTCAGCACACAAGTCTGTGGGGCGGGAAGGCTAGCCCAGCAACATCAACATCATTAACAGTTTGCATGATGACAATTTATTTTTACGAGTTCGACCAGTGAGTGCATGAACACAATCAAGCAAATTTCTTCCTATATGAAATACCTGAATGAAATGCTGATTACACAGCAAACAATTTGTAGTGGAGAAAAATACATCACAGTCCTCAGTAAAGCAGATGTTCGTAACAGTTTCAATACATTTTAGATTTAAGAAAATATGCACTTAGTGCTTCCTGAACTATATGTCAATAACAATTTATCTTTTGAAAACAATTTAAATAAGATTTGCAATTTTAGAAAAATGCGCACCTGGGCTTAGTAAACCATTTCTCAATAACAATTTATCTTTTTAAAACAATTTGAATAATATTTGCAATTTAGAAAAGTGCACGCCTGGCACTTACCAAACTCTGTTAACAAGCTTCCAACTTACAATTTTAGCTAAGAAAAATGTGCCACCACGGTGACGGAGTCTTTAATAGATAGCAATTCAAGTTACAAGATATTTGAGATCAAAACGTGCCACGGCACTTTAACATATGATTAGATAAGTATCAACAGGTCAGTGCGCTATAAGCTCTGAACTTAAAAGTTGGCAGCCATCAGACTAAAGCCGGCTGCGTTTAAGACAGTAAGATACATGCAGTAAAGTTATTATCGCTTTAATAAGCTCTGGCGCCGAACTGCCAGCAGACCGACATGAGATGGCTTGACCTTTTCTAACGCCGGTCGGTCGGTCGGTCTGTCGGTCGGTCCGTCGGTCGCTAAGACAGCGGCCCCAAACCCGTGGCCGACCAGGGCAGTGGAGACCCCCCTAAGCTTTGGCCCGTTAGTTGTGGAGATGACACAGGCCCATGGATGGACTGAACCACAACAAACTAAAATTTTAAATCAAAAAATAGTTAAACACAAGGATGAACACTTAAAATTTGGGAATAAACCGATTCCAGTTAAGGGAAGTGATAGTGACGTTACTACATTGGTCCGCACAAATGGTGTGTATATACATTAGCAATGGCATTGAAGTTAAGCTACGAGGAACTGTATACTCAACTATAAGTCAGGCAGTTAATATTGCTTCCAGAATATCAATAACGCCTACAAGACTCAAGGTAGAATATTAGCCTTACAAGGACTCAGCCATCTGTCCAACAGTCACGACCCATGCCATTTTGACTATCACATATTATACTGCTTTGGGCCATTGGCTGTCTTAAGTAGCGGTTTATTATGCCTCAGCAAATGGTTTAATCCTTGTCCATATGTTCCAGTAGAACATCAAATCAGCGCGGCACGTGGTCCTTTACATATAAACATGCACTTACTAAATAAAATGTCTCACCAAATTCAAACACTGGTCACGTGGGTTGCCTAGAAGCTGTGGATGGAATTCGGAATCTGAAGGTTGTCACTCCACTCAGCGGCGATATCGGCGTCCAAACACGACACGCGCCATCACGAATGCAGAAACCCCACCGACGAGGGCACACGCCACTCGCCTATTCTACTCCAATTTCCTAAGAGCCTCTTCTTTTTCATGGCGCGGCTCCCGCTGGCCTCACAAGTTGCTGGTATACCACTTGCTCCCTCTCTCGGACTTTCTCATACCACCAGCCAACCAATTCTACATGCAAGGACTACGAACCAGGTGGTAATGATTGTTGGGAGCTCAACATCGAGGTCATCAGAGCCCATACAATTTTCCAATCTTTACAGTTCCAGTCTCGCCACTTCCCGAATGATGATGAGATGATAAGTAAAACACCAACACCCGGTACTCAAAAGAAGAAAATCCCTCACCTGCCCGAGAGTCGAACCCGGCACCCCGTGATCCAGAGGTAGCAATGCTTGCCACTAGAGGTGGTAACACGAAGAAAGAACCACAGTTCAACCAAGACGAGGCAGATCTCATTTAGAGGTTGTAAAAATTCGCATGAAATCAGCGGAAGGAGTCATCCGTTAGTTCCAAAGATGTGCCAGCATTCCGGCTAGCTCAATGAAAGTGCAAATTGATTTAAAAAAGAAAGGGGTACAGTAGCCGAGCAGCCCCTCCTAAATCACACATTTGGGGATTCAGTGCTAAACGAAACTTCACATTGTGTAGAGGGACGTCAGTGGGCAGTGTATGACCGGAAACGAGTGATTTGGATTGATGAATCCAGCTGTACCTCACTGCAATCGGATGGAAGGGTTTGGGCTCGGTGTGGAGGACGTTATGTGCTATCATCACGTGTAACGCGAACAGCAAAGTAAGGAGGAGATGGTGCTGCAATATGGGGCTCTTGTTTGTGGTCAGGCTGTGGCCTCCTTACTGCGATTAAGGAAACACTAAATTCGGAAAGATATGAGCACCGTGTACAGTAGAGGAACAGGCGATTGTATTAGGATGTCAGTACACCCTGTCATAGAGCAGGCTCCCCCCAGGGGGTCCACAACTCTTTTGTGGACACGTGCGTAGCGAGCACGGGACCCCGAGCTAATGTGGCCCTCCTTCCTTTTCCGGGCTGCATACCTTCCCTTCCCTTTCCGCATCCCTCCCCGTCCCCCATCTTCGCCCCCCCCCTCACCTCTGTCTCTTTCCTTCCTTTCTCCCCCTCTGGGAGTATGGTTTGTGCCTACGTCCGGAGACGGACGCTCGAAACTGTTCCAAATTCCTTGCTCTTACACTTGCCAGTCCTCGTCCTTCCTCTGTCCTTCTCTTTTCCTCCCCTCTTCTCCTTGCCCTTTTCTCCGCTACGGCGTTTGAGACCCCCTCTTCTTTCCTTTCCCTTTCTCTTCTTTCCTCCCTGTGCATGTCTGAAGGCCGACCCACGCACTTCCATGCGTAGCCGGTGACGGGGTAACGCGTAATTCCCCGCCCCGGGTAGACAGGTAGGACACGTACGTACCCCCTGGTAACGGCCAGGCCCAGGGAGGGGTGATTACCCGAGCTGATACCTTCCGAAAGTGCCGATTGGTCCCTCCGTCCGTTTGTCGGGAGGTGTGACCTGAGGTGTGAACAATCACCTAAGGCGGGTGTGCCCTCGGCGAGGGCCCCCACAAGGGAGGAGCGCGCCATCGGAGACGCCGGTAATCATGGGGGATTCTTCCGCAATGGTTTCCTCACCTTCCACTATGTCTGCTCACAAACGTAAGTTCACTGAGTCTCAGCCACAGACTGTTCTTCCATCGTTGCCACAGTTCCTTGTTGTTTCTCGGTCTGACGAAGGTCACGACTTTTCCACGGTCAACCCTTTCATTATACAGAAAGGTGTCGACGCAATTGCGGGTCCTGTAAAGTCTTGTTCCAGATTACGGAACGGCACCCTGTTGTTAGAAACACACAGTGCCCTCCAGGCTCAAAAATTGCTGCGTACTTCTCTGCTCCACACCTTCCCTGTCCGGGTGGAACCGCACCGTACCTTAAATTCCTCGCGTGGAGTCGTTTATACGCGCTCCCTCGATGGATTGTCTGACGAAGAAATTCAGCATTACCTGTCTGACCAGGGCGTCACAGCTGTTCATCGGGTTATGAAAAGGGTTGATTCGAACATCATTCCAACCCGCACTGTCTTCTTGACATTTGACAAAGTTCAACTCCCATCAAAAATCAAAGCAGGCTATGAGATAATTTCCGTTCGCCCTTATGTCCCAAACCCTACGCGTTGCTATCGATGTCAGCGGTTCAATCATACCAGCCAGTCCTGTTCCAATCCGGCCAAATGTGTTACTTGTGGCAAGGATGCCCATGAGGGTGCTTGTCCACCTCCATCCCCTCGCTGCATCAACTGTATGGGTGACCACGCTGCCTCCTCTCGAGATTGCCCCGTTTTTAAGGATGAAAAGCTCATCCAGGAAATAAGAGTGAAGGAAAAGGTGTCGACCTTTGCTGCTCGAAAGTTACTCGCCAGTCGACAGCCCACCGTGCCTCAGAAAGGTAAATACAGCGCTGTCCTTGCTTCTCCTCGACCAACAAAGGAGGCGGCCACGCAGACTTGCGACTTCACCTTTAGTACCACGGTCGTCAGATCGGCCAGCGCAAAGATCGCCCGTTCAACCTCACCCCTTTCGCCTGCCCACTCTATGGCTCACCCTTCATCGGGTTCTGTTAAATCTCGAGCTCAAAAGTCAGACGCCAAGTCTTCGAAAAAAGAGCATTCTCGTGAAGAGTTTTTACGTACCGCAACTTCACAACCATCGGTTCCTCCTTCATCTAAACATCATACTTCTAAGAAGGCTACGAAGAAACACAGTTCCTCTCCTTCTCCGCCAAGGCGTGTCCCATCTACAGCACCACCTGGCGGAAATCGCCCTCGGCCATCTTCTGTGTCGCCGAGGCGCACTGCTGGTGGCCGGTCAACTGGCCGATCGTTGGTGGCAGGAGCTGCTCCTGACCAACCTATGGATCAGGATCTTCTGCCTTCGACTGAATGCCATTCCATGCTGTCGGTCGCAAGCTCTGAGCAGTCGTTGAGTTGACAGCACCCTTGGTCACGTTCCTCCATTTTCTGTTCACCCTATGTCCATTATCCACTGGAATATCCGCGGCATTCGCGCCAATCGGGAGGAATTGTCGATCCTTTTACGATCCTACTCGCCGGTCATCTTCTGTCTTCAGGAAACAAAGCTGCGTCCCCATGACCGCTTTGTTCTCCCTCATTTTCAGTCCGTCCGATATGACCTCCCCTCTGTTGAAGGCACTCCAGCCCATGGAGGACTCATGATTCTGCTCCATGATACTCTCCATTATCACCCAATCCCCTTAAACACTTCCTTCCAAGCTGTCGCCGTCCGTCTTTCCCTATCTGGATACACGTTCTCTCTTTGTACGGTATACATTCCATCGTCTACACCAATGGCACGAGCTGATCTCCTTCATCTTCTTGATCAGCTTCCACCCCCCTATTTGCTGGTTGGGGACTTCAATGCCCACCACCCGCTTTGGGGATCTCCACATCCTTGTCCACGTGGCTCACTATTGCTAGACGTCTTCCACCAAGCGGATCTAGTCTGCCTCAACACTGGGGTCCCCACATTTTTGTCTGCCTCCACGGCAAATTTATCTCATTTGGACCTTGCGGTCGGTACTGTTCCGCTAGCTCGGCGCTTCGAATGGTTCGCCCTTGATGATACACACTCGAGTGACCACTTTCCATGTGTTCTTCGACTGCAGCCTCAACTGCCATATATGCGCTCGCGTCGCTGGAAGTTTGCCCAAGCCGATTGGACACTTTTTTCGTCTCTAGCGACATTCGATGACCGTCGCTTTCCCAGCGTCGACGATGAGGTCACACATTTTACCGACGTTATTCTCACAGCTGCGGAACGTTCAATACCACGCACCTCCGAATTGCCCCGGCGCCCTCCAGTTCCTTGGTGGAACGAGGCATGCCGTGACGCAATACGTGAGCGGCGACGTGCTCTTCGCATTTTCCGTCACCATCCAACTTTGGCCAACTGTATCCGATATAAGCAGCTCCGTGCGCGATGCCGTCGCGTCATCCGCGATAGCAAGAAGGCAAGCTGGAAATACTTTATTAGCTCATTTAACACCTTCACTCCCTCCTCGGAAGTTTGGAGTCGGCTTCGACGGTTCTCAGGCGCGCCTAGTTTCTCCCCGGTCTCTGGGCTCACTGTCGCGCATGATACCTTAGTGGACCCCGTCGCAATTTCTAACTCATTGGGTCAGCACTTTGCTGAGATTTCGAGCTCTTCAAATTACCCGCCAGCGTTTCTCCCGAAGAAACGTGCAGCGGAAGTGCGACATCTTGCTTTCTCCTCTCACAATCGCGAAAGCTACAATACTGTTTTCTCCATGCGCGAACTCCAACATGCACTCTCTTCTTCTCGCTCCTCCGCCCCAGGACCGGATGGTATCCTTGTCCAAATGTTGCTGCATTTATCAACCCATAGCCTGCGTTACCTCCTTCGCCTTTATAATCGAATTTGGACCGACAGTACCTTTCCCAGGCGATGGCGGGAAGCTATTGTCGTTCCCGTTCCGAAACCTGGAAAGGACAAACATCTCCCCTCTAGCTATCGCCCCATTTCTCTCACGAGTAGTGTCTGTAAGGTTTTGGAGCGTATGGTGAATTACCGTTTAGCTTGGTGGCTGGAGTCCCGCAGTCTTTTAACACCAGCCCAATGCGGATTCCGAAAGCATCGTTCTGCCGTTGACCATCTTGTTGCTCTCTCCACTTATATCATGAACAATTTTCTCCGGAAACGCCAAACGGTAGCAATATTTTTTGATCTGGAGAGAGCATACGATACCTGTTGGAGGACAGGCATTCTCCGCACACTGTTCTCTTGGGGCTTTCGAGGCCGGCTGCCCCTTTTTCTTCGCGAATTTATGGCAGAGCGCACATTTAGGGTGCGGGTGAACACTACTCTCTCCCGTACTTTCTCCCAAGAAAACGGGGTACCCCAGGGCTCCGTGCTGAGTGTTGTACTGTTTGCCATCGCCATTAATCCAATTATGGATTGTCTCCTTCCTGATGTCTCGGGCTCCCTCTTTGTGGACGATTTTGCGATCTACTACAGCTCTCAACGGACCAGCCTTCTTGAAAGACGTCTTCAAGGATGTCTCGATCGCCTCCACTCGTGGAGCATCGAAACCGGCTTCCGTTTCTCACCCAGTAAGACCGTTTGTGTAAATTTTTGGCGACGTAAGGAGTTTCTTCCGCCCTCCTTACATCTAGGTCCTGTCAACCTTCCGTTTTCCGACGTCGCTAAATTCTTGGGTCTTATGTTTGACAGAAAACTGTGCTGGTCCTCCCACGTTTCCTATCTTTCGGCTCGCTGTCTGCGTTCGCTTAACGCCCTCCGTGTCCTGAATGGTACCTCTTGGGGAGCGGACCGAGTGGTCCTTCTCCGCCTCTATCGCGCCTTAGTGCGCTCGAAATTGGATTATGGAAGCATAGTCTACTCCTCTGCTCGGCCGTCTATTCTTCGGCGTCTCGACTCTATCCACCACCGTGGATTACGTTTAGTATCTGGAGCTTTTTACACCAGCCCTGTGGAAAGCCTTTATGCTGAGACTGCTGAACCTCCGCTGTCCAATCGGCGGGCAGTCCTTCTGAGTCGTTATGCTAGCCATCTGTCTTCCATGCCTGCTAATCCAGCGCATGACCTTTTTTTCGACGCCTCCTTTGATGTCGGGTATGCAGGCCGCTCCTCCTCCCTACTACCCCCGGGAGTCCGCTTCCGTCAACTGCTCCATTCTCTTTCCTTCCGCTTTCCTAAAACCTTCTTGACAACTTGGGGTACAGCACCGCCTTGGCTCCGTCCCCGGATCAACTTGCTCAGAGACCTATGTCAATTTCCCAAGGATGGTACCCCTACACTTGTTTACCGTCGGGCATTTGCTGCTCTATGTGCACAAATGACGGATGCCACATTTATTTACACCGATGGCTCGAAAACATCGTTAGGTGTAGGGAGTGCCTATATTGTTGGCGACACCCCAAATAACTTTCGGCTTCCCGACCAGTGTTCGGTTTATACTGCGGAGCTTTATGCTGTTCTCCAGGCTGTCCACTACATCCGCCGCCATCAGCGGATACAGTACGTAATCTGCTCAGATTCTCTCAGCTCTCTCCTAAGTCTCCAAGCTCTTTACCCTGTGCACCCTCTGGTCCACCGGATTCAGGACTGTCTGCGCTTGCTCCACCTGGGGGGCGTCTCAGTGGCGTTCCTCTGGCTCCCGGGACACGCTGGTATCTGTGGAAATGAGGCGGCCGATATAGCGGCCAAGGCTGCAGTCTCTCTTCCTCGGCCAGCTATTCAGTCTCTTCCGTTTACCGATCTACGGAGCGTTTTATGCCGCCAAGCTGCTCATTTATGGCATGCGCATTGGTCAACACTTCCCCACAATAAATTGCGGGAAGTGAAAGCCCTTCCTTGCGCTTGGACCTCTTCCTCCCGAACGCGTCGTCGGGAGGAGGTAATTTTAGCTCGACTCCGGGTAGGGCACTGTCTTTTTAGTCATCGACATCTTTTAAGCGGTGATCCTCCCCCACTCTGTCCCCACTGCTCTCAGCTGTGGACGGTCAGACACCTTTTAATTGAATGCCCCTATTTTAATCCGTTACGCTCCCGTCTACAGCTATCGCCTGATCTATCGTCGATTTTAGCAGATGACACGCGCTCAGCTGACCGCGTTCTACAGTTTATTAGTGACAGTGAAATGACGTCAGTCATTTGAAGTTTTTTTTTGAGGGACAACCAACCCCTTTCTATAGTGGATTTTTAAGCATTCCTTCTGCCTTTAGTTACTCAAATTTTATGATTTTGTTCCCATTGCTGCTGATTTTAAATTTCGTTTTTTTCCTGTTTTCTATGTCACGGGCTGGGCGCTAATGACCATAGAAGTTTTGCGCCCTAAAACCACAAAAAAAAAAAAAAAAAAAAAAAAAAAAAAAATAGAGCAGGCTATGTTTTGTGCAATAAAATTTCTGAAATGGACTGACGAGGCTCGAGTCCCGACTTGAACTGAATGGAACCCATTGAAATGTATTAGAACGTCGACTTCTCTGATGGCTTGGGCTTTTGCGGAAGAATATTCTTCCGTTCTTCAAAAGACATTCAGTCATGTTATTGAAAGTGTCCCCAGCAGAGTTCAAACCACTATAATTGTGAAGGCTAGCCGCACGCCATATTAATGTCCAGTAATGGTGTCCGCATACCTTTGATCAAGTAATCACTTGTTTGGTTCCTGTATACCAGCATGCAGAGCCTCTATTAATTCACAATTAAACAACCACAGAACACAGTAAAGTTTCCATACCTGAGTGACAAGAGGAAGCTTAATGGTGGAAGAATAACACCAGAAAGCCTGTAAGGCCTTGCAAAGTCGTTATCAGTACAGAAATCAATGTCCCGCACAGAAATCCGTCGTCCAATCGAGCAGACAAGAGCCAAGGGTCAAGCACTGAATCACGAGGATGAACTCAACAGTCTTGACTTGGTGAACAATGTATCTGTTGAATTTCGACCACTGCTTACAAAACATTCTCGTCTCCAGGTGGCATGAGGATGAGGGTCTTCGTGAGAGCGTTGCATTGACGTGCGCACCTTTGACTTATTTATTTGTTTAATTCACGATGAAAACTTAAATACACAACATTTGTATACAAATGTGTATAATCACAAGCTTCTATAATGGCCAGATCTAGTTTTTTAATCCACTCGATCGCTTCAGCCGATGCCCAGTGAATGTCCATTACTGTCCTTTTGTATACTCGAAGAGGAAAGTCAGCAGCGACGTGGAGGGTTGACTGTAAGAAAGCACCAAAGTCAGAATTTGAAGATCCAGCCCATCCCCACTTGTGCAGTAGATAAAGTCATCAGTCTCGTCCAGTTCGAATCAAATTCGTCTTCCTCCATTGACGTCTGGAGAGATCGAATCCTCTTAGCTGCGTGGAAGGGTTCTCAATTAGTTGACTACTGATAACTGTTCCCACAGAATTTTCCATGACTGGGTTAATGGATATCATTGAAAGAGTTTTCAACGAGGAGGTTTGCAGTGCTCCATGACGGTTTCTTTGGTACCAAGCGTTGCTGTTCCGTTTGGGCAGTATTTAACTGAGAATACTTCTGAATGTACTTCTGAACGTTGTTGCAGTCCTTCAGGACAACTTTTTAGAGTTGTTGGTAGGATATTACTGAGAGCAGGAAGCCATAGTGTGTTTGTGCTCCTAACACATAATTAGTGATAATTATTCACATTGTCTGATAGACTACGTAAGCCTCATTGGCCGCGGCAGAAAGACGCGAATTCTAATCGTAGTGTCACAACATATTCATTAATTATCTTTGCTTGTTTAAGGCATATTGTGTGATAGATCCAATTTTTAAAAATCATTATAAACACCATCCTCATTTCCGTCAATTTGGCATCCGCTGCTAGACAAAGTGCTTCAATACACTTTTCGATATATTAACATATTTAGCAATACGAGTCCATTTTGATTCTAGGTGATTCTTAATACCATTCACCCAAGCACTACTATGTTTCAATATCTGTCTTTTCCTACCGATTGGAATGTAGTAGAGAAGTTTCTTGGCCCATCTACTATCCATCCTTCTGGCTACACGCCTTAATAACACATACTGTTATCAATCTTTCCTTTCCAGAAATATTGGAAGCGTAGTTTTGAACACCCTGTCAGATTCTTGTCCACTATTTTGTTTAGCCAACTTGGAACTCTCCACTGGACACTGAACAACTTTTAGGTTTTCCATGCTTCCATCATTAGAAGTAAATATCTTAGTTTCCTAAGTCAAACTTTATAATATACATTGGCTGTAAGGTTTCTGGTTCAGATACGCTGGATTTTTACTTTTGCAAAATTCATTTAACTTATCAAAAGTTCTTTACGACATTTTCATAATTTTATGTCCTTTCCTCTCAATACAGTCTTCAGTTAACCTATTTCAGTTGCTCATTATGTTCTCAATGCCTTCAATTTTCAGCCCTACTTTCACGCATGCTATATTACTTTTAAAGGAGCAGATAAGCAAAAGCGACGATCGTACACTTAGTCCAAGATCTTTGCGTAACTGTGACATGCGCTTTCCATTTTGTACCACGTAGAGGGATGATTTAACCACATCTATTACGCCCCTGATAATGAGCAAATTAAGTACTATTTTAACATATCATTGTGGAAACTGTCCTCCTTTGGGTATATCGAGGCTGCGTTGTCCACCCTGAAGTAGTCACTTAAACAGATAACGTGTTCTGCATTACATTTTTTGCTGGAAGCTCCACATTTTTGGTATATTTTGTCATGCATTTGTCTCAATAGGCGTGTTGGCAGTGAGGCGGAGGGATCCAAGATAGTATTTTGGAGGAGCTTGCCAGTTACGGCATTCGGCTGAGAATAAAATGACGTGTGTGTGTGTGTGTGTGTGTGTGTGTGTGTGTGTGTGTGAAACTTTCGTTGTATCTGTAAAACGAAAGTACTCGTCGCTTCTGATGGCAGATATTCATTGCGAACAATATATACATTTACGAATATAAGAGAAGAATTTCACAGAAAATGGAGCTGAAAAGTACTTACTCTGCGCTACTGCCTTCCGACATTCTTGGAGTTACAGCGTTGTTGGTGAGACTGTGTTAATATATGGAATGGACCGAGTGGCAAACTGAAGCGTGGTGTCACTCCTTGAGGTGCACTCAGGTACTACGTCTGGTTGGGCACCACACACTAAAGTTAGGGATCTGGATCTGGCCCCATGCTTGAACCACACATTTGTCGTGATATGGTCAAAAAGAGGTTGCTCGGCTAAAATGGAGTGGAAAAGAAGTAATCGGTGCACCTAAATCTGATATCTATATGGAGGTAGGGGCGGGGATGGAGGATGAATCTACAACTCTGAAACTCAACCAGAGGAGTGCTGGACAAAGTGTGATCCACTGTTACGATGTGTCACATTTATTAAAGAAAAGCATCAATATAGCTTGTGTTACATCAACCAGAAATTTTGCTGTTAGTACAGAGCAGGTACATGAAGAGCCATTTTCACCCCGCGGGTAAGTACTGCTCAAGACGGACCATCGATTGAGCAACTGGGACCGGTGGCGTCACGGCTGGAAAGTTAACGGAGCAGAGCCGAACTTGGGCGCCGGCTGCCGGCACAGAGGAAATCGGCAGCAGTTTAGCTGCGCCCGAGCAGGTGACCTGCCGGGGGCGGACAAGAGGCGGCGGCGGCGGAGGCGGCGGCAGGGGGCGGAGGCTGGATCCGGCCAGCTGGGCAGATAACGTTAATGGAGTCCCGTCCGCGGGAGGCGCCCCCGGTTGTCCCCCGCTTTGGCCGCGATCCCAGATAATATGGCCGCGCAATTAAGAGCTGAATACCGATATTAGGCCCGCGTTTGTTCCGCCAGATAGCGCTGAGCGCGAGCCCTCGCGGTGATTACATTGCGGCGAAGAGTGGAATGGCATCCACACTTTGCCCGACCATGCCGAAAGACCATCGCTGCCGTCCCTGATCGACGGATCCCAGCATCGAATTCGAATCTAATCTCGTTCCACGTCCCACATTTTATCTGTCGTAGGCCTACGTACACATGATTCGTCCGAAATTCTTCGATTGGTTGGCTACGGTGTACAAACTTGAGTCTGAATGCCTTGGAGAAGTTCCGTGTGGAAGGAAGAGGGCCTGCAGTATGTCAAGATACTATCCGACAAGCATTTTTCGATTGTGTGCTGGATAGCGTCGTGCCATACTGGGGTCCATATCCCTCCATTGTGTTAAATATACAGATTGAACGTTATTAAGGTTTAAAAAATCTATGAAGAGACGTACATCACGCTGAGACAAGTAACTTAGTACGTGTGGCCGCAAATGTGAGAAGTAAAAAGTGCACGACAAGTGTTGAACATGTGACGTCACCAAATGACGTACCTCGCTTCACGTGTAGTAGTTGGGCTTGTCGATCATAACCTCGCCAGCAGGGGGCACTGCCACACATTGCTCAGATAGCGAATACTGTTTCCGTTCTTGCATTGACCGAAGTGATACGGTAGTGGCCGTCGTAATGGTAATGCAACTATACGATGAATTGCTTTACATTCACGGAAACAGAACAGCGAGAGGAGTGATGTGTAGTCCCACCTACTACTAGCGAAATTAGGATCGACAATCTCAATCGCTGCACGTGGCAGAGCAGCTTGAGGTATTTCCTGACATTTGAGGCCCCATGTGTCTTGCATTAAATTACTTATCTCAGTATCATCTACATCGCTTTGGGGGTTTTCAGACGTTAATAAGAATCACGTTGTTCAGCTGATGCACGTTATTATCGCTGACAGGTAGTATTTACGACTTTGCAGTCTGCCAAACTACGTATCATTTACTTATAGTTATTGGATGCATAAATAAATATTTTACTTTATGCTGGAACGTTATGTTCTCCTACATCATTTGACATTACCGACACCTAAAGTTTGTTGCTCCACAATAAAAATATCGGGTACTCGGAATCGATACTCATGTGATAAGTTTTGCCACACAATTAGCGATACTTACTCGTACTAGTAACATCACATTGTCCCTTAACGAACTCACCTTTCTAAACCACACACTCTTTTTTTTCTTTTCTTTTTTTTTCGTTTTCTGAACGGTTGGATCAGGCTCGTCGTTTGTTTCTCTCCTGTGCTAACCGTTTCATCTCATCCAGCATCCTTTATTATTTGTGATTCTTCAATTAGTGACCACAACAAACTTTATAATTTCAAACCTTTACGACGTTTTTTTTTTCGCTGACGAACCCTACAAAATGCTGAAAGAAAAAAATGTTTACCATTCACTACTTTTCCTATGTCCATGCAGTAAAAGCACCGCATGAGGTAGTACGTTACTACTTATTATCAAACGAAGAAAGACGAAAGTAATGAGGAATAGCAGAAATGATAATAGCTAAAAACTGAACATCAAAAGTAGGAAGGAATTTTGATAGCTAGGAAACAGAAAAACACACGACAGAAGAAGCAAGGAGGACATGAAAGGCACACTCATTTTGACTGATTTGAGGCAACTCTCCCCGAAATCGTCTCCTATACCAAACTTCTCATCATAGAGTAGCACCCGCAACCTACGTCCTAAACTATTTGCTGTACGTACCTCAGTCTCAGTCTTCCTCTGTAGTTTTTACCGTTACCTCTCCCTCTAGTACCATGGAAGTTGTTCCCTGATGTCTTAGCACATGTCCTATTATACTTTGTCAGTGTTTTCCATATGGTGTGAGCGTGTGGGGTTGCTATTCTGTCATCCTGCGCAACGGATTAATCTGAGATGTACCCTTTACCCTGTGGCTCCTGCAAGATGCAATTTCCACCCCCACACCACTACAGAAGTCAGACAGACGCTCCTAACGTTCTAAAGAGAAATGCCTGAAAAACTTTCAGCAATAAATATCTTCTGGAGTCGTCTGCTGTAAGGAAATGACACAATAATTAACAACATTTCTTATGTAACTAGAGGGATACTTGGGTACTGGAGTAGTGCTAGTTAGTGTAAAAAAAAAAAACATGAAATTAACGAAAATCATTATTTATTTTGCAAAATTCCGTGAAATCACAATGGCACTTTTAGTTATGAACTGAACGTTATTTCCTGGTTCTTTTCAGAATGTGAAGTTACCTCTCAAGGATAGGATTCGCTAATGAAATTGCTATACAAAGTTTAAGAATGTTATTGTTTTGGCAGAATGGTTGAGAGCCGCACATACTCAACTTCAATAATTATTCGTTAGAATGTTGCTAGATACGGTTGAGGCAGTCGCGTGTGAAATGCAGTGAAGTGTACTTTTGTGGAGGAAATTGGGGCTCACAAAGAGCTGTAGCACACAATACCATAAGCTGCGATGACTGCTGTCTGCATTGCTCGCTACTGACAAATAAGGTAACTCTCGTTCTATCTGGACAGACCTTCGCCAATCAAACTCTCCCTATGTCTTGATGAAGTCAGGGACTCCTATTTGCCCCCTAGTCTTAACTATTGGCGTGGTACAACAGTCAGCTAACCAGTCCACCGTGATGCTACTCAAAATTCGCTTGCAGGCGTGTAACTATAACTCTGTCTGTTCACCCACAATAAATATCTTCTGGAGTCGTCCGCTGTAAGGAAATGACACAAAAATTAAGAAAATTTCTTATGTAACTAGTGGGATACTTGGGTACTGGAGTAGTGCTGGTGAGTGTAGCGGCCAACACAGTGAACAACGCTTAATCGCAATGTCTCAATATGGAGTCGCACTTCGATTCGCTCTCGACAGAGGTGCTCTCCCAGTGAAGTACTGAGGAGAGACTTGTTCCTCGCTCTTTGAGTACACGTACGAGCGCGCACGCTCTCGTTACGTATTCTCGCTCCAAGAGCGACAACGGAATGGCCCCTCTCCACACCAGACGTGAAGGGGTATATCTTTCGACGTCTTCCATTACTCCTTCAGCTCAAGGCATCAGAAATATCGTCTGCCAATCAGCATTGCTCTTCTAAAACGGGAGAATGACGTTTCGTTTAAGGCGACCAATCTGAAAATCTGTAGTATCGGCTTTTGGCGTTGGCTGCTCTGTGTTAAAATCTCTGAAACTGCGCGCTATGTGTAAAGAATGTGTAGGCTGGCCGCTCCCACACAATGTAGCGAAATTTGCTTTTAAACCGAACACAGGGTCGTTCTTCCTTTCACTCAGGCAAACGCTGTCAGATCTACAGGCGATCACCGGCTGACGTAGATGGGTTGGGACTGGCCTCATGATGTGCTGTTGCCTCTCTCTAACTAAAAGCTCCTGTGACCGTCGTGTCTGGAATGTATGTGTGTACGCCAGCCTCGAGTATTTCAACCGTGATGCGCTTACTTGTTATTTGCATATCGTTTACATGAATTCATACAACATTGACTTTATCTTATTGAGTTTGGGTTCGAATGAGCGTCTTGATGATGTGCGGAATATGATTGTGAGGGTGGAATATGTAAGCAATGAAGGTCAGGAGATCACAACATCTTACAATGTTATATATGTTTGGCATTACATCAACAGCTGGGGATAATCTGAATTATCATTTTATTCTGAAGGATCAGGTACGCCAAGATAGATTGAAAATCTTTTATTCATTAGCGGTTTAAACAGGCCTGTGCTGTCATCGTCGGATCTTACAAACTTGCAAGTCACACACTGACGTCATAACATCGCTGTGTGTCTTGCAGGTTTTTAAAGATCATGAACTTCTGTTAATTTATTACAAGATCCGATGGTGATAGCACAGATCTGTCTATACTGGTAACCAATAAAAGATTTACAAGCGGTCTTGGCGTACCCGATATTTACGAATATATTCTACATAATTTTCTTATTTCGTCGATTATACTGACACTCTTCTTTCTTCAATTTATCAGTCCACCTAATCTTCAACATTCTTCTCTAAACCCACATGTCAGATGCTTAGATTCTCTTCTTTCCCGATTTTTCCACGGTCCGTGTTTGACTACCACATAGTGGTGTGCTGAAAACATACATCCTCAGAAATTTTTCCCTCAATCCATGCGCTATTACTTAAAAGTGACATTCCCAGTAACATCGTCGGAAAAATTGATGTGTCATGTTTATGAAAAGAGGACTTTCTGACACATTATAAGTATTTGTGTGGTTTCGTTTTAAAAGTAGTTAAGTTTTGACATTTTCAGACTTTCCTTCGTTGTTGTTCCTCTTCGTTTGCCTTTTTATTCTTGTATAGTACCTGTCTTTTCCCTTAGTCTTTCATTTTCTGTCATTAGTCATATGATTGGTTTGTTGCGGCCCGCCGCGAACTCTTCTCTTGTGCCAACTTCTTCAGGACTTGCAACCTACTCTCTCATTTATTTGTTGTATGTTTCTGTTTCGATTTACTATTTTTACCCTCCGCAGCTCCCTCTAGTCCCATAGAAGTTACTCTGTGGTGTCTCAACATATAGCCTTTCAGTCGGTGTTTTCCATATATTTCTTTCCTTGCAAATTCTCCAGAGAACCTCCTAATTCTTTTATCAGCTTACTTAATTTTGAACTTTCTTCTGTAGCACCACATCTCAAATGCTTCGATTCTCTTCTTTTTCGCTTTTACCACAGTCCACGTTTCACTGCCATACAATGCCGTGCTCCAGACGTACATTCTAAGAAATTTCTTTCTGAAGTTAAGGTCTATGTTTGATACAAGCAGACTTCTCATGACCATGGATCCCCTTTTTGTCAGCGGTAGTCTGGTTTTTATGTCGTCCACGCCCGCCTGTCATGCGTTACTTTGCTACCTAGGTAGAACAACTCCTTAACTTCATCTCGTTCATTCCTTGCATTCCACTCTTATTGGCTCTTGTACAAGTTGTATATTACCTTATTTCCCTATAGATTACACTTATTTTGGTCAGAATTTCGCACATAATGCCCTATTTGACACTGTCAGACGCTTGTTCCAGGTCGACAAATCATGTGAACTGGTCTACACTATGTAATTTGTGGACGGTTACATGCTCCGTGCTCTTATAACCGCTAGTGCTGTGTTTTTTGTTATTAATAGTGAATTTTGGTCCTGAGCACGTGCAGATACCCCGTCAGTGACCGGTGCGTTGACCGCGGCTGTTAGGGTGGCTGAGGAACGCGGCGGGGTGCTCGAAGACGCGGCGGCGTAATTAGTCAGGGATCGGGCCGAAACTATGGCCATTAGTGGTCATTAGACAGCGCATACAGGCGGCGTGGCCGGCCACTGTGCAGGGCCAGAGCGCCGTGCCGCGTCGGCGGACGCTGCATTATTTACGACCGGTAACAACGCCCCGCGGGCGCAACTTGCCGCTCTGGCGCCTCGCGACGAAACGCCCTTTCCGTAGCCGGTAACAGCTGCTCTTTGCTTGTGCGTCAGTATGACTATTACTGCGAGGAAGCTGAATAGACAAGGTGTGTTGGTAGTAATATTACTATCCACTAAATCTACGTCCAGTAGTTTTGGTCCAAAGACAACGGTTCAGCAGTTTTGGTGGTTGTTACTGTTGTTGTTATCGTCTTCAGCCAGAAAACTGATAAAAAATGGTTCAAATGGCTCTGAGCACTATGGGACTTAACTGCTGTGGTCATCAGTCCCATAGAACTTAGAACTACGTAAACCTAACTCACCTAAGGACAACACACACATCCATGCCCGAGGCAGGATTCGAACCTGCGACCGTAGTGGTCGCTCGGTTCCAGACTGTAGTGCCTAGAAACGCTTGGCCATCGGGGCCGGCTGAAGACTAATCTGAGGCAGCTCTCCATGCTACTCTATCCTGTGCACGACTTTTAATCCGCAAACAACTACTGCAGTCTACATCCTTCTGCATCTGTTCACTGTATCCATCTCTTGGCCCCCCTAAGATTTTTACCCTCCCACTCTTCCGTCCAGTACTAAATTAGTGATCCCTAGACGTCCCAAAAAAGTATTCTATTAACCGATCCCATTCATCTAGTCAGGTTATGGCAAACATTTCTTTTCTTATCAGTTCTATTCAGTACCTTCGCGTTAGTTACATGACCTATCCATTTAAGCTTCAGCATTCTTCTGTAGCTTCACATTTCAAAATCTTCTCTTCCCTTCTTATCTGTTTATCGTAGACGTTTCAATTCCATACATGGCTACACTCCAGACAAATATCTTCAGAAAAGACTCCCTAACATTTAAATCTACTTTCGATGTCAACATATTTTTCTCGAGAAGTGCTTTTCTTGCCATAGCTACCCTGTATTTCATTTCCTCTCTACTTCAGCTATCACCAGCTATTGTGCTGCCCAAATAGCATGACTAATCAAATACTTTGTCTCATGTCCAGACCTAATTCCCTCATCATCACCTGATTTAATTAGACTATGTTCCATTATCCTCATTTTGCTTTTGTTGACGTTGATCTTATGTCGTCCTTTAAGAAAACTATCAGTTCCAGTAACTGCACTTTGAAGTCCTGACTGAATTACGTAATCATCGGCAAACCTCAAAATTTTTATTTATTCTCCTTTAAATTTAAAACCTACTCCAAATTATTCCTTGCTATCTTTTACTGAATTTTCAATGTACAGATTGAGTAACATCGGAGACAGACTACAAAGCTGTCTCACTCCCTCCTCAATCGCTGTTTTCCTCTCATGTCCCTCGACTCTTCTGACTACCATCTGGTTACTGTACAAGATGTGAATAGCGTTTGGTTCATGTATTTTACCCAAGTCACCCTAATAATTTCAAACAGAGGATTTAAGTCAACAATGCCAAAAGCTTTCTCTAAGGCTACATATGCTATAAACGTAGGTTTGCCTTTCCTTAACGTATCCTCTAAACTAAGTACTAGGGTCAGTATCGCGCGTGCCCGCATTTCTCCGAAATCCATACGTGACTTCTCCAAGGTCAGCCTCTAGCATTTTTTTTCCATTCTCTTGTAAAGAATTTGGTTAGCATCTTGCAACCACGACTTATGAAATTGATAATTGGATAATTCTCATTCCTGTCAGCACCCGCTTTCTTTCGAGTTGCAATTATTATATTCTTCTTTAAGTCTGAGAGTGTTTTGCCTGTGTTGCACACCAGATTCAATAATTATGTTAGGGCTGGCTCTCCCAAGGCTATCACTAGTTCTTACGGAACGTCGTCTTCTCTCTTGAGTTCGTTTCGACTTACGTCTTTCAGCGCTCTGTCAAATTCTTCTCGCAGTATGGTATCTCCTGCCTCATCTTCATCTACATCCTCTTCCATTTCTACAACATTACTTTCAAGTTCATCTGCATTGTAGAGACCCTCTATATTCTCCTTCCACCTTACAGTTTTCCCCTCTTTGATTAGGACTGGTTTTCCATCTGAGCACTTGATATTAAGACAGCGTCGGGAGACGGGCGTCCCCTAATGTAATATGCTTCTAACTCCTTACATTTGTCCTCGGCCATTCCTGCTTAGTTGTTTTCCTGTCATTCTTATTTTTTAGATGTATGTAATTTCCTTCCGTCTCCTATATTTGTTGCATTTTTATATTTTCTCTTTCATCGATTAAATTCAATACCTCCTGTGTTATCCAAGTTTCTGCTAGGCCTTGTTTTCTTGCCTACATGACTCTCTGCTGCCTTCATTTTTTCATTTCTCAAAGCTACCCATTTGTCTTCTACTGCTCTCCTTTCCCCTGTTCTAGTCAGTCGTTGCCCAATGGTCCATCTGAGACTCTCAACCACCTCAGGTTCTTTCAAATTATCCCGGTTCCATCTCCTTAATTTCCTACCTTTTCGCATTTTTTTCAGTTTTATTTTATAGTCCTTAACCTACAAATTGTCACAATCCACGTGTGCCCCCGGCAATGTCTTACAAATTGAAGTCTGATTCCGAAATCTCTTTGTAACCATTGTATAATCAGTCTAAAAGATCCTGTGTTTGCAGTTCTCTTCCACGTCTACAAAGACCACCGGCACCGACCGACCGCCGTGTCATTCTCAGAACTTAGATTGATTGTATAGGGATATGGAGGGACATGTGGCTCTCCATGGCGTTGTCAGCTTTCGTGACCGAAGCCGCTACGTCTCAGTAATGTACTTCGTCATTTCCCTTCAGAAGACCCGAATATATCCCGCTTGCCAAAAGCGCTCGACAGACTGGACGGTCACCCATCTAAGAGCGAGCCAATCTCACCAGCGATTACCTACAGTGATCTGACGGGAACCGATGTTACCATTGCGGTAACACCGTTGGGGCAGTTTAAATACATAAACATAAAAAGTACATATAATTTATTTTGTACTAAATAGAACGTTGTTCATCATAATCAAAGGCAAAAGTTTCCTCTTACTATTGATTTACGCCAATGTTGTTCATGAATAATAGAAAAATATTTTATGTAAGTTCGACGAAGCATTGAAGCGATATTTGATATATTTCTGTTTTTACCATTTCGTTGAGGATATTGTGTTTCCTAATGCTACGTAATAAATCTGTTTTGTTTTCTTTACTTTTACTATAACATGACTCTGTTTCAGATTACAAATAACGAGATATGCAACAAACTTTTAAAAAACTGACAATTTCAGTTCTGCTGTTCTTAAGTAACACATGGGAGGGAGAACTATTTAGGTCAAAACTGTTTCTTAGGTTACCAGGACCTTTATTACTCTGACATTTACATACCCTCATTCGGTTTCTGGACAGTCCACTGCTCGCTTTTTTGGGGGGTATCTAGTGAGACGTTAATTTGCATGTGTGAAGGAATTAATTGCGTACGTAAAGAAAGCGATCGCTACGAGATAACGCCCGATAGTGGGCAACACACCCAACGTACGGATAACGCATGTACGACCTTAACTGACCAAAGCTAGTTGGAAAACCAAGGCAGTCTACAGTAATTGATTTTATTCTAAGGTAGCCCACAGTAGTTTCTCAACTGTAATTGGTAGTAAGATATGACATAGATAGTTGATAGAAAATCGATAATAGTTCACTGTAAACTTATCTTAATCGCAGTACAAAGAAGCAGTTACATAAGAGGTTTCACTTGTTGAACAATCATCTTCAGAGCATGGTACCCAATGCCACTGACATCGTAATGTACATTCTGGGTAACCAATAAAGGCGGGCTACAAACAATAAATTGTCAAATGTGCCCAGTGCACTACCAACATTGCGGCTGCGTGGTATCGTGTTTCTCCCCAGAGAAACGCAACACTCGCCTTTCGATGATCTCGTCTACTTGTGCAGCGCGCACGCCATTCGTGAAGAAAACGATTAATGTTACTCGGCCACAAAATATGTAGCAGACCTAGCAGCACTAACTGCAGTAAAAGGCTCCGTAAAACGTTTTCCTTGCTTCAGGTTTTACCTGCTATCACATTAGGGAAGCCTTTCGAATACAAATTCGATATATTGTCCCTTCCGGTGCAAGTTAAGCGCCAAGTTCGTGTTAGCCGGAGGTTAAGTTTTCGACGCTCATACGAACCAGACAAGAACGGAGTGCTCTGATTAAGACAGGGGCGCAGTCTTTCCCCTCTACTGTTCAGTCTATACATCGAAGAAGCAGTGATGGAAACTAAATGATCTGTTGAACGGAACGAACATTCTAATGAGAATAGAATACAGGTTGAGAGGAAATCGATGAAAGAAGAAATGAATCAGAACTAGAGGAAATTAGAACGTCGAGAAACGTAACATCAGGGTTAATGGTCACGAAGTAGATGAAGTCAACAAATTCTGCTACCTAGGCAACAAAATATCCAATGATGGATGGAGCAAGGAGGACATCAAAAGCAGACTAGCACTGGCAAATAGGATATTCCGGGCCAAAAGAAGTCTACTCGTATAAACGTAGGCCTCAATTTGATGAAGAAGTTTCTGAGTAAGTACGTTTCGAGCACAACATTAAATTGTAATAAAACATGGACTATGGGAAAATCAGAACAAGAGGATCGACGCAGTTTAGGTGTGATGTTACAGACGTATGTTGAAAATTAGGGGGCTGAAAAGGTAAGGAATGAGTTCTCTGAAGAATTTGCAAGAAAAGGGATGCATGGAAAACACTGACAAGGAGGGGCAGGGTGATACGACAGGAGATAACTTCCATGATACCAGGGGGAACTGTAGAGGGAAAAATTATATAGAAAGACAGACTTGAACGCATCCATTAGATAATTAAGTTGGTTGCAATTGCTATTCTGAGATGCAAATGTTAGCACAGGAGGGGAAATTGTGGTGGGCCGCATCAAACCAGTCAGGTTAATGACTGCAAAGAAATTAAATACAGTCACTGTCAATAGCCAGCTTATGGCATTCACTTACTTGCTACCGAAAAATTTAAATACCGATGTCTATGAAACAGGATTGTATTGTACTGTATTGTATGTTAACCGGGGACCTAGAAACGACGGAGAGGCTCCGTCCCCGCCGCAGCTGTAGTGGTCCACAACCCCACGACGACTACCGCAGTCCACTTCACCCCTCCGCCGCCCTACACCGAACCCAGGGTTATTGTGCAGTTCGATCCCGGTGGACCTCCCAGGGAACGTCTCACACCAGACGAGTGTAACTCCTATCTTTGCGTGCTGGAGTAATGGTGGTGTACGTGGAGAACTTGTCTGGGCAGCAATCGTAGACATAGTGTAACTGAGGCGGAATAAGGCGAACCAGCCCGCATTCGCCGAGGCAGATGGAAAACCGCCTAAAAACCATCCACAGACTGCCCTGTTCACCGGACCTCGACACAAATCCGCCGGGCGGATTCGTGCCGGGAACCAGGCGCTCCTTCCCGCCCGTAAAGCCGTGCGTTTGACCGCACGGACAACCGGGGGAACTATGAAATCGGATACTCGTTTTATATTACACAAATTGGTCTCTTCAAATGTTAAGTTTGCGGTCACGACTTGTAAAATAAGCTAGTTCAAATAGAACATACAGAATTCCCACTTTCGTCTTTACCGTCCGTCCACAGTTACTTTCCGACGTCCCACGATAGATTTTTGATCATAACTGCGCAAAACTAATATTTTCAGAGCATATATATAAAAGCGTCGCATCATGATGGTGGCTGAGTTCTGAGTGAATCCTAAACTCCACAAAGCAATTGTGTAGCCTATAGCATACGTGCGAATTTCCTCTCTTCTGACTGGCTGAGGTAAGTTTATAGCCAATCGGCTATCATTATTTAATCGCATTGTCTCAAGTCTCTTACATGGACAATTGCAACATAATATTGTTTCGGAGCATTTTATTACATGAACAGTTTTAGGAAAGCCACAAACACTAAAATTATCCCGTCTTTTCCAGATTGAAGTTTTGGAGTATATTATTCATTTCCCAGGTCCTAAAACTGGCGAATTATACTACACAATTTTCCCCTGAGCATATGACTCGCACACTTTCCTGTCACAATACTCATGCAACCACTTACTCAGTTAATAGTCATGTCAGAATTAATATATCACATTCATACTCATTTATACTTCCATTCGCTCCAAAATTAAACACACAAAATCAGCGACGAGTAACAGAAGACGTGATGTTAGCGAAAGATAACAATTATTAACGAAGATTCATTGTTTCGACACCTTAAAATTTCATTGCCTGTATGATAGCGACATCTCTCAGCTGGAGCCGTAACTACAGGTATTAGCACATGCTAGATAGTAAGCGCACATTTGTCAAAAAGCTGTGACAACGATGTGTACGAAGCTTCTTGCTAGAAACTCGTAATCTAACGGGCTCTGTATATTGCCATGAACACAAGTAAATTTAATGTGGGCTGACAGTATTAGGTATAAATTAACTTTTCTGAACAACGAGCAAATTCTCTGTATTGTACATTCCGTGTGTAACATTCGTTAGGAAGCATCATATACGGCTTGAAAGTGCTGCAATTAGAAGTTCCTTTGTTTCCAGATTTAGAGGAAACAAATATTTTTCCTTATCGGAAATGAGAGTAAAACGAAAAAAAAAAACAGAAGTGTCTAGTGTGAATTCCTTCGTTCACTTTAGAGAAGATCTTGGGAAAAGAAACAAACATAGTAATTGTCTTCCAGTAGCTACTACATTCTTATGTTTGCGATTTGTGATACATAGTGTATGTACTGTGCATAATTTGAACGTGGGTCAAGAGTTAATCCAAGGGATCTCATTATCCTCTTGCTGGGGCTCTGGATTCCCATTCTACACCAGGGCAGACAAACTTCCCAAGAAAATTAATAAAAGTCTTACCTTTTGTCTCGCTGCCATCGCCTTTTTCTTGGAGAGAAACATCTGGTCCGCCTCCGCTCTATGCTGGTGCTATGTCTATAGAACTAAAGAAATTAATTTAGATGTGATCCGTCATCTGCAGTTACAGGGACACTGTGCAAATCACATTTAAGAGCCTGGCAGAGGATTCATCGAACCACCTTCACAATAATTATCTATTATTCCAATCTCGTACAGCGCGCGGAAAAACTAACACCTATATCTTCCCGTGCGAGCTCTGAATTCCCTTATTTTAGTATGGTGATCGTTTCTCGCAATGTAGGTCGGCGTCAACAAAACAATTTCGCATCCTGAGGATAAAGCCGGTGATGGAAATTTCGTGAGAAGAGTTCGTCGCAAAGAAAAACGCCTTTGTTTTAATGATGTCCACGCCAAATCCTATACCATCTCCCCTATTACGCGATAATGCAAAACATGTTGCCCAAATGGTTCAAATGGCTCTGAGCACTATGGGGCTTAACATCTCAGGTCATCAGTCCCCTACAAATTACAACTACTTAAATGTAACTAGCCTAAGGACATCACACACATCCATGCCCGAGGCAGGATTCGAACCTCCGACCGTAGCAGTCGCGCGGTTCCGGGCTTAAGTGCCTAGAACCGCTCGGCCACCGTGATCGGCACTTGCTGCCCTTCTTTGAACTTTCACGAGGTGCTCCGTCAATCCTATCTGGTAAGTATTCTAAAAGAGGACAAAAAGTATAGTGTAGGTAGTCTCTTTGGTAGATCTGTTACATTTCCTAAGTGTCTTGCTAATAAAACGCAGTCTCTGGTTAGCCTTCGCCACAACATTTACTGTGTGTTCCTTCCAATTTCAGTTTTTCCTAAATGCAGTTCCTAGGTTGAACTGACGGCCTTTAGATTTTATTGATTTATCGTGTAACTGAAGTTCCACAGGTTCCTTTTAGCACTAATGTGGATGACCTCACACTTTTCGTTATTTAGGGTCAATTTCCTATTGTCACAATATACAGATAGATTTTTCTAAATCATTTTGCAGATTGTTTGAATCTTCTGATGACCTCACTAGTGGATAAACGACATCATCATCTGCAAACAACCTAAGACAGCTGCTCAGATTGCCTCCTAATTCGTTTATATTGATGAGGAACAGCAAAGGGCCCATAACACCACCTTCGACAACGCCAGAAATCACTTCTGTTTCACTCGACGACTTTCCGTCAGTTACTACGAACTGTGACCTCTCTGATAGGATATCACGAATCCAAACACATAACAGAGACGATATTCCATAAGCACGCATTTTCACTGTAAGAAGCTTGTGTGGTGTCAAAAACCGAGCGAGGTGGCGCAGTGGTTAGACACTGGACTCGCATTCGGGAGGACGACGGTTCAATCCCGCGTCCGGCCATCCTGATTTAGGTTTTCCGTGATTTCCCTAAATCGCTCCAGGCAAATGCCGGGATGGTTCCTTTCAAAGGGCACGGCCGACGTCCTTCCCAGTCCTTCCCCAATCCGATGAGACCGATGACCTCGCTGTCTGGTCTCCTTCCCCGAAACAACCAACCAACCAGTGTCAAAAGCCTTCTGGAAATCTAGAAATATGGAATCCATTTGAAACCCATTGTCAATAGCATTCATTCAACACATCGTGTGAGTAACGAGCGTATTGGATTTCACGAGAACTGTGTTTTCTAAATCCGTGTTGACTGTGTGTCAATAGACCGTTTCCTTCGAGGTAATTCTTGATGATCGAACACAATATATGTTTCAAAATCGTATTCATAATTGTGCCTTCACCTTGTTTTCTCCCTGTGTCAAGTGATTAAAACTACACGAGCTTTCGGCGAAGCACTCCTTGGCCACTGTCAAGTAGTATGACTGCCAGTGGCCTGATGATACGCCCCCGATGGACGCTAGCTGCCGGTTGTGACGTCACTGGTGCTCTTAGTGTCAACCTGTATTGGCACAAGTTGACTCCGCGTTCGCTGTGGCCGTTCAACCGCGCAGTCGTCTGATCCCACGCTGTGCTGAGCTACAGGCCATAGTCCTAGAGCTAGAGCGTCATATGCGTCAGTCTACAACAACCACAACATCAGAGGTCTAACATTCGATACCTCTATTTGTTAAAGAAAGAAAAGCTAATCAAGGGTTACATATATTAGCAAAATATTAACACTTGGCGGTCCGGCGACACCACAGTGGTGTCGTGTGCATAGTACCGCTTAGTGGCCGGCGACACTACAGTGGTGTGAGCATAGTATCGCGCAGTGACCGGCGACAGCACTTTAATATCTTTTTCATTCTGTTGGTGGTTTGTTTCGGTAACAGTTGGTTACAAACGCCAACAAGTTTTTTTTGTTTTTGTAAGTACTTGTGCGCTTTCTTCATGGCAGACGAATGAGACGATACGATTATATACCATGAATGCGCGGTCGTCTTGTCTGACGTTCTTGACAACTTCGCCGATCGGAAAGAAGACACTGGATATCGAAAAAATGAAATTGAAGCAGAATCGTCGGAAGATAGTGAAATACGTCCAAGAAGATTTCGGCGAACGCTGCGGTTGCCAACTTATTTGGATGAATCAGTCGAAGAAGACAGACTATGATTTACTGAGGAGCAGTAATAAATTTGAAGGATCTCCCGGTCCACACACACTTCCCAAAGACACACAGAACGTCGTGGATATCGTAGACTCATGTATTGGGAACGATGTATTTGAATATATTAGCAACGAAACTAACAAGTATAAGAGTCAAAATTGCAATAGAAGGAAACTGGATTTAAAACATGCCCAATTTGTCAACGTTATGGGACCCGAACTTAAAAAATGGTGTGGGCTTGCTATTCTTATGGGAACTGCAAAAAAAGCAAGGATCTATGATTATTGGACAACGAATGCGTTGATAGACACACCGATATTTCGCAAAACGATGTCCCGCAACAGATTCAGACAAATATTTTCATTTTTACATTTTCCGACAGCAACAACAAACCAGATAATGCCGACCGGTTTTTCAAAGTGCAATTCGTGATTGATTATTTTTTCCGAAACGTTTGAAGAAACGTTTAGTCTAAATGAAAACATCTCAATTGATCAAGGAATGGCGTGAACAGTTAAATTTTGAAGTTTACAATCCGTCGAAAATGACGAAATATAGCATACTCATTCGGATGCTGTGTGATTCGAGTATGGAATACATTTCCTCATTCAAGATATATTCCGGCGCTGGACAGCCTTTAGCAAAAACAGTGATGGAACTAATGGCACCTTCTTATGGAAAGTAGCATCACCTCCACAGGGATAATTATTATAACAGTGTAGAACTTGCAGAGAAGTTACTTGAAAAGAAAATTAGAGTTTGTAGAACGATACGGCAAAATAGAAGTCAATGTAGTTGAAGCTTGTCATCAACGGAAAGGTGACAAGCGGCCGGCGACAAGCCAAGTAATACGAATTAGCGCTGCCGGCGCCAGCGCATAAATTTGTACAAGACGTGCGGACGGTGAAGTGTTAATACCTCAGATGAAGGATGCTCCACTCATGTGTTTGGTTTATGTATTATAAAAGTTTATAGGGGATTTATAAGAACTCAATCAGGAAGCCCGGTAGGATGATTTAACAATTAATATTGTAATTGTCAAATCCAAAGGAATGCAAAAATCGTAACACTGTAGACTGTATTTTAGATATTGCAATGACCTAGCTGACAAACGAAAGCTGAAGAAAGCGAAAACTAGCCTAAGGAACCTAATGATAGATACGTTCAATGACTTCATTCCCAGAAGACAGTATCGATTTGCAGAATGATACGCACAGGATTGATGAATGGTGCAGGCTCTGCCTGCTGAATCTGCACGTACATAAATGTAACTTACTGCGCATACACAGGAATAGAAATTCCCTACTGTAAAATAGCACTACTGGTGACAAGTTGTTGAAAACTGCAGTTACCGTACAGTCTGTAGAAGTATCTAACCACAGTGACCTTAAGCGAAATTATCACATAAATGAAATAGCAGGGAAAGCGTATACCAGACTCAGATTCACAGAGAGCGTCTTAAGAAAATTGAACTCATCCATGAAGGAAATGGCTTCTACCGAATCTTGAGTATTGTTCATCAATATGGCATTCTTACCAGTTACGACTGATAGAAGAGGTAGAGAAGATCCAAAGAAGAGCGGTGCGTTTTGTCACAAGATCGTTTAGTCCGCGAGAGAGCGTTGCAGAGATGCCAACAAGCTATGCGCAACAAAATCCAGTGGTAGACGCTACTAGAAAGACATAGTGCGTGACGGAATGGTTTACTATTGAAGTTTCGAGAGAGCATTTTCCAGAAACTATCGGATAACATGTTACTGCCTGCCACATACATCTCACGAAGCGAGCGCGATGAGAAAATTGTAGGATTAGAGCTAATACAGAGGCTTTCCACAACGATTCTTCCCACTAGCCATTCTCAACAAGTGGAACAGGGAAAAGGGGGTGATCATTTAATGGTACCAGAAGTCCTTCCTTTCACAGCAGAGTATGATGTAGATGTGGGTAAAAATACAGATATTCAACGGTCTTTTAGCAGACAGCAGTGTGGTGGTTTGCGCTGCTGCATACGAAACAAAGTGTTAGAATCTTTGGTAGGGGAATGGCAGCGCAGAGTCAGTGTAAAGAATTCCGAGAGAGATTTAAACAGCACAACTACACTGGAGCGTCAAAGAACCTGATATAGGCAAGCACGTTCATATACAGAGACTTGTAAGCAGGCAGAATACGGAGCTACGGTCGGCCTGTATAAGACCAGAAGTATCTGGCGCTGTTGTTAGATCGGTTACTGCTTCTACAATGGCAGGCTACAAAGATTTGAATGACTTTGAGCGTGGTGTTATAGTCGGTGCACGAGCGATGGGGCACAGCTTGTCCGAAGTAGATGACGTGGGGATTTTCCCTGATGACCATTTCAAGAGTCACCGTTTCAAAATGTATCGAACGGATCGGCGTGTACGGGTATGGAGACAACCTCATGATTCCATGGACCCCCATGTCAGCAGGGGTCTGTTCAAGCTGGTGGAGGCTCTTTAATGGTGTGGGGAGTGTACAGCTGGAGGGATATGGGACCCCCGATACGTCTAGAAACGACTCTGACAGGTGATATGTACTTCAGCATCTTGTCTGATCACCTGCATCCACTTTTTCCCGTTGTGCATTCCGACGGACGTGGGCAATTGCAGCAGGACAATGCGACACCGCAAACGTTCAGAATTGCAACACTGGCTCCAGAAATACTCTTCTGAGTTTAGAGACTTTGGCTGGCTACCAAACTCCCCAGACATGAACGCCATTGAGCATGTCTGGGACACCTTGCAACGTGCTGTTCAGAAGAGATCTCCATCTGCTTGTTCTCCTATGGATTTATGGACAGTCCTGCAGGATTCATGGTATCAGTTCCCTCCAGCGGAGATTATTTGAGTTCTTGCCACGTCACGTTACGGCACTTACACGTGCTCCCAAGGGGTCCTACATGATATTCGGCAGGTGTACCAGTTTCTTTGGCGCTTTAGTGTAATTACTATCGCTGTACCATGTTACATGTACAGGGTGTTTCAAAAATGACCGGCATATTTGAAACGGCAATAAAAACTAAACGAGAAGCGATATAATTACACCGTTTGTTGCAAAATGCTTGGGACAACAGTACATTTTCAGGCGGACAAACTTTCGAAATTACAGTAGTTGCAATTTTCAACAACAGATGGCGCTGCAAGTGATGTGAAAGATACAGAAGACAACGCAGCCTGTGGGTGCGCCATTCTGTACGTCGTATTTCTGCTGTAAGCGTGTGCTGTATACAACATGCAAGTGTGCTGTGGACAACATGGTTCATTCCTTAGAACAGAGGATTTTTCTGGTGTTGGAATTCCACCGCCTAGAACACAGTGTTGTTGCAACAAGACGAAGTTTTCAACGGAGGTAATGTAACCAAAGGACCGAAAAGCGATACAATAAAGGATCTGTTTGAAAAATTTCAACGGACTGGGAACGTGACGGATGAACGTGCTGGAAAGGTAGGGCGACCGCGTACGGCAACCACAGAGGGCAACGCGCAGCTAGTGCAGCAGGTGATCCAACAGCGGCCTCGGGTTTCCGTTCGCCGTGTTGCAGCTGCGGTCCAAATGACGCCAACGTCCACGTATCGTCTCATGCGCCAGAGTTTACACCTCTATCCATACAAAATTCAAATGCGGCAACCCCTCAGCGCCGCTACCATTGCTGCACGAGAGACATTCGCTAACGATATAGTGCACAGGATTTATGACGGCGATAAGCATGTGGGCAGCATTTGGTTTACTGACGAAGCTTATTTTTACCTGGACGGCTTCGTCAATAAACAGAACTGGCGCATATGGGGAACCGAAAAGCCCCATGTTGCAGTCCCATCGTCCCTGCATCCTCAAAAAGTACTGGTCTGGGCCGCCATTTCTTCCAAAGGAATCATTGGCCCATTTTTCAGATCCGAAACGATTACTGCATCACGCTATCTGGACATACTTTGTGAATTTGTGGCGGTACAAACTGCCTTAGACGACACTGCGAACACCTCGTGGTTTATGCAAGATAGTGCCCGGCCACATCGCACGGCCGACGTCTTTAATTTCCTGAATGAATATTTCGATGATCGTGTGGTTGCTTTGGGCTATCCGAAACATACATGAGGCGGCGTGGATTGGCCTCCCTATTCGCCAGACATGAACCCCTGTGACTTCTTTCTGTGGGGACACTTGAAAGACCAGGTGTACCGCCAGAATCCAGAAACAATTGAACAGCTGAAGCAGTACATCTCATCTGCATGTGAAGCCATTCCGCCAGACACGTTGTCAAAGGTTTCGGGTAATTTCATTCAGAGACTACGCCATATTATTGCTACGCATGGTGGATATGTGGAAAATATCGTACTATAGAGTTTCCCAGACCGCAGCCCCATCTGTTGTTGACAATTGTAACTACTGTAATTTCGAAAGTTTGTCTGCCTGAAAATGTACTGTTGTCCCAAGCATATTGCAACAAACGGTGTATTTCTATCGCTGCTCGTTTAGTTTTTATTGCCGTTTCAAATATACCGGTCATTTTTGAAACACCCTGTAAAATGGTGAGTTTTGTAACTTCCCAACAGGCCATAGCTGCCGTCCCGAATCGACGGAGCATAGGATTGAATTCAAATCTAATCTAGTCCCACGTACCCTATTTTTGACGCTTGCTTGTTTTTTACCGTGCGTGATGTCGATGCTTTTAAGACACGTAGCACTACATGCAAAATATAGACAGATTTCTATAATTTGTATTTTAATAAGTGAAATAATGTGAATTATTTTATGTTATTTAAGGAACTTGCGATCATGTGATACCGGAACATGTATTTTTAAATTAAATAAATCACATATTTAGCGAACAGAAAAGTCATAACCTACTTAGGAAACTATGTGGTCTGCACAAGCATTGATTCTGTGAAACGCAATTCGGTCGATTTGTTCGTGATACACTAGAGGCAGCAGACAACAGAGCCTAGCTACGTGTGTTTCTTGACTTTCCCACGAGAGCCTTTGATGCAGGCACATACAAGTACCAATTATATCTGCTAGTGCCTTTTGGTTATTACTTGTTACTAATTACAAACCAAAATGAAACACGTACGTTAATTTTAGCGTTGAAGGAGTGAAGAGGGACACAGGTTATAAATTTGTAAAAACCTAAACAGGTTGTAAATTTGTAAAATGCTATTTAAGGCTGTCAGAATTCACAAACTAGAAACGAGCTACTGAAAAGTAAGATTAATAGCTATAACTGTTATCGGAAAATGTTTAGTTCAGTCTTACTTTGATGTAGTTTCGCAACTTCGGGCAATGAACAAAAGACGTACTCGCACATATGAGATACCGGAAGAGGCATGCAGATGAAATAACCCCTTTGCAGCTGATAGCAACCCCGAAGCTTAGTTTCAGCGCAGTAGTGGTTTGCTAGTCTTGTACACCCTAGTCACCCGCCGACCCTCTGAACTGACTTATCCAAGCAGTTAGTTATAGGAGGACCTACAGTTCAACGGACTCTCTGAAACGAGTGCTAACTTCCCGTTTTTCACGTTAATACATCATTGCCACAGGAAGAGATGCAATAAAAGACAGAAAAAGGGTTCTAGTAACGACCGTGATTTCTGTGCCACATATTTATAAAAATTAGCAGGTCTAGTCAAACAAAGTTCATTCTCAACATTAATCCCTGGGAGTAATTTGTTGTCACAAAACTGGCACTTCTGGTAAAGCTGTCGTGGCAAATCATGAGTTCCAAATGGTTCAAATGGCTCTGAGCACTATGGGACTTGATATTTGAGGTCATCAGTCCTCCGACAACTTCGAACTACTTCAACCTAACTAACCTAAGTACATCACGCACATCCATGCCTGAGGCAGGTTTCGAACCTGCGGCCGTAGCGGTCGTGCGGTTCCAGACTGAAGCCCCTAGAGCCGCTTGGCCACAGCGGCCGGCTCATGAGTTCCCAGGAACATAATAATTTTTATATCGTTCGGAATGAAGTGGAGTTCATACAGATATGAGCTGACGGTTGTATGTCGCCCAACGAGGCTGTTCGCCTCTGTCTTAGATGTCAGATTGTTACAAAATTTTTACGAAATGAAGTGAGTCTGGATCTCAATCAGCATCGTACATAGAGATTTGCAACCACATGTCAAAATTTAAAAAACGTATTCTAATGGGTTTAAATAGATGAAAGGGTTGGATATCATTTCACTTAACCGTTTGAAGTAACACTATAACCATTCACAACCATCCAGTGTCTAGCCCCATCTGTCTCGACTCATTTGGGTTTTAACGACCACATACGTCTAGTCGTCATAATGGCAGATGAAAGACTCAGATTTATTGGAAGAATCGTGAGGAAGTATAATTCATGTTCAAAAAAATCGCACTAAAAGCCCTAATCATCTCGTATGTAGACTGTAAGCTGAAACAGTCTTCATCTTCGAGCGCATGTTGTACCACCACTAGTCACTACTTCTCCTGTGAAACTCGTAATCTGAGCGAGGGAGAAACGACTGTATATACGCTTTTGATTTCTCTCGTATTCGCTGTCCTTACACGAGATAAAAAGAACAAAAAATTTTAGTGGCAGTGGGATCACCTGTAGCTTGTCACAAATGCCGTTCCTCTAAACTTCTTCAATAATGTCTCGTGACAAGCACGTCTTCTTTCCCATGGGATTTAAATTTGATATTACGCAGCATTTCATTAGCAGTAGCGTGCTGATTGAAAGAACAGATAAGAAACATTTCTGAAGGCGTTTAAATTACTTCGAGATCTTCCTTTAATCTGACCTAATTGATATTCTAAATACTCGAGCAGTTCTCAGGTACGGGTCGAAGAAGTGTTCCGTACGCAGTCTCCTTAATAGGTGATCTACACTTTCACAGTCAACCAGTCGGCTTCTCTACACCCCAGCCTTGCGTGTTCATCCCACTTGATGTCACTTGGAAACGTTACGTCTAGATACTAAATCGGTGTGACTGTGTTAAGCAGCACGACATCAATAATGTATTCAAACATTACAGGATTGCTTTTCCTATTCACGTACTTTAACTTGCTTTTCCCAATATTTAGAAAAAGCTACCAAGCGCTCCTCTCTTGTATCGCCGTACAGTTAGTTACTCAATGACAACACTTTCCCTCACGCTACAGCGTCTTCAGCCGACAGTAGTAGATTGCTGCTCACGTTTTCCGTCAGATTATTTGTGTATGTAGATTGGGTTGTAACGTTGTTACTTTATTTTTCTATGAAAGCGGTACTGATAGACAATAAAAGTGGGTTAAAAGCTGTGAGCTGTCTGGGGAAGTTAACCTTGCATTACTGAGAAACTGTTTCACCAGGTATCCAGTCTAGGTTACCAAATTCCAACCAGACTAATATTAATTATAATCTTTTATTAGTAATACGACAACCAGTGAGATATATATAATATATATATATATATATATATATATATATATATATATATATATATATATATATATATATAAAGAGAATTTAAATAAAAAGATAAAAATCAATTTATATTTGGAAATTTATTTTAACATTGATCATTGAAATTTCAGCATATTAAACTAAACTGGTGCCTTATTTAGGATTGTGGAAATGTGAGTTTGTAATCTTACGGAACACATCAAATATGGAGCCAAGATTGGGAGACTGCATACAACACTGCATTCATAAAATAACACACGAAGAACGTTGAAACATATGCAAGAGGAAATTAACCACAACCAACCGATTCATTTTTCACCCAAAGAGGTTACACTCGCAGCACAATCCTGTCCGTCATGTAATTACCACACACTGGTATACTAAATTCACACTCACTCTCTGTGAAATCTTCGCAAAAAGAATAGCTGAGGGCTACTTTGATGATTACACCACATGCTTCACGTGGTCAACTTGCTCTACACAAAGCGTGTAACTCCACAATAATTTTGATAATTAAAATAAATTAGATCCAAAAGCAATTTACAAAAGAAAAACCTCGAACTGGTTACTAACGTCTTACTATTAACCTGATGGGTCAAACAATTATATAAGCACGTGGTAGTGGTCTCACAAAGTACACCCCACGTGGGTTGAACATAAAGAAAAGTTGCTATATTGAAAAATATTGTCAAGACGAGATGTTATAATCTCACGCACACTCGCATTTAAGATTGATGATCTTAGTTAGGTTTACTGATCAACACGTGGTTCCACTTTACTCACAAAGTAGTGACAAAGCAACTACTGGAAAATATTCTGAACTTCACACTCGAAATATACTGCGTTGCAATTTAAGATAACATTAGATATTTTAGAGCTAAACCTGAAATAAAAGTGATTAAATTTTCAGTTAGGCTGAACTTAAGAAATCCATTGTCCTACGGACTTAGCAGACACGCGCTTAGCCGGAGACCTTACCACTTTAGACGCTCGCCACGGACAGACTGCCCTGGTTCCAACCTGAGGGGTGCCTCACAAATACAAACGGAAGTGACCAGAGAGGCAGCTTCCTATACCAACATGACAAGGGACGGGCAGGACCATACTAAGGATAGAAACCTCTTTCCTTTTAGAAAGCGTAGCTACCTGTTCCGACGTTGGTCCTACTGTTCTCTAGCAGACAGGCTTGTCTGCTACCCTCAAGCATGCAACTAGAAACACATTTGCTCATTCATCCTCTCACACAGAAGGGAAGTGGGGATGACAGTATCTTCTCATATACAGTATATAAAAGAAAGCGGATGCAGGTTCCGTATGAGACTGTGTGACATGAATTACATATAAACTGTGTTTTAAAGTGTAGTAGTGTGACAGATCTTTCTTGTTTATGTGTAAAAGTAACATGTTCCACTACTCAGTCTCCTCCCAGATAGTCAGAAACGCCACAGTAAATTTAGAAGAGGAATTTATGCCGTAAATGACAACAGATTTAAGGAATTAAACATGAAAGGAATCCAACAGAGACCTTTCAGGGAATTGCTCGACACTCGGAAATCGTTGACACGTTAGTACGGTACCAAATGAAATTGATAAAAACTTCTGTTTCGGACACATTCGTGTATTCACATGTAAACCTCACAGTAAGTCGAGCTACTACTTTACTGAGCTAAACTGTGTTTTTTTTTTTTTTTTTGTTTCAACACGATCCAAAAACTTCGTTAAACTCCTCCCGTTCTTGATGGAGTAATCCTGGAAGCGCAGTGGACCCTCTGTGTAAAAAACAGTCTTGCTTTGGATTATAAACTACAAATAGTCACGTGGTTGCAGCACTGAAGTCATAGCGAACGTAAAGGTGCCATAAGGTTATCTTTGCTTCTAACAGGTCTAACACTTCTACGATCTATGCTGGAACAATTTTAAACCCGTTTCCAAGTCAAAATGTTCACTTATATATAGTTTATGTCTGTAAACAACATAAATCGTTGTATGAGTGGGTGGTCATTATCATCAGCTAATTTAATTTTCCGAATTGATAACTTTCTTATCTCTTTAATAAAATTTGCGTCCCAACGTGTTTCAGGTTAATCCATAACCAGAAATCTCACTAACAAAATTTTGACATGGTGCGGGTGTACTGTGGTGACGAGACACTGTGCATCGACACAGTTTTGAGTTCTCATGATACGCGTTGAGGTTTATCACCGAAAAACGGTTAAAAAGCGACTAAAACGGAAACTAACGTCAACTAACTGTATTGGTAAATCAACTGAAGAAGTGGATAGTAGTGATTACCCGCGTGAAACTTGTGGCTTCAGTTTTGCAAACACGTTTAATACTGCTTTTACACAAAAATGTTTCTTCATTGATTATTAATGTCTTACATGAACGTTTAAAAACTTATTATAATAATAAAAATACGTTGCTATATCAAAATCAGGCCTACTCAATCAGTTATTACCACAATGAATTAGTGCTACGGGATTTTGTTCACACAATATCGGGTCGTTGGGCCCAGTTAGCGTATCATCTACCGCATTAGGAGGATAACTGATATGAATAAAAATTTAATTTTTGTTCTCTACTGTTTCAGGGCTTTGTAAGTTTTCTGTTAATTAATATCTGGGTCTCATAGATAATAGCACTGCCACAATTCTGTAAGCCCTTACGACGTATCTGGCAACACACAGAGTAAGATACCGCACAGCAAAGTATATTCTTCACTTCCGATCATCGCTTTTCACATGTGCGTTTCCACTAGCATAAGAAAGGGATTGTAAAATAATGAGAGTTTCTGTCTGCTACTTCACGGAGATGACGTGTTTTCGTTTCTGGAAGCTAATATATCTTGTGCGCTGCAGCTGCGGCTTGATAGTTGATACGTGAAATTAGATTCGCAGGAAGAGAGAGTTTTTAAACTGCAATTGTAGACAGAGGCGTCACAGAGTTTTTCGGAGCTTGCTCATTAGTTACGAGTTTTTTTTAGGCCCTCAGACGTCGAGTGTTGCAACAGTGCGACCGGAGGTACGTCCCTCTCCCTGAAATAAACTTGTCAAAAAGGACCGTCTCCACTTTTTACGTGACATTCACCACTTCCTGCCACAGAAATAGCGCCTTTCCACACACACTGCCTCGGCAGGAGGGCATCTTGAATGAAAACTATGAGACCTCTTACACTCGGTTTCAGACTGAACTATTCGCGAAATTTCTGGAAACTGATAAGGCAAGATTCGTCATCGTGTAACGTCGGTACTTTTTACCCGTGAAGTTTGGCGCAAGCCGAATACGCACCTCGACATCACATGTTAACGTACAATCTCACCAAAAAGTGTTGGCACACTTGCGTATATATCGTTGCTGCTTACAAACGCCGCACCATCCAGTACACAGCACATGTACGTGCTACCTCACATACCAGACATTACAATTCTGCCCACAGTGCCTACCATTATAACAGAAATGCAGTGTTAATAGCAAACAAGTATCACCTCCGCACACAAAAAGTATTGGAACAGAGCGTGGCTTCTCGGTATACTGCTGGGTTTTCAGGTACCGGAACACAATCTGCTGACGCAATAGACACTGCGTGTCGTTGGCGGCCCAGTCGCTAGTATGTTGCTGTATTGCGCGATAGTGGTCAGTAGGGGGCCGAAGAAGAAGTAACATTCAGTGGCGTTGTGTGAGAGAGGGGTATTGCTCCACTCACAAGGGAGAAGCTATCGACATATCGGAGCAGAGGTGTCTGTTAGCTACACCACGGTGCGAGCCATCATTCATAAATATAAAGAGACTGGAACAACAGTGAATCAGTGTCGTCCTGGACGTCCAAAAGTGCTTACAGCCCGAGTGTGTCGCCGTATCATCGCACTTGCTCGGAAGGAACCTGCTGCAAAAAAAAATAGTTCAAATGGCTCTGAGCACTATGGGACTTAACATCTGAGGTCATCAGTCCCCTAGAACTTATAACTACTTAAACCTATTTATCCTAAGGACATCACACACACACATGCCCGAGGCAGGATTCGAACCTGCGACCGTATCGGTCGCGCGGTTCCAGACTGAAGCGCCTAGAACCGCTCGGCCACACCGGCCGGCCGAAACTGCTACAAGTGCAGCAACTATTGCTGAGGTTCTTCAGGCAACGTCCGACAAGACGGTTAGTGTTCAAACTACACGAAATGTGTTGAATGAGGATGACATACATCGACGTTCTCCCAGGAAAAAGCCATGCATATCGAAAATTAACCGGCAGAAACGCAAGGAGTACACCAGCAAGCCGATGGAGTTTTGGAACACTGTGATATTTAGCGACGTTCAGTGCGTTCGGCTTGTGCCAAACTTACTTTCTTGCATAAAATCCGAATACACACCTCGACATCACACACATGCATCCCACAGTCAAACACGGTGGGGGCGGTATCACGGTCTGGGGCTGTATGACGGCTTTCGGGGTTAAAAATCTAGCTGTAATCCACGGTACAATGGATCATATGAGATACATCGACGTGTTGCGTGGTAATTTACACTCTAGTGCACCGATATTGGGCCTTACTGCGGTGTTTCATTTCCAGCAAGACAACGACGCAAAACATACCGCCATGAAAACCCAGGAGTGGTTACTGTACAATACCCCCCAGTAGGGTTGTAACACCACCTCACAGCCCTGATTTGAACCCCTTTGAGAACTTGTGGGCTCATCTTGACACACAAGTCAGAAAAAGGCGTCCGTCCGGTAAAAACGACTTAGAGAAAGTGATCCTGGAGGAATGGTCGAAAATTACCCCTGATATCACCCAGAATGTAGTACAAAGAATTCCTAGGCGTTTACGTGCTGTTACAGGTGCTAAAGGAAGCACACTAGCTATTAGAAGGTGAACATCAATGAAGAAAACGAACACACTGTCCGATTCATTCGGATGTGCCAATACTTTTTTTGATACAGAAGAGCAATGTTTATTTTCATAACACTGTATGTTACTTTACGGCCAGGTGATTTGGACATATTTGTAACCTATATAATGTAAGGTGGCATGTGTCTGGGTTCTGTTCTGAACTATATGTTTCGTTTAACCTACAACTGCTAAAATGTAACTGTGCCAATACTTTTTGGTGTGATTGTAGTTCGTTGTTCATCTTTCCGCTCACACATTGAACGTGATACATTTTCACCGATCTGATAACGCACGTATCCGTATTCCCGTCCCATAAATCTCCTCGCATCTCACGTGAGACGGACTTACAAACCTGTTTGTTCGGAAGGCTTATAGCAAAATTGTCATGATTGTTAGTCTGAGTGAAATAATAATAAAATTGGCATTTGACAAACGCAGAGCTGCTGTCGCACAATGACACTATTCATCAATATATATCACTCTGTAAATAACTTCTCCTGTGCATTCCATGATATCATAACGCTTAAGCATCATCAACAAACTGAGCGAGATGGCGCAGTGGTTGGACGTCGGTTCAATCATGCATCTGGCCATCCCCATTTAGGCTTTCCGTGATTTCCCTAAATTTCTGCAGCTGAATGCCGGGATGATTCCCTTGAAAAGCGCACGTACAATTTTCTTCCCCATCTTTGACACAAACCGAGCTTGTGCTCCAACTGTAATAACCTCGACGTCGACAGGACGTTAAACCCTATCCTCCTTCCTTCCTTTCATCAACAACATACTCTCGGATTAAGAATCACACCCATATGTAAAATATAAGACGTCTTAAAGTGGTTTTGGGGAATATAAAGCTCCCATAGGGTCCGCGTTGTGAAATGACAATATCAGAAGACCTGATGACAAAACACTTGCTCCTTATTATAGTTGATCCTCATACTGAAATAAAGGCACTTCCGTTACAGAACCTTTGCGACAATTTAGCACTTTTTACAAGCTTTCTTACAACCTACTAAAGTACTCTGTACAGTTATTTCACATGTTCTAAAGTCTTCTAGGGAAGTCAGTAAATTGTGAGCTACGTTTATGTTACACAGAGTGTGACAAATGTTTTTAAGTTAATAAAACTCGATTTTCAATGAAAAAATGCTTTTAAGGCACCTAAAGTAAATTATTATAATGAAGAAAGGAATACTCTTTCTGTACATAAAAGTTTTATCCGATAAAGTCAGCTGCTGTCTACCATAATGTATGGTCGCTGGATACTCGGAAGAAAAATACTGAACAACGACAGAATTTCTTAATGATACGTGGACAACTTGACAAAAAGAAGGAACCGCTTGGTAGGACATGTTTTGAGGCATCAAGGGATCATAAATTTAGCATTGGAGGGCAGTGTGCAGGGTAAAAATCGTAGAGGGAGACCAAGAGATGAATACACTAAGCAGATTCAGAAGGATGTAGGTTGCAGTAAGTACTGGGAGATGAAGCAGCTTGCACAGGATAGAGTAGCATGGAGAGCTGCATCAAACCAGTCTCAGGACTGAAGACCACAACAACAGTAGGTCTGTTTTCATCTAGATAAAGACAAGATTATGTCAAAAACAACTAGCGACTACCGAGCGGGGTGGCGCAGTGGTTAGACACTGGACTCGCATTCGGGAGGACGACGGTTCAATCCCGCGTCCGGCCATCCTGATTTAGGTTTTCCGTGATTTCCCTAAATCACTCCAGGCAAATGCCGGGATGGTTCCACTGAAAGGGCACGGCCGACTTCCTTCCCAATCCTTCCCTAATCCGATGAGACCGATGACCACGCTGTCTGGTCTCCTTCCCCAAACCAACCAACCAACCAACCAACCAACCCAACTAGCGACTACCCGACAGTACCTGATCACAAAGTAAAAGCAAACATATTTAGCCCATCGTATCATCTATTTAAGTTTTTGTTTGGAAATTAGTAAGGGTTGATATGAAATAAAACGAACACGTAAAATTAGTGTTAAGAAAGGCGAACTGAAGCCTTCGATTAGCTGCAAGAATTGTAGCAAAGTGCAGGTCTTCTGCAGCAGCAGAAATCCCCAGGGATTTTAATAGGAAACTTTCACAAAAAAGGCGACTTTGTTATCGAGAATCATTGTTGGGTAAATTTACAGAGTCGATTCGGGGAAGACTGTGTAATGGTTCCTCTGCCTTGATCGCGTGTGACTCGCAGGGATAATGATAATGATAATGATGAATAAGGCGCTAGCTGAGACACATACACACGGTGGATTCAGTTCGCGGATGGTAAAAGTTGTCCGTATCTTGTTTAAGCACTTCCGTTTTTACTCCTAATTATTATGCATATTTGAGTTCTTACTTTTAGGTTTAGACTTATTTTCAATTTTAATTTTTTTTGAGCTATTATAATTCTTATTAATAACAGGCGAAGCCTTTCTATATCACAGTTCCACCGTATGCAATGTGAGATGTTTCTCTTGTTATTGGTTGATTTTAAGTGATCGATGTATTGCGAGGTGCCAAGTTTTTACTCGTTCCTTGTAATAAGTTACCTTCATTTCCGATTTTTCCGGTCGCCGTCTCGTTCTCCCTTGATGTTGTGGTCCTGCTACGCAGCGCCACGTATTTGACCGCTGAGTCCTTTTCCGATGGCAGAGGGGTGAGGGCCACTAGGGATCTTCTACATTTGAACAAGTCATTACGAAATCCAGGTCTCTGTAATTCTTCTATACTCAAATAAGTTCTCAGTTCACAGCAACCAACAGTTAACAGAGCTCTTCAGGCAACATGTTCATACATAATGCTTCAATGCTTCACCAAAACCATGCGTTCGTACTCAACTCGAAGTAGTATAGCATAGAGTGTATATAACCACATTTATTTTTCTTTAGTGTTCCACCATTGCCGCCAAGCCTCTCTGTTCATTGGAGTTCGCAACATCTCAAAGCACGACAGCAGAGAACAAGTGACTCCCGACTGGCTAGCCCAAATTACACACCCGTCGGCGCTTTCTGCGCTATGCACGCACTTTTTCTCTTATGTCTACACATGAATTCCAACAAACCCGAACAATGAAAATACGTTTCACGCTACTACTTATTAAAGTCACGTTTTCACACGCACATTTTTCATCGGTCTTGCTACTTTTTATAGCAGCATGTACCAGTACAGGTATTATGTGAAGTCTCTATAAAAGTTTGCTGGCACTTGATATAATGAATTAGTTGAATAAAAAAAGCGCACCGGAAGTTAATATAGAGATCCCAGGGCGACGATCCTGGTATATGTGCTTTATTAGCTGTACGTTACTCAGTTCTGAATCAGCGTTCTTTCCATTTGTGATTTCACAGGTGTTACGGAAAACTGTAGAACGCCAATGCAGGGAGAAAGAAGAATGTATTAAATTCCATTAAAGGTGCACTTATTAGCTAGACAGGTTTACCTCTCGACTCACATTTCTCATTCCAAGATCAGTCTCATTGATGTGTCTTCTTAAAAAAAAGGTTGAATATCTCTTAAAAAATTCTTTACATTTGATTTCAGCAAAGGATCTTCGTTTAAACGTGATCGGATATGTACACTCTTGGAATCGCAATAATATCTGAACATCGCAATGAATAACGTTCACCCTAGTGAAAGTAAGAATAAAAGCCACTGGAAGATATTGGATATGATTTTTTTCCAATCTGCACTACGATTATAGACTGCTCTCAAAGGAAACAGGAATCTCAAACTAACAAGCTGTTTAAAGGTCTAATAATTCCAAAAAATCCCAATCTAACAACACGTTATCTGACTTCTGAATACTCATTTTCACCGGGAAATTGAGTACGATACGATTGTGTGGTACCGAGCGAGGTGGCGCTGTGGTTAGCACACTGGACTCGCATTCGGGAGGACGACGGTTCAGTCCCGTCTCCGGCCATCCTGATTTAGGTTTTCCGTGATTTCCCTAAATCGCTTCAGGCAAATGCCGGGATGGTTCCTTTGAAAGGCCACGGCCGATTTCCTTCCCCATCCTTCCCTCACCCGAGCTTGCGCTCCGTCTCTAATGACCTCGTTGTCGACGGGACGTTAAACACTAATCTCCTCCTCCTCCTCCTCCTCCTCCTCCGATTGTGTGGTCCTATTGTGGGTGTACACTAACTTTAAAGTCAACCAGTCACAATCGATCAAACAGTCGAAATCATATTAAAGCTGGTGAAATTTGGCACACGAAAATTTGGGTATATACGAGAAAAGTAATCATTCATTATTGGGATGATAGTTTTATGCAGAGATCAGGTAATTTATATCAAAAACGAGACAACTAACGTGTGTAAAATATTTACTTTATATACCAGGAAAGAGCATTAATTATCTCGGTTGTTAATTTAAGCAGTCGGATGATTACCTACATCTAAAAGCAAAATACTATACTAAGCATACTCGGACGAGCGCGATCCACTCATCACGACAACACCAGGAACGGCGTCTTCTCAAACTCTCCTAGATAACCTCTTTAGCCACCGTCGTCCGGCACACGAGTACAGAGTGGTTGGTGGCGGAGCAATCGGAAAAGACGTTGAAGAGGCCAAGGCGTTTCCACAATCGGGAAACAGCTAAAAGAGGCGAGAGTCCACAATAGTTTACTGGACGAAATTCTGATAAGAGTTTGGTGAAAAAGTTCCACGACTTCGCCAGGTGACTTGCTTGAGCAATCGAAAACGCTGAGAACAAGGCGGCACGTCCTTCGTCTTCAGGCTACATTCCACGTCTGGGCAAGATTCAACGGAAAGTTCCCGAGACCTGCAAAGAGAAGTAACAAAGAGTAAAACTTTGAACATAGCTGCTAAGGTTCAGTGACGGTGTCAGAATTATATTGGAACAAATAAGCCCTCGGTCACAAATATTAAGTCAAAATTGACCAGGTTTCCACGCTACTATGAGCGTCGTCTTCAGAATTAGACTAACTGTTCTAAAACATATTAAGTATATAATACATTAACAAAATTAAAGTTTGTACTAACTGGAAACAGATGCAGTATTTACAAGTCACATATTAAAAAAAGATCTAAGCCGGAAAGGCGACGTCATGAATAGTTGTAAGAAAGATGGCGAGCCGCTAAGGGCTGCTCGTACTTTAGAGAACAAGGATTGCAACAAGAGTTTTGACTTAATATTTGTGACCGAGGGCTTATTTGTTCTAATATAACAAAGAGTACCCTGAACACTACTACTACATCTAGTTACATTTACACCCACACCTAGTAGAGATTATACAGCGGGAATTATGGAAAAATGGTAAAATAAGTTTCTGATAGGAAATATAGTAACAAACAATAACAGAGGACAAGGCCTGTAGACTCCCTCAGAGTAAGCCAGGTGTTACAAATGATATTTAAGCGAAACGGGGCTGAAGCAGGTCCATTTCAGTAAGTGTAGAAAATTGTTACTGGTACAAAGTACCCTCTGTAGTTCACTGTACGGTACCTGCAGACCTAGGTGGAAACACAGGAATTCCCAGAAAAGCAGAGTCGGTACTCCTGTTTCAATTTCATAATTTCCGGTAAGGTAGAATAAACGTTGAGTAAACGAAACGTGTTGAAACTTTAATGCAGATAGAAGTAGCGAGATGAACCAGAGCAAAGTGGACTAAATACAGGAGGAACGATCACTTGGCAGATGCCAGTACAAGGCGATTGTTAAAGAATCAGTTAGATAAACGGTTACAGATAGCTACTAAAATGACAGATAGGCTACATCAAATGTAAAAATGTTAAAATTAGTCACATATTGATTCATCTCTGGGGTTCGGTTCCTAGGCCTTCTTAATTAATTAACTATATAGAGTGAGATATGAAATATTCCAGCCGTGACACATTCAAGCGTCGGACACGCGAGTATTGCTAGGTGTTCTTTGCGAATTGTTGCATGTAGAGGGCTACGTTGAATTTTCGTGAGAGAAACTCCTACGTTTTCCCTAAATTGTGTCACAGCGCGAGTCGGGGACGTATGCTTACCGAGCACTTCGTGTAACTGTGTCTTTGTCCCCTCTGGACTTCTCCGGAGGTCACAGGTTTTAACTTAAAATTATTAAACAGTTTGTAGCATGCGGAAATATTGAGTACTATGACAAAGTTCAAAATATTTGAATGCCATATAAATTTTATTATTTTTTCTCAAAATCAGGAAGAGGGATAAGCTGTTTTTTAAGAGCCAGTCTAGTATCGAAGTCTGGATAAGATTTCGGGGAAGTTAATTTTCACTTATCGATCACCCTAATAATATGTAATGTCTATCATCACACGAGTTCATCGACATGTAGTAACTGCAAAAGACTGTTTCCGAGGCACTTTTAGATAACAGTTCACCTAGGTACTAAATAAGATCCTCTGCATTCATTACCGCTCCTCCGAACATTTGACGCAGACTCTGCAATGAGCTAGCCAACAGTTTGGCGCCTGCTAGCTCAGAGCGCACTCGTGATTGGTAGGTTCATTCCACCAGTAATTTAGGAGTCTGAAATTAGAGTTACTGAAATCGTAATTAAAATGCAAACAGTGGGGATATGGTCATCTGCTTAGCTGGAACTCTCCACAAAAAATTAAACAGTAAAAGTAAATAACTAAAGTTACGTGGTGGCGCCAATGCGGACAGGTTATTCACGTGTAAGGTTTTAACATGTTTTCTGCCATTGTAAGTAATTCACTTTCATTGTACTGGGACAAAGATGAATGAGCGCGCTACACGGGTAGTGGATAAGTTCCTTGACCCTGTGTTTATCTGTGGTGCACTTGTTCGCCTGTCACTTGTGCAGCGCTGGGGAATTCGTATTTCAGGCAAAATATCAAGCAGCTGAGATTTTACACAAGGATATTTGATATTTGTGAAGGTAAGAGAGATTATTTGGAGTATTTTACTACTGAGGTGAAAAGTTCTTTGTAAACATATGTTCGTGATTCTATTGATGGAGAAGATTTTTCTTTGGAGGAACTTTTCAAGGTAACCAATGCATGCTCAAAAAAGAAATGTTTGTCTGATAGAACTAATAATTGAAGGAAATCCTTATCCCTAAGATAACTAAAGACATTCATATCCGCTTTGTAGATAAAAAAAACTTCCTTTTCTTGCAGCAATGTATTTCATTACTTCCAGAGGCGTTTCACCTTTTACTTTAAGGCTTCTTTAGTGGAATCTAGAAAGATACAGTTTTGTTTTGATATGCGATATTTTTAGATTGTAAGACAGATCATGCCTTGTTTTTTACGTAAATAAGTGATGACTTAGAGTTCTTCGCACTTTTCGTTGGCATCTGAGTTTCCTCTCATACTTGTTGGAGGTCGCACTATAACTCCACTTACGAAACATAAGCATGTTTGTATGTTACTAACTTTTTCTTCGCAATTTTCATATTGTTTTCCATAATTGCTGTGCATCACTATTAGTCTTCTCTCCCTAATTGTGGATATTTTATTGAAAACTGTGGTTTAAAGTCTCATGTACTTACGTTTCGTAAGTGAAGTTATAGTGCGACCTCCACATGTGACCAGATGAGAGGAAAAGCACATACCAAGCAAAAACGAAAAAAACCTATAACTGATCTCTTATTCGCGTAAAAAACAGGTAGTGAACTGTTTTATAATGGACAAATATCGCATATCAAAACAAAGCTGTATCATTGTAGATTCCACTGAAGATGCCTTAAAGTAAAAGGCGTAACGCGTCGCGGAGACATAAAACACATTGCAGCAAGAAAAGATGACTTCTTTTACGGAACGAATATTTCTTTGCTCGCAACGGATGATGGTCACGCAAACAAATTTGTTAGTAAAATTCATCTCTTTGTTTCCGCTATGTCACAAACAACGGAATTGGTTGGAATGTCTGTAATTTTTGTATTGAGAGAATTTCGTAATTGTTAGGGTCTTTCGACAATAATCAGAATTTAATTCTTTAAGAGTGACTTTCTTTAACGTAAACCCTTCCTCATCATTCTTAGTAAAGTTTTGAATATTTTGTCGTGCAGCATTGCACCTTGGCTACACGAAGCCGCAGATTCTTTCTGACAAGGAAACACCAAATTTTATAGTGACTAAATTTTTTCTTTATTGCTGCATCTGCTGATTTCTATTTGATTCCTAGAACACCAGTACACCAGACACAAAACAGCACACTGAGCATAAGGTAAGTTACTTTGTTTTCAGGTCAGACCTTACTTTGTATTCTTATGAGGAAACAGTTTGAGTCAGAACTATCCGATGTTGTGCTGAGCAAGCAGATTAATTTACAGTAAAGAACATAGCTAATCTCAAACCGTTATTTTCTTCTGAGTAATGTAGAATTTTATTTTTGTTGACATTTCAAGTCAGAAATGGAACTTCACGTCACGCAACTGTCATATAAATCAGTATTGAGTATCAATTGAATAGTTTTCACTAAGTACAGAATTAGTTGGTTTTGGTATTTAATTAAGTTAGTCTTCTTATTTCATATACAGTATTTCACTAAGTTTTGTCTGACGACACTGTTCACATGTGCAACACACAGTCAAAAAAAAAAGGCTCAGAACACTATGGGACTTAACATCTGAGGTCCTCAGTTCCCTAGAACTTAGAATTACGTAAACCTAACCAACCTAAGGACATCACACACATCCATGCCCGAGGCAGAATTCGAACCTGCGACCGTAGCAGTCGGGTGGTTCGGGCCTGGAGTGCCTAGAACCGCACGGCCGTCAGCACACAGTCAGCCAATAGTCAGTATTACTCAGCAGTTGAATATATCATCCCAAACTCACGCAAAGAAGCATTTTGGTTGGTTGGTTGCTTGGTTGGTTGGTCTGGAGTGAAATCGACAAAACTGCAGGGTCATCAGTCCCTTCATACGTTAAGTGGCAAACCATTAGTAGTCGTCAAAGCACTCCGTTTTCGGGCCACAAGTGGCCCATCAGGACCATGTGACCGCCGTGTCATCCTCAGTTGAGGATGCGGATAGGAGGGGCTTGTGGGGCACACCGCTCTCCTGGTCGTTATGGTTTTCTTTGACCGGAGCCGCTACTATTCGGTCGAGTAGCTCCTCAATTGGCATCACAAGGCTGAGTGCACCAAGCAAAATGGCAACAGAATATGACGGCTGGATGGTCACCCAGCCAAGTGCCGGCCACGCCCGACAGCGCTTAACTTCGGTGATCTCACGGGAACCGGTGTATCCACTGCGGCAAGACCGTTCCCAATAGTCGTCAAAGGAAGGAGGAATATTCGGTATTTTCATTCATAGATAATTTTTTTTAATAGGGTCCTTACAACCTTTTTCTTGGTGAATGCTTCAGCATGACTCGGCATCGATCTCACGCTCTCCGACCATGTATCATTTGTGGGACGGGGTACTCTATCTGTTATGCCTGTTCGCTAACTCGCAGTGGCACGAGCCTCTATACATTGTGTGATAAAATATAACAAGATACGTAATGAAATGGAGCATAACTGCCACATTAGGAGTAAAGAAGTAGTCCCGCGTTATCTTACTGTAGTGGGTTTGGTTCTATTGGAGGTGGTCTGTCAAAGCTTTTCTCAGAACAGTCCATAGTTTACAAGTGGAACCGTGAGTAGGATATACTGTGATGATTGTGGCGCACTGTAGTATTGTGTTCAAGTTGTCACGGATGACTATGGATTCAAAGAAAATGGAAGGAGTATGCTGTTCCGGTAAATGCTGTACTCCTTTCCAGTAGCAACAACGACATCGTCACGCATAACGCACTATCTTACTAATAGATAATGGTTATGCGCCGCATGAGACCTTGCAATAGCCAACTTATAAAATATGGAGAACCAGTATTAACTGAATAATCTAGCGGTATTCTTCAGTCCATTACGTAAACGCTGAATTAATGCGAATACGATGTTTGTGGCATTTCAGATCGTTGTTTTAGCAATTTGCATGGCCAGTAGTGTACATCGGTAGTCACTCGCAGCACTCAGCACGACACAGGAGTTGATGACGATGACGCTGTTGTCCACGCCTCAGTGACCTGCGATAAATGCCTGCAGACACAGCCAGCAGCTCTGCTAGCGGCGGCACGCTGAACGCAGAAGCAACAGCGGCAGCAGAGGCAGCAGCTGGTGTTAAGCCGCGGGGCCGGAAGCCGCCCACCTGCGCCGCCATCTTGGCCGTCTCCGTCGGAATGCGCTAATTTGGGCGCTCGGCCGGCCAGCTGTCAGTCTCTCTATATGACTGACGCCAGCGCCGCTGGACGTGGACGCTCCTCCTCCTCCCCCCCCCCTCTGCTCCACTCTCCCCATCCCACTCCACTCCACTCCATTCCAAACCCGTGCCACCCGTCACTCGCTTTATCAGCATCAGCATCAACACATCTCCAGCTCCTTTCAGCATCGGGCAGTATTAGTATGCATTTCGTACGGCTGCCTGCTACGAATCTTTACAATGTCAGTGAACAGAGTCATTTTTTGTGGTACAGTTCATACAAAAATTTACGTCCCGACAGTAATATATATGCCTTTCATAATAGGAATACTTCGGCGGAGTTCTTAGTGGTTACATTTACTCAAATGGTTCAAATGACTCGGAGCACTATGGGACTTAACATCTTAGATCATCAGTCCCCTAGAAGTTAGAACTACTTCAACCTAGCTAACATAAGGACAATTCACACATCCATGCACGAGGCAGGATTCGAACCTGCGACCGTAGCGGTCGCGCGGTTCCAGACTGAAGCGCCTAGCGGCCTGCGGTTACATTTACTTTTGGGGTGGTTTTATTTACTGTCTTATACGCAAAGTAAAAAAAGATCACTTAAGACATCTCATAACATAATAAAGAGCTGTAAATAGAAAACGGAGAATTTTTGTAGTTAGTTACTTCCACGTCCCAGTAAAGTTCACAGCTTCTCGGTATGTAAGAGGCACTGTCAGTGGAGACACAGGTACATGCTAACCGTTTAGCTTTGCGATTCTTATCATATTTTCGTCGTCATCAACATCATCATCATCCGTATGACGTCCACTACCAGATGAATGCGTGCTCCACACTTCTCGAAGCAATACAGTCTTCAGCTACATACGGCCATATTTCGTCACGCCGTCGATCCAACTTACCTAAATCATCAGCTGTCAGGCTCTCCTAGTAACCTCCAGTGCGCATCTCTCCAACTACCAGATGAATGCGTGCTCCACACTTCTCCAAGCAATACAGTCTTCAGCTACATACGGCCATATTTCGTCACGCCGTCGATCCAACTTACCTAAATCATCAGCTGTCAGGCTCTCCTAGTAACCTCCAGTGCGCATCTCTCCAATTTCCGCTTGTTTTCGCCGGTAAAGTCCATGTCTCACTGACGTAATTCAAAACAGGTAACACGCATTCCTTCTGAGGCCCGTGGGCGGTATTGTTTTGAAAATCGTGTTTTGTTTATGAAAAGCGAAAGCACATCATTCCATTAATACTCTTCTGTTTAGAGTTCAACATTCCTAAAGAAAAAGAAAAAAATCCAGTCAATACGTCCTATGAAATAGATAACGTGTAGACTTCTCTTGTCGATGTGTTGACTCATATTTAATGGACATTATTTTTTAAGAAATACGTTCTACTTTGCTCTGTTGATGTGTTCCACTCATTTGCGTTGCATTTAAATAACTACAATGTCGTTCATAACACGTACATGGCTAATCCCATTAAAATGCCTTCTTTCACTTTTTTCCGTGTTAAGGATCTGAATACTATCTCTAGACATTCTGAGACTAGATCTGGTCGTATGGTAGCCCCTTGTTGGAGTCATTTTTCAATTCCAAATTTCCCTGTGCTTTGGTAAAGTCTAACAAAACTGTAGCAATGTTATATAGAAGGTGAACTCCAGCGACAAACTTTCAGACATGGTAATAGGGGCCAAAGAAAGGAAAACGTTTAGTAAATATGGGCTCTAAAGTACACATGTTAAGACTTGAAAGCGCTTGTTCAGTAGAAAAGTCAGTAGAAGGGATCGTTATTCACAAGTGAACAAGTCCTCGTTTCTTTAAGGTATACCTGTTCGAGGCCATGTTTAGAAGACATTTTGCTCTTGTTGTGATCTGTACTACCACCTTCCAACATACAAAAACCGAAAAAGCTTTCAATAGAAGAGAGATGTCCCTCGGCTGTTAAGATGAACAAGTGCTCCTTGTTTTGTTCCATACTACCTCTGAAAGCTTCTCGGTGGAGTTACGTCTCATTCTGTATATTCTTCCGCGTACTAAAATAGGTTAGGTCACTGCCTTGTTTCTTAAGAGCTACACAAGACACTGAGATTAAACTATGTCACAATCATTCTCAAAATCTTAGACTAAATTGCAGTTCACACTCATTGCTCCGCCCAATAACTTCGTTCGTGGCCTGTACCTGCTACAGCCAGCTTGTACCTCCTCTCGATTAAAATACACTCCTGGAAATGGAAAAAAGAACACATTGACACCGGTGTGTCAGATCCACCATACTTGCTCCGGACACTGCGAGAGGGCTGTACAAGCAATGATCACACGCACGGCACAGCGGACACACTAGGAACCACGGTGTTGGCCGTCGAATGGCGCTAGCTGCGCAGCATTTGTGCACCGCCGCCGTCAGTGTCAGCCAGTTTGCCGTGGCATACGGAGCTCCATCGCAGTCTTTAACACTGGTAGCATGCCGCGACAGCGTGGACGTGAACCGTATGTGCAGTTGACAGACTTTGAGCGAGGGCGTATAGTGGGCATGCGGGAGGCCGGGTGGACGTACCGCCGAATTGCTCAACACGTGGGGCGTGAGGTCTCCACAGTACATCGATGTTGTCGCCAGTGGTCGGCAGAAGGTGCACGTGCCCGTCGACCTGGGACCGGACCGCAGCGACGCACGGATGCACGCCAAGACCGTAGGATCCTACGCAGTGCCGTAGGGGACCGCACCGCCACTTCCCAGCAAATTAGGGACACTGTTGCTCGTGGGGTATCGGCGAGGACCATTCGCAACCGTCTCCATGAAGCTGGGCTGCGGTCCCGCACACCGTTAGGCCGTCTTCCGCTCACGCCCCATCGTGCAGCCCGCCTTCAGTCGTGTCGCGACAGGCGTGAATGGAGGGACGAATGGAGAGGGTTGGGTTGTTTTGGGGAAGGAGACCAGACAGTGAGGTCATCGGTCTCATCGGATTAGGGAAGAATGGGGAAGCAAGTCGGCCGTGCCCTTTCAAAGGAACCATCCCGGCATTTGCCTGGAGCGATTTAGGGAAATCACGGAAAACCTAAATCAGGATGGCCGGAAGCGGGATTGAACCGTCGTCCTCCCGAATGCGAGTCCAGTGTTTAACCACTGCGCCACCTCGCTCGGTGGACGAATGGAGACGTGTCGTCTTCAGCGATGAGAGTCGCTTCTGCCTTGGTGCCAATGATGGTCGTATGCGTGTTTGGCGCCGTGCAGGTGAGCGCCACAATCAGGACTGCATACGACCGAGGCACACAGGGCCAACACCCGGCATCATGGTGTGGGGAGCGATCTCCTACACTGGCCGTACACCACTGGTGATCGTCGAGGGGACACTGAATAGTGCACGGTACATCCAAACCATCATCGAACCCATCGTTCTACCATTCCTAGACCGGCAAGGGTACTTGCTGTTCCAACAGGACAATGCACGTTCGCATGTATCCCGTGCCACCCAACGTGCTCTAGAAGGTGTACGTCAACTACCCTGGCCAGCAAGATCTCCGGATCTGTCCCCCATTGAGCATGTTTGGGACTGGATGAAGCGTCGTCTCACGCGGTCTGCACGTCCAGCACGAACGCTGGTCCAACTGAGGCGCCAGGTGGAAATGGCATGGCAAGCTGTTCCAGAGGACTACATCCAGCATCTCTACGATCGTCTCCATGGGAGAATAGCAGCCTGCATTGCTGCGAAAGGTGGATATACACTGTACTAGTGCCGACATTGTGCATGCTCTGTTGCCTGTGTCTATGTGCCTGTGGTTCTGTCAGTGTGATCATGTGATGTATCTGACCCCAGGAATGTGTCAATAAAGTTTCCCCTTCCTGGGACAATGAATTCACGGTGTTCTTATTTCAATTTCCAGGAGTGTATAATGGTATTCCCATGCAGATGGTAATGACTGTATGAATATCTAGTATATTTATTTAAAACTTAATACAGGTTTAAACTGATTGAAAGAGACGCATTAACACACCTACCCCCTTCTGCATCCATCTCACATAGAACGATATTATCTATTCGGAAATTATGAAATAGAGGATGATGTCACACGAAAACATTATTACGGTATTGTCCCAGTTTAATTAATCACGAGATAGGTCTAAAGAGTTCTATGGCTGCGTGATTCGCTTCTCATAGAATCGGAGTCAGATTAATTTACTAATATTGGCGGTAGTTTTTACGCTTATCTTTATATCTGCTAAAGTTGTTTCAATACTCCAGCATCATAAGCTCGAATTTCGTATCGGAGGAAATGTGATGTTACTGTGTCCTGCTGTGTACATCTTGCTTGATTAACATATCACGTAAAATACTCATTTTATGCAATGAATACCTAATATCACAGACACCCCACAGTATTATTCTACGTGATATTGTGAAATTATAAGAAACGAGATCTGTGTTTTCACCACCAAAATCAACAAATTAGATACCTGCACGCAAGCAAATAATGACCGAAATTCTTTCCAAATGATAACCGTGTGTTACAGGGCTTCAGACCTGGAACTTTGGCCTTTCCAGCAACGCTCTTATTGCCCAGGCTCCCCAAGTACATCTCACCACCTCTCCTCTCTGGTTCACTTCTGCAGTACCTCTCCACCGCTTTCCAGCTTTCACAATAGCTCTCTCGATTACATTTCTGGACTAGCTCTTTCAGAAGGTGCGATTTGGCATACAGCTGTTCCCAGATAGTGCAGCTGTTTGCGAGAGGGATCAAGATTGTAACCAGATGCCTTGCCTTCCAAAGTACGAGAGAGGTTCTGAAAGAATTGAAGCTATAAATACAGATAAAAGCATTGCCCGCGAAATACAGGCTTCCAGGTTCGTAACCCAGCCCTTACAAGACTGTTCGAATGACTTGGCTCCTGTATTTACGGTGTTTTCCATGTTTGTCGTCTCCATATCGTTTCTTCTTAAAATGGATAGCATGTCGTTTCATACAAGCGAAATCACTGCTACTGTGTTGCAGCAGGTTTCCTGTGTGAACACAAAGACGGCGGACTCTGAGGCACTCCGATGTAATGAGAAGTATATCATGGACGATATTTTGTTTCCTTGTTGCCTTCCTATTAAAGTAAAATCCAAAGAATTTATCTCACTGAATGTTGTATGATAACATGTATACATTAACTAACTTAAATTATACCTTGAAGTAAAGCTCTTTCTTCCCCTCTCGTCCCCCCCCCCACCCCCCCCCCCCCACACACACACACACACACACACACACACACACACACACACACACACACACACACACACACACACACACACACACACACCACACACACCCGCACACATCATCACACGCGCACCAACAGAGTCAAGCATTGCTTGATGGATACTCAGATTTCTTTGTCATATATAATTTCGTTTGGAGAAAATTGAATTTCTTGTGTCGCACAATTAAGTGGTTTGCATCTGCTTATTCATCCACACAATGATGGCAGTAGGCGATTCGCCATTTCCTCTCTCGATTGATATGCTTGTTAATATGCGTGACCTACTCGTGTTCTGTTGTCTGTTAGATTGGGACCTTGCTACCGCTCTAACTACACTAGGTATGCTTTCACTCACACAGTGTGGCGCGTTCTGCGCCTGATTGATAGATGATTAACGTCGTTTCTCATGTTAGCATGTCGAAGGGGATCCACTGTATTGACTCTTATGGCATGATTTTGATAGTTCATTGACTGTTTCATACAGTATTATATAAAACACTTATTGACGTTAACCGTTTTATATTATTTTTCCAATGGTTTGTTGAAGGACATTATCTTGTCACTTCTTTGTAAGAGGTAAATTACGTATTTGTTGCTGACGCATCAGTATCGGTTTTTTCTTTATTTCCCGACATCACGTTTAACGATATGATACCTTCAAGTGAGTGTATCGTCGTATATAATTATCTCGTCCAATGCACGGGACGATTTCCACTATTAATAAAAATGAGGCCAAGTCTGGAGTAGAAATCAGTTTAAAACATTGTCAAGTATGTAGTTTTAACCCTTCTTAAACTGTTCTAGTTTCAAGGAATAGTCTACACTTGACACTGGACATGTGTGTTGAGGTTTCAGTAAAGGAGGAAACTTCGCCAATAATCCATGGAGACCACGTCATGTTGACCGTTTGGCAGGTCATCCGCATCCAATGGCCACATCTAAGCACAGTATGGTGGGGCTTACGGTCAGCGAATCGCTCTCCAAGAATCTGATATTTCTCCGAAGCTTCGAGCTTACATCTTTAATTTAAATAAATGCTCACAAGACTACATGCACTTCCCATTCACGAAAAAATGCCTGGTAGTGGCCGTAATTGAACCGTGATTCTTGCATGTCAGTCAGACAAGCTGACCGTACATCTTCGGAAGCGATGGTATGTCTCAGTACTGGATCATTTATTCTTCATTCCCGCAATCATCTTTAGCAGGACTAAATATTTGATGCTAGTTCGTAATTACTTCAAAATGATTCCGTATACAGCCGATCATATGATGATGGCAAGAGACTGTTAACGAAACCTGGAACTGAGGTTAGGCACAAAACTGGCAAGTAAGTCGTAAGATGATGGATCTAAATCGTGTTATTTTTAACTTTAGCCCGTAAAACTTCATATATGCATGGATTTAATGTTGGGCGCTAAACAGAGGGATGACTTCCCTCTCTTAGCATAGTGTCACCTGTAGTTACAGTTATTGAAATTCATTATAAAGACAATGGGCCTAACACACAATAATTAAAATGCTGCTCACTTACCAGTATTTCTGAGAGTACTGTAGTTATATGTATGAAGCTGTGGAGGATTCGCCAACAGAGCCTGACGGGCCTGCTCCTAAAAGCGGTTAAGCCACCTGCTCTCGGATCCCCGGTGACGGCGCGAAATGTTACATCATCTCTATAACATCTAAGCCACTTTAAGAAGAAATTAGTTATGTTTGAGTCGCCGTAGCGGCAACGCGTCATATGACGACGCGGTAAGTTTATCGTGTCCTGCAAAGGGGTCGATCTGCGAACGCCATAGAGTCGAGACATGCATACGTCAGATGACGGAAGGTCGTGTGGAAAACTATAAGCACAGCCCTGATGGATACTGATGTTCAGTCACGTGGTACGTAACGGTCAACTGCAAGCATGTGACACGATGAAGACTTGAATGGATAGACATGACAAGCTCCACCAACTGCACCGCCTACGGACCACTGGACACGGACACGCATCGCCTTTGCTATGGAGAGGCGGACAATGCCAGGCACCTGGTTCGACAAATCGTGGCCTTCTTTATACGAGTGACGCTGGCCCACATTGCTCCACAAGCCTTCCTTTCCCCGGACGATACTTTCTAACCTCGTACGAAAGCCAACGCCGTCGTATGCATCATAGGTCAAGCGGCTTATTACCCATTTCGGAATGATACCTCTTGGATTTCTGGAATTAATTGCAAGAAAGGCATACCAACATTCTTAGCAATCCGAAGTACCAACAATTATTTTCAGATTAGCTAGGCGGTACCTTCCGCGACCCTCCTTGGAGCTGGATTCTTCCGGGTAGGAGACGACATCCGTCCACCAACTGAAAACTTCGAACATGCCGGACCACCCTATGGGGAACTACTATATCTTTCCGTGAAGATGTACGCGACAAGTCCAGCGCCTGATGCCCGACGCCGCAGGAGCTGCTAAGCTCCACAGCCGTTCTCCTCCCCTGAAAAGGTTACTTTTGTTTATTTGTTAGTCTTTCCTTTTAACTGTCTACTTATCATTCCGCTTAAAAAATATATTAAGGAGGCAAAAAATCAAACTAAAAAATTAATTTTCAATGCAGTTTATGCTTCCTTCGTTCCCAAAGTCAATTCTGGCAGTCGGGGATGCCACGGATACTGCCACTCAAACTCACAGAGACAAAAAGAAAAGAAAAAAAAGGTCATGTTCGACCGAACCTTTATTTTTCAGTTATAAGAAAAGACATCTACGGAGTCAGCGCAGAACATTGCTAACCGAAAGGGCCCGGGTTCGCTTCTGTGCCAGATCAGAGATTTTATCCGTTCCGGCATTGGATGTTGTGTTGTTCTTATCTTCGTACTCGTCGGAACTGACACGTAAATCGCCTGTATGGCGTCAAATGAGGAGTTTAAGCCTATGTAACTTCGTACCAAGGTACAGCTTAACCGTTATGACTATTCTGATTTGTCGAATCACGTTGTTCTATCTACTTTCCACTTTTGGGATGGGTGCATGGGCACGTCTCGAAAGCCAGTAAACATTAAATAAATAACTAGCCATAATGCACAACTTACAACCTCCATCCAGTCAAAATGGGGAGAAATTCTGACGTCACTCAAAATTTATACCACTTGCTTCTAATACTCTCCTTGTCACCTAAACTAGAGAACTTTGGAACGCCTGTAAGGAAATATACAGTACAATCAGATACAAATTTTACATATTCACATATACCTTTAATCCAAATAAATACAGATTCATTAGGATTGAGTTTTCTTTTATTACGTGTATACAATACAAGTGGAGAGGTAGAATCATAAGCAGGTTTGCCAAAGTCTTCATTAGCAATTTGAAACATATGGTAGGTACAATAGGCAATTACATCTCTATCATTAAAACTTTCAAGTCCAGGTACACTAGATACTCCACTACCACCTCTCACTATGGCAACAGTGAACCATCCATGTCCATGCGAGAATGTGTCGTTAATATCCAAGCTAAAATTAAGAGAACATCCAAGGAATACACAAGGTCCATCTATGAGGGCGTGGGCTGCAACACTCTTCACTGGAATGCGGTTCTTCTTGTCTCCTGATGTTGTTGTAAGTTCAATGTTTGCGTTTTCGCAGGGGCCAGCGGGAGCGTTGTCCCGGACGCGCACACTGGGTGTTCTATATTTTTGTAAGCTCCCGCTGGGCACTGTGAAAACGCCAAGTCCACTCACAGTATATAAGCGAGCGCGCACTTGCACTACGCTCAGTCTGTCTCTTGCTGCTGCACAGGCAACTACATTGAACGCCGCCAACATGCCTTACAGGAGATATCGACATCGTCGTCGCACAACTGTTTACAAAAATATAGAAAACATTGAACTTTTTACAACATCAGGAAACAAGAAGGACCGCATTCCAGTGAAGAGTGTGGCAGCCGACGCCCTCATAGATGGACCTTGTGTATTCCTTGGATGTTCTCTTAATTTTAATTTGGATATTAACGACACATTTAAAGTAAAAGACATGACATTATGATGTTCCGTGTTACTCTAAAAATACCGCAATCCATTGGTACTTGTCGAATGGAGGAGTCCCGTGTCTCTGAGCTGTGCTCGATACATGGGTGGATGAGAGCAACTTCGCCCCTCCTTCGAGAGTGGTAGGAAGTGCACAATGGTTGGACTCAGCTTGAATGACGGCAACTTGTTGTTTGTTACCTCCTTCCGTATCCTTCCTCTTTCAGCCACCACCTTCTTTGTCATCCTTGACACCACAGCCTGGGGCGGGGCGATATGTGACAGTGAACTGCAATGTTTTCCTGGCAGGCTGCTTCCTTTGTCACCTGCGTCGTCTCCTTCGATTCAAATGTATCAAGTTCCAGCAGTATACCACATTTTTTCCCTGCCTTTTCAAAAAGCGTTAGCTGCTGGGTACATCATTTGCTGAATAGCCCGCAGCGCACTAAGAGGATCTAGCCAGGCAAGAAAGCTCCTCCCACCTAGAAATCTCATCTGCTCCACCGTACAAGCTACTCATGTGTCAGCTACTGGTCTATATTTGACGCCGCGTCTTCAGCAGTGTGGAGAAGCAACTGAGATAATGTAGAAGATGAGACACCAGTGACAAAACATAAACACGGGCAACACGAAAGAGGGAAGGTACCGGAGAGCGACGACGGGCCCACGTGGGCGGCCGCGGATCTCTGCTCCCTTCCTCGGCGAAACTCTAGCCTTTAGCAGAAATTGGGTACACTTTAATTAAACGGAGACATAGGCGGAGAGGCGTCCCATCGCCGGCCGGCGTTTTGTCGGCTCTGCCTCTCGCTTCATCCCACCCCCACCCAGCCCCCAGGCGCCGGGGAGCGCTCAAGTGTCGATAATCGATTGCGGCCGCCGGCTCCACCGGTCTGCCAGAAATTGCTTCAGTAAATAAGTTAGGAGGCCGGCCGCACCGCCTGTATACACAATAAGCCGAGCAGCAAGAAGCTCAGCCGGCCCGGCTTGCGAGGGCGCGGGTAAAGACGGCGCCAATAAAACCGCTCCGGGAGTGCAGCATCCCTCCCACTGGTGGAGCTTCGCAGTTATGCAACCGATACTACGTTGCGTAAGAGGACGGCGACACCAAGTAGCCGGACCTGTGGAGGGCACTACGCCTCTTACGACACACAGCCAAGCTGAGCATGGAAAGTTGGGAGAACAGAGCCTCAGATTTCATGTCTGATAAAATCTGTATGCTGGACTAGGGATCGAGCTTAGAAGACTGACTTTTGCGACCAACGATCCTACTGGCTGAACTATCTATACGTGACAGTGCTTTGATTATGGCGGTCTGTCTCTCCTATACTCCGATTCAAAACGTAACGTAAACCGGTTATACTTTGATCCATTTTCAGATTCAAATGTGATTATCATGACTGTTTTTTAATTTCTGTGAAACCTGAAGGTGGAGAACGCAGAGAGGAAAGGAAATCAGCTGCATCGGAACTTTACCGGCATAAGCGGCGTCGAGCGAAAATATATGCCAGACCAGTATAAGAATCCTGGATCTTCTGCTTGCTAGGCAGCTGCATTAACCCCGGAATGGTACCCTTCGTCGATGCGACGAACGTGCAAGGATGTTTACTGTGCTGAGCCACAGTACCGCTGCCTAGCGTCGTGTGCGCTCAGCTATGCTTCGAGTGATTAGTAGTCTACGTAACCTTGGCACTTTATTTACTTTATTTACCAATTCACGAACATGCATGGTGAGGAGCCCCTGAAGAATAGGTATTTCTTTTTGTTTTTAAATCTCTATACAGTAATGTTACTTTTGTTCTTACAGTATTACTCTGATTGTTACAGTGGAATCTATTGTAATGCTTGTTGTTACATAGTTATATTGTTCTTTTCTTACATATTTTCAAGTGATTGTTGCCCTAAAGACAGAAGGAATTTGTTTGCTCTTACATTAATAAACATCGCACCAAACCTACTTCTGAAATAGATCTTTACCTATATCCCCATACTAGTCGGCATTTGAACCCTACTTATTTTGAAATTTTGATATGTTATTGATTGTAAACGAGTATTACATAAATTCCAAGGCTCAAACCTACATAAACTGCTGTTATTGTTGATTATACACATGAAAAGTGGTGGTGTTCGTCGAATCGACGAATGGGTAGCACTGATCGTCAAAAATTGTAGAGTAGCATTCCATGGGTTAGCCACAGCGCCATACGGACACAGTGTTTACCTTCGATAATGATGGAAGCTGAAGAAATAAATTGAAATTTGTGCTACAGTTGGGACTTGACCCTCAGTCTCCTACAAACTGGACAAATGTGCAAGCCATTACACCACCGCAACAATACGGTTAACACAGTTGCATGGACAAGATTTTTGAAGGGGGAAAGGGCTGAAGATGTGAACTGAAACTTGTGTTGGGGAGGGCATCGGACTAGGGTAGTCGATCCAGTTGTATTAGCTATGGCATGATCTTGGTGTAATGGCTACCATATACGCCTAGTCCGCAGGGGACGTGGCTTCAATGGAGGATCCACTCAACGGGAAGCAGAACGCTGATAATGGGGAGGATACAGATGTATTAAGTCGTTGGCTACGACATAGACTAGTGGAGTGGTACCATGCAGACGCTCAGACCATGCAAGTAAGGTGGCGTAAGGACGTCGCATTGAACGGTGTTGAAAAAAATATGGGTTTTTTTAGCCAAAAGAGTGGGTAATTATATGCTGTATTGGAATCCTTAACAGAACGTACCCGCTGGCAGAAAATAATGTTGCTTCACTTATTGGACGCTCCTCATGTTAATATTTAGGTAGTCCGTCGTAGATTGTAATGCAAGAACGAAATCCGCCTTAAGTAATCCAGTTTCCGTTTCCGCCACGTTTTAATGAACAACGTCAATCGGCTAGCAAGGCCATACCACAGCCGGATAGCACGTCCATATTAAAGTCGGGTGTTATGACACATCCAAGTAACTCTGTTTTTAGGGCACGAAGTCATGGTTCAGTAAAGAGGCCTGTGAATGAGACACAAGGGCAGTGGTCCGCGGCTGCAACGAGAGAAACGGTTCGCAAGTGTTTTGGAAGGTGAAATGAGAGAAAGGGATGCTGGAGAAGGTTTTAATGTTCGTAAAACAACGGCGCAAATGACATTAAGAGCTGTTTTAGGGAATCGGGAGACACATATGACACCCCTCAGAAGGTTTTCTTTCAAACCAACATTGTTCATGACGAATTTTTTGAAGAAAATAGGATTCGGTGTGAAGGCTCGTCACTAAACGTTGTGTAGACTTCGAGGATTCATTGGATTACCAAAAAAACAGCTTTTTCTTACTTTCAACTTCGGAAATTAGACAAGTATTCTTTAGGCAATCTGCATCGTTTAAACAAGCAAAATAATGTTTTCCATGGTAAAATTTACATTTCTGTTGTGAGTTATTGTACTGTACTTTCAATACACAATTACATTACATTTCTTTGAGAAGCAGAAAAACACCTTTTTTATTTAAAAACCTAGACTATATTTTTATGGACCATATTACCTGTCATTTTACCAGTATCTCGAATTAAATCTGAAAAAACCTTTTCTTTCTACGTGCCGTTTTGGGTAAAAAAAATTTCACCAGTTACATCAAAACAAATGTTCAAATTAAGTTTTCATGGCACTATACCTTATTTCAAAACAACAACCAAAGTTTCATACCAATCGTGGCTTAAGAGTGCCCTGCTAGCCACCTTCCCATATATCTGAGGTCTCAATAACTAAGAAGAAGATTAAATGTTTTTTTTTTTTTTTACTATCAGCATTCTGCACAAATAAGAACACATCTGACGTTTCAGTAAGAAATAAAAACTTCATAAAGACGCATCTGATGCCCTCTTGTATGGCGGGGATCAATGTTGCCACCATGCCACTAATCCGAACTGAAAATACAATACCGTCTAAGCCAACTAACATCTGTCTGCGCCAGACACTCTGCTAATAACTACCCACCCAACGTGTGCTGTAGAAATGACGTGGGGAAATCAAGTTTGTTACGTCAATCGATTCTTACCTTTCACACAAGCTGCTATCTGATACAGAATTTCAGATTTTTCGAAACGTTAATTTTGATCAAGGCTTAGGGATCCGAACTGCATGCCACTGAGTTCCGAATCTGTTCGATGGCATATCAAGTTTGTAATATGTTGAATGACTAATACAAGAGCCAAAAACACACAAAACATGAAATATTAAAACTTGAATCGAAATTCGATGATATGTATTTAAAAAGATTGAATGTAATTAGTAGAGTGCAAATGTGGAGTAAGGATTTCTCAATATAAAGAATGTTAAAATTTATCTGCGCTATAATTAATTAATATTACTGAAGCAACTTCTTTGAGGTGGAGCCGAATAGATATATTTTCACTTTTCACTTCTTACTTTGACAATTGCGTGAAAATGTTTTTAGTTATAGTTTCATTAAATTACCAGTGCCGTCGAATCTGCGTGGGTCGGATTAATACATGGTAGTTATTGTCCAGAAAACGTACTCACTTCAGACAAGAGGTGGTTCTGAGTTACAATTAATGTTATGTTAGCCAGAATCTCTCAAAAGGAAACCAAATGCCAGTAACTGCGCACACTGGACGGCTAGCCTGCCACGGACCGAATCCATTTCGCGGCTGCAAGACGAGAGCCGGTGAGCCTGCCAGTCTGGATGTGGTTTTTAGGTGGTTTCCCACGCAAATAGATAAAACGTGGGCTGGTAACCAAGTTCTGCCTCAGATACACTGTACGCGAAAGTTTTGAAAACGTCCTCACATTTGAATATGAGATTTACTCTAGATGCAGACAGATGCGGTACAGAGTTTCTGACGGCAGGAGTGGTGGCTTCACTTGGGGAGTCCGGTCATTATCGCTACCATTGCAGTAATGCGTGCAACAGTGCCGACTGCGTAGAGAAACCGGAGAAGGCAAGGAAGGAGAAGAAGATACAGGTAAAAACACTTCTATGGAAAGTAATTTCAAGCGATTTTATGTCGAGGCCGAAAGTGTCAATTATGCTATCAGTCTTAAGTTCTACTACGTTACACTTTAGGTTAAATAAACAGAGTGTCCTCTGCCTTAACCAGCGGTGTACAAACCGCAGATTGCATGCTTCTCAAAGCGAGTTTCATCGAAGCCCGAGAAGTGAGCATCTGTCACAATACCAGATAAAATTGTTTTTATATGAATTTATCATAAATTGAATATCTTCCATTTGAAACTTCCGCCACACGACGCTCTTCTTTTATCGACCCATCTCGCCGTATTTTTTTTCTCGAACTATCATTGTTAGTGCTGGCAGGGGTGGCCGAGCGGTTCTAGGCGCTACAGTCTGGAACCGCGTGACCGTTACGGTCGCAGGTTCGAATCCTGCCTCGGGCATGGATGTGTGTGATGTCCTTAGGTTAGTTAGGTTTAAGTAGTTCTAAGTTCTAGGGGACTGATGACCTTAGCAGTTAAGTCCCATAGTGCTCAGAGCCATTACAACCATTTTTTGTTATTGTTAGTGTTTACATTGTGTGTGGCCCAAAAGTACTCGTCTTCCAATGTGGCTCAGATAAAAAGTTTGGACAACTCTGGTCTAAAGCCTTCGATGACACGCAGACAGGTGATTGCAGTCGACACTGAAAAAATGAGACATTCAACATTACATCACAGGGATTTTCTCCAACATGAGCGCGTCAGTTGAACGGTTTAACGCATAAAACGGGAATTGCGGCGAAGGTAGTTATTCGAAGGACCTTAATGGGAAATATTTAATGAAAGTCGATGACACTGTCCCTACACATCCCGTCAGCAAAAGTCGCCATCGAAACCAGTGCATAGGTATTCGGTCCGAGCGTAGGCCGTTAGAATCTTAGGAGTTACAAGATGTTTCCATCGCCGATGACTGGCAAGTAAGTAGACAACAGATCACAAATTAAGGTTTCTGATTGTCCTGGGTTACAGCTCTTGCAGAGTCAGGGTTTGTGATAATATTAGTTGGTACCTACTTATATCAGGATCAGAATGTGGGCCAGCAACGTGCTAGACTCGCGCCTCCTTTTCTTACCCTCTGCCTCTCATCATCAGCAAGATACCCTCGTACACACACTTATCACCTTAAAGGTACAACGATCATACCTCCCAAACTGAAGGTAAGCCGTCCAACCGAGCGTGCTACATAACATCAAAATTTTTCATTAGTCTCATCTTGATCACGAGGGAGACAGAGAGGGGAATTTCTACACGGACTCGTTTGGTAAGAAACAAAATTTAATGTAACCTCGCAGTTGGGGTGTTGCTGATTATCAGCTCACACTCACTCTGGTACTTGTTCACCAACCATTTACATGAGTTTTAAATTTGCTACGCTCCCTGTATGCGGAAAACTAGTATATCACACAAGACATAGTATTTTATTTCTATTTATGGCCTTCCAGTATCCAAATGGCTACATGTACTTTAACAGTGGTAAACACCATACGTTTCATGCAAATTATTGTCCACACAGAGCTCCTCCTCTACATCAAAGGTATTTTGTGCAGCAAATCTTTTTTTAGTAGTCGTGTCACGCAAGATTAAAATTTTATAACCTGTTGGTCACCGTTATTGACCGCAAAGAACAGGCCTGAAAGTTATCTCTCAGCTGCAAGTGAAGACATACAGGTATGTCATTCTCATACTTGAAGATTTTCGAAGCCAGTGTTTTTCTAAACGCTTCGACGAATAAAAGGATATTAATTCAGAAAAGAAATACAAAAACAGAAATCGTGGGAAGTACGGGAATACAAAATTCATAAGATATAAGTTTAATCTGATGACGGAATGTCAGTACATAAGAGCTCTGATTCATGGCTAGAGTTCTACAGCTGGTGTCAAGGACGAGATGACTGAAGCCCACCTGCTAATCGCAGTGATACACGTCAAGTATTAATGTTGGTAAGGGAACTTCGAAATGTAATGGAAGCTACATGTAGAATGGAAGCCACGCAGTGACAAAAATTAACCTTCGTACAAATGTAACGCATCTGTTACTATCAATCTACGCTGCACAATACGTGAATACACAGTAAAGGCTGAAGTTGTATAAATGAAGAATAAATCGTAATATACGTGCAAGATATTGAAAACACGAATTTGGTCTGGCGAAACGGAAAACAAACCAGATATTTCAGAAAATGTGAGTGTTATTAGAGAAAATACGTAAAGCGATAGGAACAAGACTAGAAGTATTAGTCTGAAATCAGGTGAAAATAGAGACGCAGTTCTGCCAAGTAAATGAAGCATTTAGACCGAAACGGACGGAAAATGCAGAAATATGTCTGGGCTGTATTGTGTTTAAAATTGTGGGTAAGTGGTGTAGATTCTAGCCTGCTTCAAGTTAAAGATGCTTTCCTCAAGGAAAAAATAAAGGAAGAAGTTGAAGCATTGACGAATGGAGAAGAACCTGCTTTTCAAAGCTGATGAATTTATATTTAATGGACGCAAAGAGATTTGTTTCCATTCACTTACCAAAAGATCTCTTACTCTGAAAATGTAGAACCTAGGGTCTTTAATCAGTCTCTGCATTTTTTCTCTTTCGATTTCATGTGGATGCTTGAAAGGAGGTGGTATGATTTCCTACGAACGCTAATGTACGTTAACTCAGTTCGCGAATATACCATTCTCATGACGTGTAGTACGTTTCCTACCGTCGCGGTATACCTTCTTCAGAATGCATTTGATACATCGGAGGCATAGGCTCAAGAGAACGAAGTAAACTTAAACACTAACAAAATAAGGAATGCGTTTCAGATGAAAACAATTCCTGTTAAGTCCAATATCTCCTGCACGCATTAGGACACTTTTTAGAATAAAAACAAGATATAAAAATGTTTTTAAACAATCGTAGAGGAAAAGAAATTTCAGAGGGCTTTAAATATTTGTGCCCGAGAAAATGTATCAGCAGATACAGACGATTGATACATGGCAAACTGTTGGAACATACACATCAGTGAAATAATAATAATGATGAACTACATAAGTACGTCAGAAAGAAATTTATGACTGAGAAATGTCAATCCGCCCTCAAAGGCTGTAATAGATTACGGAATAGCAATGTTATTTATAAAACAGATTACAAATCCCCTTCCACGAAAACTATAATCGTAAGTTAATATCTCACTCCAGTGACTATTCATTCGCAAAGTGAAGGCTGGTTAGGATATGAATTCAGTAGTAAAGGAGTAACTGGGTCTCCACAAAGAAAGATCGGAGCACTCTACCCAATTTAAGACGAGGAGCTCTTTCACGTCCACTGGTGGAAATTTCATGCCTCGGAGTACTTCGGTTCCCAAGCAACTTTAATTAAGGCACTCACTTAAGCACTCGTGGGCCGACATTACACTGATGGAGCTACTTGAGTGTGAAATGTTTCTTCGTTGAGTTTACGGCGCTCGCAGAGTGTCCTGTGTATTCCTCTCCCCAGTACTTCTCCACCCCACCTCCCCCTTCTCACCCCGTTCCTGCATCAGTTTTCGTAGGATCGGGCAGCTTCCTCCCGTATCTACACGTCCCCAGAACACTGCTATAGCTGGTCCATTCAGTATAAACTTTACAACTTCAGTCCGTGCACTTAGTCTGTTTCAGCATCTTAACAAGTAGGACACACGTCGACCTACAAGACGGAAGTAGTCCGTCACAGCATGCAGAATGTAATTTCTCTCTGCAGTGGAGTTTGCGCTGTTTTGAAACATCCTGGCAGATTAAGACTATGTGTAGGGCTAAGATTCGAACCTGGGACCTTGCTTTTCGCAGACAACGTTCTTACCTACTGGGTTATGGAGTCGCAATCCACATCCGTGGCTTCACTTTCACCAGTGCTCTTCTACCTTCCAAATCTCGCAGACGCCCTCCTGCATACCTTTCTGTCACAGTATAGTGTCTGACGCTTATTTAAACTATAATCCACTTCCACACAGCTCTACTCCCATAGTTCACCTCAGATGATTTCCTCTCAAATGACTTACAAGTAATATAACATTGGACTCGAAAATAAAGTTTTTGGCATACAAAATTAATTCAGTTATTGTCCATGTATACAAAATTAATTCAGTTATTGTCCACAAGTGCTTTTCATACCACAAGTCTCTAGAGGAGTGAAAGTTCCCTAACAGTTGGAAAAAGCAGATTTCATTAACGTTTTGAAGAAGGATAGTTGAGCAGACACACACACAACTGTAAGCTTCTACATTCAAAAGGGGCCCTGCGAGCACGCAGAAGTGCCGCGACAGGACGTGGCATGGACTCGACCAATGTCTGAAGTAATGATGGAAGGAACTGACACCATGAATCCTGCAGAGCTGTCCTTAAATCAGTAAGAATACGAGGGGTGGAGATCTCTTCTGAACATCACGTTGCAAAGCATCTCAGAAATGATCAACAATGCTTATGTGTTGGGAGTTCGGTGGACAGCGGAAGTGTTTACACTAAGAAGAGTGTTTCTGGAGCCCCTCTTGTAGCAATTTTGGACGTGTGGGGTGTCGCATTGTTCTGATGGAACTGCCCAGTTCATCGGAAGGCATAATGGACTGAAGGAATGCAGGTGATAAGACAGGATGTTTATGTACGTGTTAAATGTCAGAGTCGTATCTAGACGTATCAAGAGTACCATATCGCTCCAACGGCACACGCCCCACACCATTACAGGGGCTTCACCACCTTGAACAGTCCCCTGCTGACACGCAGGACCCATGGATTCATGAGACTATCTCCATAGCCGTACCCGTCCATCCGCTGGATACAATTTGAAACGAGACTCGTCCGACCAGGCAACATGTTTCCAGTTATCAACAGTCCAATGTCGGTGTTGACAGGCTCAGGCGAGGCATAAAGCTTTGTGTCGTGCAGTCATCAAGGGTGCACGAGTGAGCCTTCGGGTACGAAAGCCCATATCGATGATGTTTCGTTGAATGGTTCGCATGCTGACACTTTCCGATGGCACAGCACTGAAATCGGCAGCAATCTGCGGAACGGTCGCACTTCAGTCACGTTGAACGGTTCCCTTCAGTCGTCGTTAGTCCCGTTCTTGCAGGCTCATTTTTCCGGCAGCAGCGACGTCGGAGATTTGATGTTTTATCGGATTCCTGATATTCAAGGCATACTCGTGAAATTGTCATTGGGGAAAATCCCAACTTCATCGCTGCTTCCGGGATGTTGTGTCCTATCGCTGAAGCGCCGAATGTAACTCCACTTTGAAACTCAACTCTTGATAACCTACCATTGTAGCAGCAGTAACCGATATAGCAACTGCAGTAGACACTTGCCTTCCATATAGGCGTTGCCGATGGCAGCGCCGTATTCTGCCTGTTTACATACCTCTGTATTTCAATATGCATGCCTATACCAGTGTCTTGGTCGCTTCAGTGTATTAGTGATCTCTGTCTGTTGTAGAAGCTTATGTCAGTGGCATTGGTCTGTTATAGAATTTTGGAACGTATTTTATGCTCACGTATTGTGAGATTCACGAAGACCGAAAAACTCCTGTGTGGGATCCAATATGGATTCCAGAAACAATGATTTTCTGTAAGCTCTCTCTTCATCCACGAGACCCAGAAACGAACAGATGCAAGCGCTAAAGGACTTCCGGAAGGCGCTGGATACAATTCCACACTGACGCCTAGTGAAAAAATTACGGCGGTACGGACTACCAGCCCGACTGCTTGATGAGCCTGAAAATTTCTAGCACACAGAAAACAGTCAATCTGAAAGGAGAGAAATCTTCAGAAGTAAAAGTAACTTCGAGAGCGCCCCGTATGGGTACTATAGGGCAGTTGCTTTTCACGGTATATATAAATGACTTCGTAGATAGCGTCGAAATTTCTAGGAAGTTTTTCGCAGGTGATACTGTTGTATACATATACGTTACAACGCTAGAAAACTGAAGTTAACAGCAGGAAGATCGACGCTTGGTGCAGGGATGGCAACTGACCCTCAGCGTAAACAAATGTATTGCGAATGCACAGAAGTAAAGACGCTTTATTGTATGATTGGATGACTGCTTCCATTGTTTGTTCTACAGTTACTTGCGTAACATATATAAATATCTAGTAGTATGCTTAAGTTATCTGAAGTGATATGACGACATAAAATTAATCGCGGTTAGGCAGATGCTGGACTGCGATTCATTTGAAGAATCCTCAGGAAATGTAATCCATCAACAAAAGGAAATAGCTTGCAAAACAAAGTTCCACAGATTCATGTAAATGCTTGATGGGGTAGACGATCTTTTGTTGAACATTTTTATCCCGTCCACGCAAGTCACCCTCAGATATCTTCCTTACAACATGAATAATGTGTTATGTTGCTTCCTAGGTAACTAAATTCACACATCTGTTTTATGAACACCAAATTTAGGTTAATCACTTCATTGAATACTTTCTAACCATATTTCAGCACTTTCACCTTTACTACCTTGCAAAGGAATATGGATAGTGGTTTTTCCCACGCTCTCTTTGTGAGAGGAACTGGAAAGGGAATAACTAGTAGTGGTACAGGGTACCTTCGGCCACGCACCGTGGGTAGCTTGCTAAGTAGGTATGCCGATCTAGATGTAGATGAACTATGTCCTTATATCAACTTATATCATATTTATATCAACGGGTAATATCATCTTTAACTCAATAGACTGAACGGAAGATACGGCTCTGAAAGCACGCTTTAGAAAGGAAGAACAGTTAAATCTTGTCTTAACAAAGTATTCCATAGTTAAAAACAACAGCAAACATTTTACAGAGATGAGTGGTCGATGACTGACCATGAAATCAGTATCAGTTATTCATCTGAAACTGGTGTAAATGTACCATAAGTTCAGTCTTCGAAAACACAGCAAAAGACAGTGAAAATTCAGTGTTCCGTAATGATTATTAAAGAGGTGCCCATAGAAACCGAACCTAATCTGCTTAATGGGGATGGCAAATAAGATGTCAGTAGTTGTGCTGTCCTTGTGTTTATCTTTCGACAGCCGAGAAGGATAACAGCCCTTTGGTCTTGTTTGAACAGATTTGGTAATATGTCGGCCGCTCAGGATTAGTCGGGCGGTGTAAGGAGCTGCAGTCATGGCCTGTGCGGCTGATCCCGGCGGAGGTTCGAGTCCTCCCTCGGGCATGGGTGTGTGTGTGTGTGTGTGTGTGTGTGTGTGTGTGTGTGTGTGTGTGTGTGTGTGTGTGTGTGTGTTTGTCCTTAGGCTAATTTAGGTTAAGTAGTGTGTAAGCTTAGGGACTGATGACCTTAGCAGTTAAGTCCCATAAGATTTCACACTTTTTTTGGTAATAATGTCACATTACTTCTCTTTTCCTGTACGTGCGTCAGAAACAGAAGGATGCCCCACAAATCCCGCGTCTACATGTCGGTGCTTATAAACCTGCATCGGATTGGCGCTACATTGCATAAACCTTGTAGGAACGCCCTCAAACGGCAACTTTTTGATCACCTCTTGTAGTTCAGTTATTAATATCCCGCCGATGACGATATCTTCAGAGACTGAACTAATTTCCTATACGGAAAATGAGAGAGAAAATAGCTGTGCCTTTTTAAAAGGAAGATTCCGGCACGTACGTTAATTCATTTAGGGAAATCACAGTAAACCTATATCTGATGGCCGGACGGGGTTTATGGCACCATCCTCCGGAATAAGAGACCCTCGTCTTACCAGTGTGCTACCTCTCTCGGTGTGAAGATAGAAATATATAGTCCAGTCACACTAATGTGACCATCCCCAATGTTCGACGTCAACGTGCAATAACCACTCACAGACGGCAGGTGGCTGCACTAGAAGTGGAGGGTATATGGAGCGAGTCGGGGAACACTGAAAATTGTGCCGCCATTGAGTTATCCAGAAACGGAGTGATTTATCTCACGTCTAAAAGATCATGATAATTGGCTTTTGGACCAAAGGTGGAAGCATTTCCCTGTTTCAAACCCGTTAGAAAACTGTTCGCGTGCCGCCGTCATTAAATAATACCATGCATGGCAAAAAGGCACTATACAAAACAGGCTCGGAGACAAATGCGTTGTACCAAGGACAAGAGATGGCGGCTGTAGAAATGTGTACAACTGTTGAGCAACAGACTGCTCAGATGAGTCAACGGGCTACCAAAAGCGTCTCCTTAACGACCATTCAGCAAACGTAGCTGTGTGGTCCTCGACAGGAGGAAGATCTGTTCATCGGCGACGGAGGGTGGAATCTGTATGCCTATACTGAAACTGCACGTCCACTGAGTCGCGACAGGTGGCGTTTTATGCTTCGTCGAAAATATGACCATTGGCATCTACAGCTTGCAACGATCGGAAGCGTCCAGGTCGGTGTAGGGGACGTCACGGTGTGGGGAATATTTCCACGATGTTCCCTGATTAATGTCGTCATTTTGGAAGACACAATGACTCAACATAAGTGTGCATCTATCTTTAGTAACCACGTCTACTCCTACACGCAGTCTGCTTTTTACTTGGCACGATGGCATCCACCAGCAGGACAATGCAACACATAACACAATTGGACGGTTCACAAGTCATCAGGATGAGATTAGCATACTCCCGCGGCCATCAGACTTCCCGTATTTAAACCCGATCGAGAATTTGTGGGACCGCATCGATCTGGCGGTTTGTAACACGGCTTCCGGAAACCTATCGCAGATGGCAAGGCCACAGGAGTCGGTGTGGCTCCACTTTCCTGTCCGTACCTTGCTGAACCTCACTGATTTCCTTCCTGTACATCTCGCAGCGGTCCATGATCAAAAGGTGGTTATTCAGGCTTTCGACAGGCGGTCACTTTGGTGTCATTTGACCGTGTATGCAACTAACAACTGACGATGTTGGTTGCCAATGTCTATCAAGGAACAGAATATCATGGCATGCTACATTAAAGCAGACAAGAGATTGATGACTAAGTATCTACCCGCCCCCCTCCCCCCCCCCCCCCCATCCAAAAAAAGGAAGTAAGAACGAATGAAACAGAGCTTATAGCAATCTTCGAATATTTTAAGTACACCGTGCATTGCCTCAGACGTATCTGCACATGTTGAATTTTTAAAATTTTATGTTTCATAGGTACTTGATAATGGCGAAATACCATGTCATAACAGATTTTCGGGAGCAGTTTCATAAAAAACAAAATTTAGACAGTCCCTTATATCTTCAGGTGTTCTTCATAACGCCTCCCCACGATCAACACATAGGACGCGCATAAAACCATATGAAACTGCCATACACGTCCTTCTTTGGGATGTTATTCAACTCTGGCGTCACATTCGTCGCACCTCCTTCGGTCTTGGCAAACCATCAGTGAACCATTCCGTATGTTGCCGTCTTTTGGTAGATTCATATTATATAGCAAGTCTCGTCATCGGCGATGGTCCTTTAAAAAAATACAGAATTCTATGCGTTTTCCATTTCAGTCGAGGTGTAACAGGCTCCCATGCGTCGTTTTCTGCACTGGAGTCCTCGTCTAAGGGAAATCTTTGCACACACTTTTCTCTTCTTCGAAAAGGTCTGAAGAATTTCTTGGATACCAGATTTACAGACGTTTCCTCCATCACGATTTATAACACAACGATGCCGTACTACGGCCGAGCGTCCACTGAACAGTGCCCGTAGACATGTAAATGATGGAACGCACAGCTTATAACACTGCAACAGCATTTACGTAGCTTATGTAATCAAATACCAAGTTTGGCTTATTACGCACTATGCCCCAGGGCATGCAGCTTTACTGTAAGGTTAATGATGATGGCGTCCTCTTGGGTAAAATATTCCGAAGGTAAAATAGTCCCCCATTCGGATCTCCGGGCGGGGACTACTCAAGAGGACGTCGTTATCAGGAGAGTGAAAACTGGCATTCTATGGAGCGGAGGGTTGAATGTCAGATCCCTTAATCGGGCAGGGAGGTTAGAAAATTTAAAAAGGGAAATGGATGGATTAAAATTAGATATAGTGGGAATTAGTGAAGTTCGGTGGCAGGAGGAACAAGACTTTTGGTCCGGCGAATACAGGGTTATAAATACAAAGTCAAATAGGGGTAATGCAGGAGTAGGTTTAATAATGAACAAAAAAATAGCAATGCGAGTACGCTACTACAAACAGCATAGTGAACGCTTTATTGTGGCCAAGATAGACACGAAGCCCACGCCTACTACAGTAGTACAAGTTTATATGCCAGCTAGCTCTGCAGATGACGAAGAAATTGAAGAAATGTATGATGAAATAAAAGAAACTAATCAGATAGTGAAGGGAGACGAAAATTTAATAGTCATGGGTGACTGGAATTCGGTAGTAGGAAAAGAGAGAGAAGGAAACGTAGTAGGTGAATATGATTTGGGGGTAAGAAATGAAAGAGGAAGGCGCCTGGTAGAATTTTGCACAGAGCAAAACTTAATCATAGCTAAAACTTGGTTCAAGAATCATAAAATAAAGTTGTATACATGGAAGAAGCCTGGAGATATTGACAGGTTTCAGATAGATTATATAATGGTCAGACAGAGATTTAAGAACCAGGTTTTAAATTCTAAGACATTTCCAGGGGCAGATGTGGACTCCGACTACAATCTATTGGTTATGAACTGCAGATTAAAACTGAAGAAACTGCAAAAAGGTGGTAATTTAAGGAGATGGGACCTGGATAAACTGAAAGAACCAGAGGTTGTACAGAGTTTCAGGGATAGCATAAGAGAACAATTGACGGGAATGGGGGAAAGAAATACAGTAGAAGAAGAATGGGTAGCTTTGAGGGATGAAGTAGTGAAGGCAGCAGAGGATCCAGTAGGTAAAAAGATGAGGGCTAGTAGAACTCCTTGGGTAACAGAAGAAATTTAATTGATGAAAGGAGAAAATATAAAAATGCAGTAAATTAAGCAGGCAAAAAGGAATACAAACGTCTCAAAAATGAGATCGACAGGAAGCGCAAAATGGATAAGCAGGGATGGCTAGAGGACAAATGTAAGGATGTAGAGGCTTGTCTCACTAGGGGTAAGATAGATACTGCCTACAGGAAAATTAAAGAGACCTTTGGAGAGAAGAGAACCACTTGTATGAATATCAAGAGCTCAGATGGCAACCCAGTTGTAAGCAAAGAAGGGAAGGCAGAAAGGTGGAAGAAGTATATAGAGGGTTTATACAAAGGCGATGTACTTGGGGACAATATTATGGAAATGGAAGAGGATGTAAATGAAGACGAAATGGGAGATAAGATACTGCGTGAAGACAGAGCACTGAAAGACCTGAGTCGAAACAAGGCCCCGGGAGTAGATAACATTCCATTAGAACTACTGACAGCCTTGGGAGATCCAGTCCTGATAAAACTCTAGCATCTGGTGAGCAAGATGTATGAGACAAGCGAAATATCCTCAGACTTCAAGAAGAATATAATAATTCCAATCCCAAAGAAGCAGGTGTTGACAGATGGGAAAATTACCGAACTATCAGTTAAATAAATCACGGCTGCAAAACACTAACACGAAGTCTTTACAGACGAATGGAAACACTAGTAGAAGCTGACCTCGGGGAAGATCAGTTTGGATTCCGTAGAAATATTGGAACACGTGAGGCAATACTGGCCCTACGACTTATCTTGGGCAAGGAAAGGCAAACCTACGTTTCTAGCATTTGTAGACTTAGAGACAGCTTTTGACAATGTTGACTGGAATACTCTTTCAGATTCTGAAGGTGGCAGGGGTAAAATACAGGGAGCGAGGGCTATTTACAATTTGTACAGAAACTAAATGGCAGTTATAAGAGTTGAGGGGCATGAAGGGGAAGCAGTGGTTGGGAAGGGAATGAGACAGGGTTGTAGCCTCTCCCCGATGTTATTCAATCTGTATATTGAGCAAGCAGTGAAGGAAAGGAAAGAAATATTCGGAGTCGGTATTAAAATCCACGGAGAAGAAATAAAAACCTTGAGGTACGCCGATGACATTGTAATTTTGTCAGAGACAGCAAAGGACTTGGAAGAGCAGTTGAACGGAATGGATAGCATCTTGGAAGGAGGATATAAGATGAACATCAACAAAAGCAAAACGAGGATAATGGAATGTAGTCGAATTAAGTCGGATGATGCTGAGGGAATTAGATTAGGAAATGAGACACTTAAAGTAGTAAAGGAGTTTTGCTATTTGGGTAGCAAAATAACTGATGATGGTCGAAGTAGAGAGGATATCAAATGTAGACCGGCAATGGCAAGGAAAGCGAATCTGGATAAGAGAAATTTGTTAACATCGAGTATAGATTTGTCAGGAAGTCGTTTCTGAAAGTAATTGTATGGAGTGTAGCCATGTTTGGAAGTGAAATATGGACGATAACTAGTGTGAACAAGAAGAGAATAGAAGCTTTTGAAATGTGGTGCTACAGAAGAATGCTGAAGATTAGATGGGTAGATCATGTAACTAATGATGAAGTATTGAATTGAATTGGGGAGAAGAGGAGTATGTGGCACAACTTGACAAAAAGAAGGGACCGGTTGGTTGGACATGTTCTGAGGCATCAAGGGATCACCTATTTAGCATTGGAGGTCAGCGTGGAGGGTAAAAATTGTAGAGGGAGACCTAGAGACGAATACACCAAGCAGATTCAGAAGGATGTAGGTTGCAATAGGTATTGGGAGATGAAGAAGCTTGCACAGGATAGAGTAACATGGAGAGCTGCATCAAACCAGTCTCAGGACTGAAGACCACAACAAGAACAACAACAACAACAATGTCCCAACAGAACAAATAGTCCTGTCACGGAAAAGCCACGTATAACACTCCTGTCTGCTACTGCTATACCATAACCTTAAAGTTGAAGGCAGGTCGTGAAATAAAACTATGTTGTTAAAGCAATTATGGTATAAAGCAACAGAGCAGTGTTACCTTCTGAGAGGAATTTTGTTGGGTTGACCGTGTTGTACCTAACGGAGGTGGCTTATCGGAAATGAAAGAATTCCCTAAATATTTAATCAGTACAAAAACAATGTTTTACCTAGCTACACCGTTTAAAGAATAAGGAAAACTGTCGCCAGCCTAATTAGGCAACAGAAAGATTAACGTTCTTGTTTAAAAGGTAGGTATGAGTAACTTCAACGGACAAACACAGCCTATATTTAGCGCACGCGAGCGCAACGAACTCTGACACATACATATGTTTATAGTAAGATTGAAGCTAACAGATAGAGCAGCACAAACTATTTGCAAAAATATAACACATACCGAAACACACTATTACTTTCAAGGCTTGTTCAAACTGAATGGTCCTTATAACATTACTGTTAACATTCACTGAAGAATCATTAATTGGACCTAGGTTCAGTATTATTGTTCAAACATTTTTCCTAGCTGGCATGAAATTGTAAATGTAGTTCACTGCAAAATTATGAACTGGTCACAGGTTAAGTATCTCTCAACTAAGTACTATTCTGTTTAGAATGAAACTTAAATGGAATTCACTGACAGGTTACTTCTCAGTGTCGTTTGAATAAAGAAATTGTTTTCATAAATAGTGGAAAAGGATAACCTGTGGATTTTATTACAGTGTTAATATGCACTTTCAATACCCAAAAGAAACATTTGCTTAGCAAGCATGAGTATACAGGGTGTTACAAAAAGGTACGGCCAAACTTTCAGGAAACATTCCTCACACACAAATAAAGAAAAGATGTTATATGGACATGTGTCCGGAAACGCTTAATTTCCATATTAGAGCTCATTTTAGTTTCGTCAGTATGTACTGTACTTCCTCGATTCACCGCCATGATTTCATACGGGATACTCTACCTGTGCTGCTAGAACATGTGCCTTTAGAAGTGCGACACAACATGTGGTTCGTGCACGATGGAGCTCCTGCACATTTCAGTCGAAGTGTTCGTACGCCTCTCAACAACAGATTCGGTGACAGATGGATTGGTAGAGCCGGAGCAATTCCATGGCCTCCACGCTCTCCTGACCTCAACCCTCTTGACTACGCAACCCCGATACCAAATGTAGAGACTCTTCGTGCTCGTATTGCGGACGGCTGTGATACAATACGCCATTCTCCAGGGCTGCATCAGCTCATCAGGGATTTCATGCGACGGAGGCTGGATGCATGTATCCTCGCTAACGGAGGACATTTTGAACATTTCCTGTAACAAAGTGTTTGAAGTCACGCTGGTACGTTCTGTTGCTGTGTGTTTCCATTCCATGATTAATGTGATTTGAAGAGAAGTATTAAAATGAGCTCTAACATGGAAAGTAAGCGTTTCGCGACACATGTCCACATAACATATTTTCTTTCTTTGTGTGTGAGGAATGTTTCCTGAAAGTTTGGCCGTACCTTTTTGTAACACCCTGTATAACTTCCCATAAATGCAGTTCACGACTTTTACTACAGTGACACACAGTGTTGACAAATTTACACGAAACTGAATCACCTTTTAAAATTTACTACAGGCAGCACTATGATCTTTAACTAAGCAACACTTTATAAGACTCAGTTTTAACAGCTTTTAATCTTTAAAAGAAACTACAAATTGTCTTTATTACCACAGTCTTCTAATTTCAAGTAAATGATTAACTCCATAAAACTTTAAATTAGACTGTTTCCATCCCTGGGAGACTTTCACAAGACTACATTTACTACCTCCCTCAATTTCACTAAATCCACAGTAAATCTGAACACTCCCTTCTTACCAAAGATTAAACAACATTATTTAATGTTCTGAGGCTTTCATAGGTACATAAATTCAGTTATACGTTACCTTATATTTGAGCACACTAATACATCCAATAAGCTGATCCTTCACTGTACATTATTATAGCATTCCGTTACAGTGATTGTGCAATGTGATGGCAACTGCATGTAGGTAGGTGGATTTGTAAGCAGAATTGCTGGACTTTATCCCTTCTTGGTGGCGATGATGGATACCAATTCCAGAATCGTTCCAGCTATTTATCCATCCATTCGCGGCATTGGGCAATGGCAGAAAAAACCTCACTCCGAACCAACACAACTTTTACATGGCAGTGCCCAGTTTGGTAGCTCGACCCCGACTGACTCTCAATTCCACCGTTTCTACCTAGGACAACCACAATATGCGTGCGCTACACAGTTCCGTTCCCGAGGGGAACCACTACACTTTTTACATACAAACTAACTAAGAATCCTAAGTGAAGGTCAGCAATTTACATAACAGCAACCAAACGCATTAAATAACACAGAACAGTTGCACGTATTGACATTTCTACAAAAAAGTATTCACACAGAAATTACAATTATATATAGTAAGTTTTGTTCCCTCCAAATGGGACAAAGAATTTAAATGACAGATACACTACATTTCATAGAATCAAACCACGACATCAAAGTTTTAACAAAGAAAGGAGTATACAATTTTATGTTACCGATTCAAACACGTTTACAGATACTGAATGTTATAACATTAAACCAAAGGAAAAGGCAAAATAAATCCGTACAGCATTAGAGCTATGGTGTTACAAGCTCTCGTTCACAGTCGTTAAAAGTTGCCACCGTAGCTACTGCCCTGGTGCCGCTTATATGCCAGGAATGAAGTCAGTCTCAGAACTCGTGTACCGACAGTGTAGTAAGACTCGCTCTATAACAATGGCCTGCTATACATGGTGTTCGAGAATTGTAATGGGACTGATCCTTTATCGAGCGAAGTTTTTAATTTTTTTTTCACACAACAACGTTGCCCCCTTCTGTGTATTTAATTTCGGCAGCTATACATTGGCGGAGCCTATGTTGTCTTGGTAGCAGTTCTGGAAGCTTTCAACTGATTGGGCCTCTAACATGTCGGTCATATTCTTTTGGATGTTCACCAGAGTACCAAAACGGAGTTCTGTTAAGACATTTTTCAATTCGGAAAATGGGAAAAATTGGAAGGATTCAGATCAGGCGAAAAGGGAGAGACGGGTGGAGGGGGGGGGGGGGGGGGGCTTTTGAGGTCAAAAATTGCGTGATAGAAGTGGACGTGTGACTTGGGATTTTTGATGTTTTTCGGCACCATTTGGGCACAACCCTTTCGTATGTGCTAAACTTCAGTTAAAATTTGATATTCGGTGAATGTGTTTAAATTTAAGAGGTCGTAGATCGTCGTTACTAGTTCAAATGGGACTTAACATCTGAGGTCTTCAGTCCCCTAGACTTCGAACTTACTAAACCTAACTAAGGTAATGACATCCATGACCTAGGCAGGATTCGAACTTGCGACCGTAGCAGCCGCGTGGTTCCGGACTGAAGCGCCTAGAACCGTCGTCGTTACTGTTAAACGTCTGATCTGTTAAACCTCTGAACTCTTAAGAGCACGCACACGTTCGACGATTTCGTCAGTTTTTGAAGTTGGTCTCACTGAGTGAGATTCGTCTTCAGCGAGTTCTCGGCCTTCCAGCAGTGGTTTTTGCCAGCGATAAACTTGTGCTCTTGATATGGAATGTTTCCCACAGACGGAGTCTCCACACTCACGGAGTCTCCACGTTTATCTGAAAACGTCATGGTATAACGTTGCTTTAAAATCCACTGTTCCATTTTCGTAACACACAACTTCACTGATCGTGGTTTCAAAAATCTCGTGATGGGTGTACAGAGCTGAAACTGAGTCTTAGCATCTGGAAGGGATGAACACACCGATCTACACATGTATAACGGGACAAAGTTGTCATATAGTTCGCAGTGTTGTGTCTCACGGTCACGCAAGAAGACGAACAAAGCGTTGCCAGATCCTTCGTAGTATTACAGCTTTTCTCACACACCTCATATAGTTGATTTTCAGAAATAACGTTCGTTGTTTCGTTTCTCTTCCAGTAACGCGTGTAGCAAATTTAGCGAGAAGGCCATCGGGGCTTTCTATACAATCGTATCGCTATACCACCACTTAGCGGATCAATCCAGGAAGAGTACAAGAAGTTATTCGGCGGAAGCACGGGGCGCAGTAGCTCACAGGAGCCGTGTAGTCCAGCGCTTTCGGCGTCGCCGTCTGCCCATAAGCGGCGGGACACGGCTGAGAAATTGCAGGCGCGGCCTTACTTTCTTCTAGTTAAGAGGGGATCGGACAAACGAGCGCGGAACAAGCGGCGCGGCGGTGAGGCAATCACTCAGCGCGCCTCGGCGCGGCTCGCCGGGATTACGGGGCTCAGCGGGCCTGGCTGGTACAGCGAGCGGAGGGCCGGGGACCTCCGGACACAAGACCGGCCCGGCCTTCAAACCGGGCGACCGCGCGGCTTTGCGCCGTGCCCGCAGACTCCCTCCCCAGGATTTACTGCTGTTTGTGGGCCGCCCTCGGAACACATTCCGCTCGAAGCGCCTTGCAGCGCGCTCCCTTCGGCGTGCTTCCTAATCCCGGCCGTGCCTAATGACTCGGCTGTCAGCAGGCGCGTCGGTACTTCCTCACGGCTTAAACGCCGGCAGACGGGAATAGCTATCTGGTCTATGTAAGAGCATTCCATCATGACACGTGCGATGAAGTATGGCACGTACTGCCACATCATTGCCCCCTTTCACAATGATTTTATTAGGTCGCTTTGTGTCTTTCTGTTCACAACAAATGTTGCATTTGACTTTAGACTAACTTCCCAATGAGCTAGAAACTTGAAATTTTAAACACAGATCAGAACTGGACAAATATCTACTGCTAACTCGCTTTCTCGTCTCTCTCGTTCCCACTGGAGTCGGATTGGGGATGAACAGGTTTGGTAACACGACATCTCGGCTGCCCTGCAATACCGTAGCGTTGTGTAGGTAGTAAGAGAATGTGTTCCGGGCGCTGGGCACGCCTGAGCGGATGGTTCAAATGGTTCAAATGGCTCTGAGCGCTATGGGACTCAACTGCTGAGGTCATTAGTCCCCTAGAACTTAGAACTAGTTAAACCTAACTAACCTAAGGACATCACAAACATCCATACCCGAGGCAGGATTCGAACCTGCGATCGTAGCGGTCTTGCGGTTCCAGACTGCAGCGCCTTTAACCGCACGGCCACTTCGGCCGGCGGGCTGAGCGGAGACAGGGGGGAAGAGGAATTGGATATTGCTTTGCCGGCCGCAGTGGCCGAGCGGTTCTAGGCGCTATAGTCCGGAACCGCGCGACTGCTACGGTCGCAGGTTCGAATCTAGCCTCGGGCATGGATGTGTGTGAAGTCCTTAGGTTAGTTAGGTTTAAGTAGTTCTAAGTTCTAGGGGACTGATGACCTCAGATGTTAAGTCCCATAGTGCTCAGAGCCATTTGAACCATTTGATATTGCCTTCTTGTCTGTGTGAGTGTGTGTTTGTGTGTGTGTGTGTGTGTGTGTGTGTGTGTGTGTGTGTGTGTGTGTGTGTGTGTGTGTGTGTTCGTTAATTACAAATTTTGCCATTTATCTTAAACAAAGTTCTCGAGTAGCTTGAGACTTTAAACACAGCTGAGAACTCGATGGCAATGCAGTATTAACTCGCATTTTCTTCTTGAATGCGGTCGAGGGTACTTTGCTTACCACTGTCATTTCCTCATGAGCTAGAAAGACTTTAAGTTTTAAACACGGATCAGAACTAGATAACAACGCAATATTAATTCACTTCCTTGTCTGATTGGTGTCGCAGTGTACTTCGTCTGCCACAGCCGTTACCCTCTTTCTCTGCTCCAATTGTGAATGATTTGTAGATAACACGATTCCTGGTAATCCTCTACATGAGCAGTAATCTCTCTAATATTTACCTTCACTGTCTTTTCGCGTCATATATGTAGTATTAACCAATATTTTGGTTGAATCAGACGAATAACAGAAATAAACATGAAATATATCACAAGTGTGTGTTGAAATTCATCAAAACGTTTCAATTCGACGGAAAAATCTCACACACACAAGACTAAAAGGTAGAAAATAACTCCTTAAATAAAAACGTATTTTTACTATATCAAGTTTTTAAACCAGACTTAAAAGTAAAAAATATTTTCTCCTAGCCCCACATAGATTCCCAGATTGATACAGACAGTCCTGAATATTAGTGATTGTACATATGTAGCTATGAAAACAGATACGAGATTTGAAACGAAAAACATGGTACACATGCAATATATTATTGATAAATGAACAGTTCGCCTCATTACACTATTTACTAATTCATGTGTGAATAATTCATCTCGTTATCACCTGATGCCGTCATCTGACACTTTACAGTTTGATACTTAGAAGTAATTTCATAATATTCAAAAATTCAGTCTCAGATTTTCAGGACGATTTTATGTCATTTTCAGGACTATATTATGCAGTTACAAGTCTCTGTGGAGCTAGGAGAATTTATTTTTACTTTTTAGTCTAATTTTAAAATTTGGAACAGCAAAAATTCATTTTATTTCAACATAGTACATCAATTGGAGAGATTAAACATTTCTTATGATTTCCAGCCTTGTCGCCGAATATGGGGTGTCTAGGAATCCTTCGTACTTCGTTCGCTAGATAATCACATCAAGAAAATCGTATTAATGATTATTATAAAAAAAGTAAATTACAATACTTCACAAAATGAGCAATATTCTTCCGTACAAACAATCACAAGTCTGTGCTACATAGAATCTTCGCTGCTATACAAGTCGCTAGTCTTGAAGCTGCTGCCGGCCGGTGTGGCCAAGCGATTCTAGGCGCTTCAGTCTGGAGCCGCGCAACCGCTACGGTCGCATGTTCGAATCCTGCGTCGGGTATGGATGTGTGTGATGTCCTTAGGTTAGTTAAGTTTAAGCAGTTCTAAGTTTTAGGGCACTGATGACCTTAGCTGTTAAGTCCCATAGTGCTCAGCGCCATTTGAACCATTTCTTGAAGCTACTATTCAACTGGGTCGTTACCAGTCGGTCCCAGCGCTTATATCCACTTTACATAGTGGCCGCTGCTGTCGTGTTGTCGTCCTGGAGAGGAGTCTTCTCACAGCCATCTCTTCTCTAGCGTTCCCCACTGACGTGCGGCACTTGACTTTATGCCGTAGCATTTCTTAAGCCACAAACTGACCAGTGTCACTTTGCGTCTTTAGTGTTCCCAGAACATGAAACGTGTGCTAGTCATACAGAGATCTGTGTCAATTTTGAAGGTCCGTAATATTGTATCTGCAAACAAAACAGTAGTAGCTTCTGTATATACATGAAAATTGTATTCTGAATTTCATTGCGTAATCCGATGCATACAATAAGTTTTCCAGGTGACGAAAGCTATGTTTCATCAGTATAGTAGTAAATCTAAAAGTGGGTGAGTTTTAAAAAATTAATGCTAAACTGTTAGTGACAACAAGCATATTAAAAGGGCACAAAACAGTCAATTGGATGGAAATATACGACTTGATTTCAGTTTGGAGCCGACATGAACTTAATCATGATCAAGATGTAACTTTAGTACTCGAATTAAAGTTAGATGTCGATCAGATACACGTTTCATTGTAAATAAACATATAATTTTTGCATGTAATGACCTTTCTTTCTCTCTGCTTCCTCCTCTCACGTCTCTCATTTCTTAAATTTCCTCACTACACCGAACGTACAATGTCATCAGCAACTTGAGGGTGCGACCCATTTTTAATCAATGTTGATGAGCAAACTCTGTAACGCTGTAGGTGCACTACATAATAAAAAGTAACTACATTCCTATTACGGACACTCCAATGAAGTGTGTCCACCGTTACCCTTTACAACTGTTTCAGTTCTGCCGGCGACGCCTTGAGATGTCTGAATGTCTGTGGAGAAATGGTAGCCCTTTCTTCCTCAAGAGCCGAAATCAAAGAAGGCAATATGGATTGGACGCTGAGATCTGGATCAAAGTAAACGTTCTGGTTCATCCCAAAGGGTTCTGATCAGAACTCTAGGCAGATCAATCCATTTCAGGAATTTCATTGTCCACAAATGATTTCCACACCGACGCTGCTTTATAACAGAGTGCAATCCCCGGAATGTCTCTCTACTGAATGCAGTAAAAAATGCTGAAATGTTTTCATACCCTTTCACATTTAGCGTTCTCTTAAACGCACTAAGCATAGCAAACTCTGTCTCTCTGTACTTGACTGTTGGCCCTACAAGCGAGAGGAGGTAAAACTCTCCTTATAATCACCAAAGCCAAGTCAGTCCACCTGATTGCCACTAGGCTATAGCGTGGTCCATCATTAGAAAACACTCGTTTCTTGCCCAGTGACGTCGCATTTTACTGCACCTTAAGCTTCGTTTAGCACTGTCTGCTAAATTTGTAACTTATGAGGATCTGCTACAATTATTTCAAAATAATTGTTATTACGCACAATGGTTTTGTCAGTTGGACCGCAGTTAGCACTCCATGCGGTTTCATTCGATGGTTTACAACAATCCTATGCAGTAATCCCTGTCCATCAGTACATGAACCTGTTTGATATTGGTTGAACTGTGGTTGTTGCTTCGCGTTTTGACTTCGTAGTCACATCTCCAACAGCCAACTTGGGCAGCTTTAGACGGTTGAAATATTGCCGATAGTTATGTTACTCAGGGACATCCAGGAACCTCTTTCGTTGTCAATTAGCTCTCCTGATAGTCATTTTGATATTCCTGCTTCCTACTTACCTTACAATACTGCCAGTCTCGTATTGTAGAGTGATCGCGTTGGCATAGTAAAGTCGGCAACGTGAATCGGTACCACAGACATTAGCGAGGACGTGCTGCAAACCGCAACGACGAATGAGTGAGTGGCGCTACAGAAGACCACGCCTTCCTCTCAGTAACAGCAGCGCCCTGAAGCTGAGGTCTGTATAGTATTGAGCATGTAAGAGCTTATCCCAGTTCGAGACCTCAGCTACAGCAGTCAAAAACATACAACAGGACCATCGAGTAATTAAAGTATCAGGTGAACATTGTATCTGAAGAGAACAGTTTGTTAATATGTGCATCAAGTGATGCTTCGCTAGTCCATGACAGCTGCAAATAATTGAGCACTATCATGGCAAAGAACTGTGTCAAAGTTTAGTAAGTCTTTTATTCATTTATGTAATAAAGTGAACTAATATTTCATTTGTTCTAGTTTGATAATCTTTCTCCCAGAGTAATCAAAGAACCACCTGGTCATAACATTCAGTCTCCTCCTATCCTGGTGGATACCCTCTCATATCATCTGGTGTTCAATTCCGCTTTCTACGATGCTAATTTTAATCAGGTAGTGGGCTTTACTAGACTTCACAGCTTTGGTAGGACGTGGAAGGAGGAAAAGAAAATTTCATTGTTACGAATTATTGCTAAACGTGTTATCAGCGGATTGACATAATTTCCAACTGACACAAGAGATTTGTTTTTGATTCTCAACAACAGAGTAAATGACATTATCCGCCACGTTACGTTACTATCACCGATTTTGTTTAACGAGTTTAAGCTCTGCCGCGCGTAACCGATTTAATGTGGTTTGGATGATCTTTCCTCTATGCGAATATTTCTTTTTCCAAACTCTAATAAGAAGGTATTGTCTTAGGACGTCTGCATCTGTCTATTTAATGACCGCACTGAAATAACCTGTTAATACACTCGTTTGCTTACTACATAGCTACAACATACAACTTGTCTCTTTGAGGAACTAATTACTTTATTGTTTAAAACTGAACTGAAATTCTATTTTTCTTATAGGATCACATCAGACGGATTGGGATTTGAAGTCGGTCTTTGATTTTAATGTGTCATTAGGGCATAAACTGGGGGTTTCTGTGTGAAACCACTGTACTAAAACTAGCTTCAGTAGACATGTAATAAAAAAAGAAAAAACTGCCACCTCCTAATTTGTCACAAATGAATATTTATAGTTATATAGACCATGTGTTAAACGTAAGTATTATTGCAAAAGAAACAAATTGCAATACAATCACAAAATCAGAAACACTAATACATAATTTTACAGCGATCCTTCATTTGAAATATACAAAAAGATTTTTCAGTTCCTCATTTTTAGCACTCACCAGCAAAAGAGCAAAAGCACTATTTATGATACATCTGAAAGCACTCTCTTCCATTCGTCATACATAATCAAACTTTTCCCATGGAACACATCCATCGTGTTCGTTTGAGATTTCGCTTGCAGCTGCAATAGGCACTATGTTTCGAAGTGTTCTCCACAGACGTGTGTTGCTTTATCAGTATGCACTGTATTTGGGACATAAGGCTTGAAATGATTTCTTGAACTGATTTCGTCGTCACCAAAGCGAGTGATATATATGGCCAAAAAGTCTTATAGGTAACTCACACATGAACGATTTCAATGACAACTTGGGAAACTTACAGGAAAGTTTGTATAAAATGTAACTGTTCACAATATTGATATTAACTCGGTACCAGAATATTCTGTGATACATTTTCCGTCTTTGCCTTCAGTGTCTTTTGTTCCCTTCAACATGTCTTCTTTGTCAACGAATACCATGTTGTTCTTATAGGCCTTGACAGTTTTTGGAATGTTGATTGCTGTTATGCTCACATATTTCTGTTTCCTGCTCATTGTAGCTTCTCGTGAGTTTATATTGTAATCATTTCAATAATTTAGAAAAAAGAAAGCCATATCTAACAGTATTTCACAATAAGATCACTCATTTATAAAGTTAATCAGTAATGTTTTTCTGTTTTATTAAGACATTCGTAACACATACAACCTCAAAATCGGATATGATTCGTGGTACACTAGTTTCAATTATAGACATCAACACCCATGTAAGTATTCATTAGTAAAATTTAATGTAACATTATTCAATATTTACAAATTGTTACTATTGATGATTATATTAACTGCAACATGCCTTACCTTAATGACAAAAACACAGGATTATTTGATAAAACGTCATAAATTTTTCCTTAAGTAGTGCTGCATCCGCCTAGAGCACGTGGTTCCCTTTTTGCTGCAGTATGGCGTCACGGATCAGTGATGTCATGGTAGATCCAGTGGAAACTATCATTTCGGGAAGCATAAAGTGAAATCATTGCGATGGTTTGTCTAAGAAATCATTTATATTGGAAGTGTCAAGCGAGACATATGTTTGCACATAGGCTTCAGCTGTCAGACACCACCTCTTCATACACATGGTGTTCTTTAACAATGGAGCGGCCGGCCGAAGTGGCCGTGCGGTTAAAGGCGCTGCAGCCTGGAACCGCAGGACCGCTACGGTCGCAGGTTCGAATCCTGCCTCGGGCATGGATGTTTGTGATGTCCTTAGGTTAGTTAGGTTTAACTAGTTCTAAGTTCAAGGGGACTAATGACCTCAGCAGTTGAGTCCCATAGTGCTCAGAGCCAACAATGGAGCCCTCATCTTTACCATGCTCCCCTCCCCTGCGCAACTACGAGCCAAGTTATACTGCGTGCTAGCTCTGATACTGTTATTTCCAGAAAAAAGTTAACCCAATTATGAGGGACGCTCAGTTAGCAATGCAACACATTTTTTTCTGAAAACAGGTTGACTTTATTCAGGATTCCAATACACCACATTATTCACGTCTCTCTTGTGTTCAAAATCCTATTTTTCAACATAATTTCCGTTCAATGCGGCAGCCTTATACACCTTCCTGGGATAGCCTGTATGTCTGCATGGTATCACTCTACTAGTCGACGTCGGAGCCAACATCTTCTGCATCAGTAACCTCCCCAAAAGCCATGTAGTGCACCCCGCATACTACATCCTTCATTGGGCTAAACAGATGCAAGTCAAGCTGTAGGGTGGGTGACCAAGAACTGCCCGATGTATGTGGCCTTACGCCGTCATGAAGAGGAATCACTGAAGCCTATTCCTGAGGCTAGCACAATACAATTCTGAGCTCATTGTTGTACCATGAGGGAGGCCATCACTCACAATACCCCACTTCAGGGTCACAGAAGACCGTCGACATGACCAGCTAAGTGTGGGGCTTTTAACATTATCTTTGCAGGAGAGATGGTGTGGCCATGGATTGCTACTTTGCTTCCAGTTTGATGTGATGAACCCCTGTTTCATCAGCTGTGACGACGTTCCAATAAATTGTCACGATCAGCCTCGTAATGTGCGTGTAATGCTGTGCAGATGGTCCTTTGTTGCTCTTTATGGTCACCTATTCCGTGGCCAGGAACCATGAGAGCACAAATTTTTGTGTACCCCAACTGATAAACGAATGTGCCTGACCAATTGCGCACAGTTGCGCACCGAGCTGTTTGATTTCGTTGATCACCTCGAATGAGAGTTCAGATGGTTCAGATGTCTCTAGGCACTATGGGACTTAACATCTGAGGTCATCAGTCCCCTAGAATTAGAAACTACTTAAACGTAACTAACCTTAGAACATCACACACATCCATGTCCGAGGCAGGATTCGAACCTGCGACCGTAGCAGCAGCGCCGTTCCGGAATGAAGCGCCTAGAACCGCTCGGCCACAATGGCCAGCTCGAATTAGTGTGTCCACTTTCCAACATTGCCGGCTTAGGAGATCAGACACGTTTTCGCAACCTTGTTGCGATGACGACACCTAACCCAAGAGCCCACCGTGCTTTTGTTCACTGCCAGGTCTCCGTAGACTTTCTGCAAACACCTATGGATACCTGCGATGCTCTTACTCAATGACAGCTCTCTGCTTGGAACGCTCCTCCATTACAAATGCCATTTGAAGGCTAAGTGTAGGACCGCCATCTACTGTGAATTCATGAAGCTATGGGAGCTGAACGGAATGGACAGTGTCCTGAAAGGAGGATATAAGGTGAACATCAACAGAAGCAAAACGAGGATAATGGATTGTAGTCGATTTAAGTCGGGTGATGCTGAGGGAATTAGATTAGGAAATGAGACAATTAGGAAATGAGTTCCGCTATTTGGGGAGCAAAATAACTGATGATGGTCGAAGTAGATAGGATATAAAATGTAGACTGGCAATGGCAAGGAAAGCGTTTCTGGAGAAGAAAAATTTGTTAACATCGAGTATAGATTTAAATGTCAGGAAGTGTTTTCTGAAAGCATTTGTATGGAGTGTAGCCATGTATGGAAGTGAAACGTGGACGATAACTAGTTTGGACAAGAAGAGAATAGAAGCTTTCGAAATGTGGTGCTACAGAAGAATGCTGAAGCTTAGATGGGTAGATCACATAACTAATGAGGAGGTATTTAATACGATTGGGGAGAAGAGACGTTTGTGGCACAACGTGACTAGAAGAAGGGATCGATTAGTAGGACATGTTCTGAGGCATCAATGGATCACCAGTTTAATATTGGAAGGCAGCATGGTGGACAAAAGTCGTAAGGGAGACCAAGAGATGAATACACTAAACAGATTCAGAAGGATGTAGGTTGCAGTAGGTACTGGGAGATGATGAAGCTTCCCCAGGATAGAATAGCATGGAGAGCTGCATCAAACCTCTGGACTGAAGACCGCAACAACAACAATTGGAGCTGAACCGGGATTATTCCACTACATTCCACTAGAAATTTAGCATTTTTTCAATAGAAATTTTCCGAAAGAAAAGTGGTGTTCCTGATAAAACGCCGACGCACAAAGGTAGCGATGGTATATGATTACTGGAGTCGCTTGGATTTGTTATTCGTCTCAGAGAACCGCAGACCGTCGTCCGGGTGAGCTGCTAAAGCGTACGCTGTTGAAGCGACAGGTGTGAGAAGTGGGTGGCGTGCCTCCCCTGAGACTCGGCGGAATGACGGAGGGTGGGTGGTTGCTGCTGGCTGGAGGGGCGGCGATCACTCAGCCTGCCTGCCGCGGCCCACCGTCCGTCAGCCGCAGACGTCCCCCCCCCCCCCCTTTCCCCCCTCCCTCCCCAGCGTCCGGGCATCACATACACATGCCACGCAGAGATGCGCCCTAGCACCGGGAGTGCCACCAAAAAAAAAGAGCTACTCTGACTGCTTGTGGTGGTTGAACTGGAAGTGCCCAATATGTTTCCAGAAGGGAAGGGGGAGTATTTAATACGTGGACGACAAAGGGACATAGATGTATTTTAACAAGGGAACCTTCCCGTCGCCCCCCCCCCCTCAGATTGTTACAAGTTGGCACAGTGGATAGGCCTTGAAAAACTGGACACAGATCAATCGAGAAAACAGGAATAAGTTGCGTGGAACTATGGAAAAAAATCAGCAAAATATACAAACTGAGTAGTCCATGTGCAACATCAAGGATTATTTGAGATCAGGAACGCCGTGGTCCCGTGGTTAGCGTGAGCAGCTGCGGAACGAGAGGTCCTTGGTTCAAGTCTTCCATTGAGTGAAAAGTTTAGGTTCTTTATTTTGGCAAATTTATGATCTGTCCGTTCGTTCATTGACGTCTCTGTTCACTGTAATAAGTTAAGTGTCTGTGTTTTGCGACCGCACCGAAAAACCGTGCGATCAGTAGACGAAATGACGTGCCTCTTCAATTGAAACCGAAAACATTTGATCGCAACGTCATAGGTCAACCGATTCCTCCACAGGAAAACACACCTGACTTATTCTATACGACACTGGTGACGGCATGTGCGTCACATGACAGGAATATGTTGTCGACCAACCTAACTTGTACACTTGGCGAATGGGTAAAAAGATTTTTCCATCTTGCCCGATTTAGGTTTTCTTGTCGATGTGATAATCACTCCGAAAAAAGTGATGAAAACATAAAAGTTTGTCATATAAACTGCAACAAATGAATGCAACAGTTTCACAGTCACACAGTTTTCCCTGTGCTCTGTCAAAACATATGTTTTTAACGTTTCCAAATTTTTCCGTGTGTATACCGTCAAATCCTGCATATGTCCAAGCAAATCTGAACATGTCCTGGAATTCTGGAGAGCGAAGTTGATTATGTGTGAGTGCCTGAACTTTGATAATTGTATGAAAATAAAAAATTAAACTTTTCACTCGAGGGAAGACGTGAACCAAGGACCTCTGTTCCACAGCTGCTCACGCTAACCACGGGACCACGGCGCTGCAGACCTTACACTATCCTTGATGTAGCCTATCTTTCGCATGGACTACTCAGTTGTATATTTAGCTTGTTATTTTCATAGTTCCACCCAACTTCTTCCTGTTTCTCGATTGATCTGTGTCCAGTTTTTCAAGGCCTATTCACTGTGCCAACTTATAACTAAATCTGAGGGGAAGCGATGGGGAGGTTCCCTTGTGAGCATCAACTTACTGGTACTGTCAAAAGAGCGGCTGTAGTCATAGTGAAGTGCAGTAATTTTAACCAGAGCTGCTACTATTTTTCCCACCTCCAATCACCTATGCAGATAACAATAGTGCTATGATCAGAAAATTAAAACAATCGTTTCCGAAATTATAACTTATTAGCCAGGAAAGTGCACAACAAGCTACTCAGACCAACAGCTCACACCATCTTCATTTCCTCAAATATTAAATAATCGTCATATAGTAGTCCAAATCATGCACAACAAAGACAGAAAAATACATTAAATTTTGAGCAAACTACAGAAAATCAATTATGTTACTTCTAAATTCGGTCACAAGTGCAAGTGAATAAAGGTGTGTTCATTAATTAGTTGGCTGTCTGAACAGTAATTGTTACACAACTAATCAGAACGACATAGTTCACAAGCAAAACCAAGAGACACACCTGAAAAAGTAACAGCGACGAAAATTAACCAGAGTTTTAAATTATTAAAGAAATGTAATAATATGAAAAAATGCTAATAATCGTCACAGAATTTGTGAAATGGGGTTTGAGTTCTCTATATGAAATTCAAAATCGCGTCATCTCGGACAAGGGCGTCATCCCCGGGGCAAGCAGACGTCTCCCCTAACCTCTGTCTGTTAAGGGAAAGGCAAAACTATAGTCAGGCCTTTTCCTTTCAAGAAAATGATTTAAAAGTCAGTATAATGTGCATTTTTAACAGGGTGGCAACTGATACATTTTTATCGTTACTTACAAGTCGCCGATCGTCGTCCTTACAAACTACCGTAAGCTCGCCCTTGATCTGGGAGTTGTTTTCTTACACAGACGATCTCATCAAATCCTGAATTTAAGACTGCAGAGTTTCACAGTTTTAAGTAATTTGGGACTCTTTGAATGAAATAATAATAATCACTATTCCACAAAGATCCAACGGAAAACACGAAACACAATGCAAGGCACAAAAATATTTTCACATAGTCAGTCATGAAATAGATGACCAGTATTACTGAATTTAGGTTACTATACTATTACTTGAATAACACTTTCATTCAGTTTATATCGATTTGCTATGTCTTTGGTTGATATATTGAACAAAATTAGTCACTAATAAGGATAGTACTAATAAATGATTTAGATCGGTCTCAAAGAAAACTAGCATAATTTTGAAACATACTTGTTTTGCTATTGAAAAAAAAAACTCACTGCATTAGGGAAGGTGCAGAACCCTTGTCAAGATAACAATAATTGAGTTTAACGTCAAGATCTAAGAGTTGCAATTTTACATGGTTTCCATTACTATTCATTTATCAGTTTTCAATTAAATTCTCGCCTTACAAGAGCCCTAAGCTAATCCGATTTGAAGAATCTTAGGGGTTGCTGGCGCTGTTGAGACGACTGTGTCGGTGTCTGCGACAATTTTCCTTTGGCTACAGACGTTACGATAATGCTGCGATTAACCGAAGACGATTTCGGGGCAATTTGTTGACGTCATTTGATCGCTCATACTGTCTCTTATAATGCGACTCGCCCTCGTGTAGCACGAGTATGGTGGCTGATACTGGACTGCCAGGTGACCATACTGAGACAAAACAAAGCAACGCCCACAAGCGTTGTCACACTGTTTACTCCCTGACAAATATGGAAAGAAAATCGAAAACATCTTTGCCGACATAGCCCAGTTAATAGTAACTTGTATATAAATCACAAAATTTGTTAAAGATTCTTTTGCAAAATGTAACATGTGCTAAAACATATTTTGTTTCTGGAATCAGCTTTTTCCGGCATATACAATGTTCAAATAACTTTCGAAAAAGCAGCCATTGAGCAAATGAACTTAAAACATCGGTTTGCAGAACAGTTCTGGAAATATATCGCAGACACGCGCGCACACACACACACACACACACACACACACACACACACACACACAGTAAACACTAGCGTCGCCTCACCAGTGATGATGTGCCGACGTCAGAACTTACCAATAGTGAAAGTTACGTAACAACAGTTCAGTTAGCATTAACTCTGTTCCTCTAGTTTTGACAAGGGAGAGAGCAGAAGTCCACCCAGAATTTAAGAAGAAACCTCCACCTCTGTTGAAAAGGTTACTTGCTAACTTAATCTCATCTGCTTCCTTGTTAACACTATCTCAACAGCTGGAAGAGAATGCCAGAAACTTCGTGGCGTTGTATTCCATAGGATGACCACTGCCAAGATAATGTTCTGGAATAGCTGATTTTCTCGGCTGTTGTAATCGGGTGTGACGCTTGTACCGGTCTGCCACGATCCTGACAGTCTGACCAATTCATGAGATGCCACAGCTTTGAGGCAACCCAAGATCATCCTTAAACGAACCTAAAACGACTCTAATCTTACACGGAGGTCGTAAAAGTATTTTTACCTAATTTTTCCGCAAAACACAGCCAGTCTTGTTGGAAATGCTCCTTGCATAAGGTATAAAGTCGTAGACCTTGATGCCAACTCAGTTATATCATTAACTCACCCAGTGCACAGCTGGTCGACAGCGCAACGGACATCTGACCTGTCTTTCAATGTATCCTCTGACGGAAGGTTACTTCAAGAGGGGTTGACTCAGCAGACAAACTCTCAGGGTGTGAAATGACGTGGACGCTGTGAATCAATGTTTTGTACAACTGACTTCAATCCCTCCGAATAGTCGCTTCATGATGGTTTTGGAAAAGGATGCCTGCCTTGCACTTCTCGACGCGTTGCTCAGGAGGATGTGTTATTAGGGAAGCAGTTGAGATTACATTAGCAACTAACCTTTTAAACGAAGGTAGATATTTTTGGTTAAATTCTGAGTGGAATCCTACTCTCTCCCTTGTCCAAAACAAAGGAACAGAGTTAATTCTGTCTCATCCACTGTTTAGTAATTTTCACCAATGAAAAGCTCTGATGTCGGTCATCATTTGGTCGTGTAGTGGCGCTAGAGTTTAAAGTTTGATTGCGCTTGTGTGTGTGTGTGTGTGTGTGTGTGTGTGTGTGTGTGTGTGTGTGTGTGTGTGTGTGTGTGACGTTTCCGTAATTGCTCCGCAAACCGAGGTTTTAAATTCACTTGCGAACTTATTACTTGCTGCAGTTTTCTCTTCAATATGACACGGCGAGGTCCTGTCGAAATATCGTCAGTTGTCGACGACATCACCCGGCGGCATTCCCGTAAGTTATTTGAAAACTGTTTGTTTTACTCAAAAGTGAAATATAGGATTTACAGAAAAACGAATGTTCTGCATTTAATTTTGAGTATTTGAAACTATAGGATATTTAAGAAAAATGTTGAAAAACATATCAAAGTTACGGTGTTAAATGTCAACGAGAACTGTCTGTTGTATCTGGTAAATAAAGTATTAGATGCGGTACAATAAGTCTTTCCATCCCTTAAACTGACATGTGCAGCTGTTGCAGACAGTAGTCTCACCTCTCGCTAGGCACTCGTGTGAGAAATCACCAGTGCCTCGCACTAGGAAACTACGTTTTGCCCTTATCTCTGTTTCACAGAGCCAGGTACGGCACATGTACTCGGAAGCACTGTTGTTCAACTCATCATTTTCCCATCCAGATTCGGGTTTTCCGTGATTTCCCTAAATCATCTAAGGCAAATGCTCGTGTGATCCCTTTGCAACAGCATGGTTGAAATGCTTCTCCATCCTTCCTCAGCTCGCTTGTTTAAACCCTAAGCTTCTCCGACCTAATTTTAGAGAAGCGTTCTCCCTAGACATAAGCCCGTTGAATCAGTTTTGTTTAGGATAGCACTATGATAAACCTTAAAGGACAGGGCTGTCCACCAGTGTTTACAATAGTGCCAGGTTTCACAGCACTGGAAACAAACCCTGTACAGAATATTTGTACGAAGTCATGTCCACTAATAACCGTCTATTGTCCAATGACACAAATTTCTTTTTCTTGAAAGTGACATAGTGGTGATATTGCTGCAGTAAATGAGTGGATCTAACTTCCTTCACACAAGTTTAATTACAGCATGAACGCTGTTAACACACACTCCTACTAAACTTGTTTGTCAGTTATACAACAATAAAATCAATTCGTTGTACGATATACGACCTCAACGCTTCAGAGGCACGGTGGCGTGGCTTTGCTAAGGACTAGGTGCCAACTGATTAAGTACGACATCCATTTCAGAGTATGGAGGTCGCGCATTTATAGACTGTACTCAGTCCAAACCATGACGTACACGTCTGTTGATGTCCATAGTGTGAATAGCAAACCACGCTCAGTGACATGTCAGCTGGAGGTTAATTCCTTAAGCGGTTCTCACTAGTACCCTGCTGTCCAAAAAGGAAAAAGTATTGTTAACAATGTAGATTTATAGAGCAAATGTAAGCACTTACCCAGCAGACAGATTTCTCGCGGCATTGTTGTCCACATCTCGTCAACGCTCGATTATGTGTCACGTATTTAATATTTCCATACGTCTCGCACAATAGCGGTTGTCTTCGATAAGTAAATGCGGTTTCCGGCGTATGGTTTCTGATCACGTAAATGTAAGTTCTCTATCAGACGTTACAATAACACCACAGATAACTTACGTGGCTGAGATTGGGTATCTTACATCGTCTTAAAAATGATAAAAACATCGATGTGGTCCATGCTGAGACAACAGCACTCATTGGCTTCTACTTTATCGATCACAAGTACTGGATATTGTTTTTTTCAGTACCGGATGTGAGCGTTATACTTGTCGACTATTTCACACAATTACAAGTTGATTTACCTAAAAGTGTGCATCCTCTCGAAAATGCGGAAATAGGGTACTTAATTACACGAGTTTCACTGCATCACCATCTCCAGTTTCATCTCACAGGTAGAGGAGAGACTCTGGAAGCACACTGCATTCGTTAATATGAGGGATTTCCACATCCGGAGAGACCCGTCGAACAGACCTACGTGATGAGAGCTGGAAAGCTACTCGACCACTTCACTCTCGTCACCTCTTGCTGAAGGCTGATCAAAATGATGCTTCTCAAATACCTGTCTCCTGGACGCTCATGTTTCTCTTCGTATGTACAGAAGAGAAATGGATCCTATCACAGTGTTCTGATGTCTCTCTGTTCTTGTGTATATGTTTCTGATTTGTTAATATTAAAACTTACTGTTTTGTACCTGAAGTAATATCTCTTTTTCTTTACTGTGATTCCATCCCCGTCGCCTTGTGCTTCCATAAGATGTGTCATCAGATGAAACAAACGCTTACACTAATCGGTCAAAGAGACTTAACATAAATAAAACAGGTTTAACAATAATAAATAAGGGTGTTGCATAGAGAAATTGGTGCCTTGCAGTAAGGCGTTTGCTCGCCAACGGCAAGCCCGCCAAAAAAGGGGTGACACAGCTGGGATGGTAGCTCAGCCGTTGAAAAATGCCGCATTACTTATCAGCGTCAAAGAAAACTTTGTTAGAAGGATGTGAAATTACACATCACTGAAAAATTGAAATACAATTGGTACACAAAGATTTTTGTTAATGTGAAAGGCCAATTTGCTTGACAATTAAATATATAAATACACACACAACAAAAAGGTTTAGCATCACCTTGGTTCCTAGAGTTCCACAACTTGTACCGAACACTAGAATAGAGATCAACATCAACATCATTTCCGCCCTTTTCATTGCTCATGACAACCACACATTGCATGTTATACCACCAAACAGCGAGATCTTCAGAGGTGGTGGTCCAGACTGCTGTACACACCGGTACCTCTAATACCCAGAAGCACGTCCTCTTGCACTGACGCGTGCCTGTATTCGTCATGGCATACTGTCGACAAGTTCATCGAGGCACTATTGATCCAGATTGCCCACTCCTCAAAGGCGATTAGGAGTAGATCCCTCAGAGTGGTAGGTGGCTCCTGTCGTCCATAAACAGCCCTTTTCAATCTATCTCAGGCATGCTCGAGAGCATTCATGTCTGGAGAACATGCTGGCCACTCTATTCGAGCGATGTCGTTATCCTGAAGGAAGTCTTTCGCAAGACGTGCACTTTATAGGCACGAATTGTCGTCTATGAAGACGAATAACTCGCCAATATGCTGCCGATATGGTTGCACTATAGGTCGGAGTATGGCATTAATGTATCGTACAGCCGTTACGTCGCCTTCCATGACCACCAGTGGCATACGTCGGCCCCACATAATGCCACCCCGAAACAGGAGGGAACTTCCACCTTGCTGCACTCGCTGGACAGTGTGCCCAAGGCGTTGAGACTGACTGGGTTGCCTCCGAACACGTCTCCACGATTTTCTGGTTGAAGGCATATGCGACACTCATCGGTGGAGAGAACGTGATGCCAATCCTGAGCGGTCCATTCGGCATGTTGTTGGGCCCATCTGTACTGGCTACATAGTGTCGTGGTTGCAAAGATGGACATCTCCATGGACTCCGGGACTGAAGTTGCGCATCATGCAGCCTGTTGCACACAGTATGAGTCGTAACAGGACGTCCTGTGGCTGCACGAAAAGCATTAATCAACATGGTGGCGCTGCTATCAGGGTTCCTCCGAGTCATAATCCATAGGTATCGGTCATCCACAGCAATAGTAACATTTGGGTGGCATGAGCGAGGTATTGCATTGACTGTTCCTGTGTCTCTGTATCACCTCCATGTCTAGGCACGGTTGTAGTACAGACAACACGAGCAATGTACTTCCTTCTTGGAGGAATGACTGGAACTGATCGGCTGTCGGAACCCCTCCGCCTAATAGGCTCATGCATGGTTGTTTACATCTTTGGGTAGTTTTAGTGACATCTCTGAACAGTCGAAGGAACTGTGTCTGTGATACAATATCCACAGTCAACGTCTATCTTCAGGAGATCTGGGAAACGGGCTGATGCAAAAGTTTTTATGATGTGTGTATTAATGGCATTAAATGATTTTCGTAAATGTTCGTAATTCTACTGCTGCTTGATTTTGAAACTATCGGAGAATATACATGTGTGAGAAGCGAGAGTTCTTGATTTATTTCGATAAAGTTACTGCTCGTTTGATGAAACGGATTGATTTGATTTTTGGTGAGAGAGTGTTTCGGATAGGAAATAAAGTCAAATAATGGCGAAGAGAAGTCTGAACAAGCTGTTAGAAAGGAAGGATTTAACATAATGCGTGGTTTCTGTTTGTTCTATATCGTGTCTCACTACCACTTTCGCGCAACGACGCTCTGAGCGTGTTTTTTAGGCAATTGACTAGTTTGAACCTGGGACCTGTTGCTGGTAAGGAGACGTCAGACCACACGTGACATGTAGAGTTCAGAAGAGTTCAGTGAGACTAGCGATGATATAACCAAATACTTAATGATTTCAGCGTCGGCTCCACTGCACTCCCTGTGAAAGAATCTTAATACTAACTACATATAGTGGAAGGGGTTCAAGGCATTCCTATTTTTTGCTAGCTGGTAAAATAACGTCGGAAATGCAGTTAAGTTTACCATTGGAAATTTTATTCTACCCTCAAAACATTGTTTGTAAACTGCACTATTGCTAAAAGGAAATGTTTTAATACAGGATGGTAAAGACCAACTGCGTTAAACAAAAATGTGAACGAATATTCCCTGAATGGGTTTCCAAGTTCTACAATGGATCGAAAGATGACCTATGCCATATCACATCTATAATCTAGGTGTAAATTAAGTTTCAAAAGAGAGAAAACTATCAAAATGGTCTACAGTGACCCTCAATTATCTTTAATTACTTATCTAACTTCTAAATTACAGTGGCTGATGTGGCTTCTCAATAACTATATAACAGAAAAATCATCGCGTTTCAGATTTTGACTTCAAGTGGCAAATGTGAACACCATTAGCTTTAAATGACGATCGACACTAATATTACGCAAAAAGGGGGTGTAACAGATGAGACTTCGGCAGTTCTGAGTGAAGCTTTATGCGCTGTTATGCGGCATCGCGTGCGTTCATTACCTTGTCGGTGTTCGTCAGGGGGCGGCGGACAGCACAGCTCCGCTCACCACGCCTTCTCGGAAGCCACTCTCTCCTAGCTTTTCCTTACTACGATTTACCGAAGTTGGTTTTAGAAAAAACTATCTCGCTGTGTTTTCATCTGACCAATCAGGGTCTCAATGTTAACCTTAAGCTCCAACTACAAAAATTCTGTCTATCCAATGAGAAACGTTATACTTTTCGTGGTGGGACAATGTTTTTAAAGTTTGCAATGTAACAGAGACGCGAAGAAGTCTCACGCTAAAACTTGCGGCTGGGGTAGCCCTTTTTGTGTTATCCTAAGATCTATACTGTTCTTCTGGAGGTCTCTAGCTACATGGGCTGGGGGGTGGTCCTAGCGGTTAGCTGGCGACGTGGGTGTCCGTCCCTTATCGTAGGGCCTCCTATCTTAACATGGTTCTCCTCTCGGCTTCTGTTCTCGTTTCTCCCCTCGGAACTGCGTCTGTCTCACGGTGGGAAGGTATGACATGCATTTAGGCATTCTTATGTTAGTCTGTGGTATTCCATTTGCTCACTCGTTACTCATATTACTTTGGTTAATGTAATGTTACGATTTATTCGGAGCTGTGTGACATACTACTGGATTTGCTTATCATGTCAGGGATTTCATGGAAGGTGTTGGATTTGCCTGACACCTTACAAGGAGTTCGAGTATCTTGAGATGAAAAGAAGTATTCTGTAGAAACTGGAAAGACGGATGAGTCTCTGAGCTGATTTCATGTTCACATAGGAGGAGATGCTTAAAGTTTCCTTTGAGCAGTATTCGAAGAGCTTGGAGAGCGTGTGCTGGCAGAAGCATGGCAGATTACAAGGGCTGCAAATCAGGATGTGTGCTTGGTGTCCTGTAATTCGTTATGAGAGGGCAGCGGGAAGGAATTTATAAGTTCATACATGATTCGCTTAGGAAGATGGGCGGGATGCGTGAAGTTTAAGGATTCGAAGGAAAAGATAAGAGTATCACGCAACGTAAATCTAGCGACATTAAAATAGGAAAAGAGATGTCAGATCAGCGCTTTGTTGGTATATAGAATGAAAGGTGGAAGGAGTATATAGAGGGTTTATACAAGGGCGATGTACTTGAGGACAATATTATGGAAATGGAAGAGGACGTAGATGAAGATGAAATGGGAGATAAGATACTGCGTGAAGAGTTTCATAGAGCACTGAAAGACCTGAGTCGAAACAAGGCCCCGGGAGTAGACAACATTCCATTAGAACTACTGATGGCCTTGGGTGAGCCAGTCATGACAAAACTCTACCATCTGGTGAGCAAGATGTTTGAGATAGGCGAAATACCCACAGACTTCAAGACGAATATAATAATTCCAATCCCAAAGAAAGCAGGTGTTGACAGATGTGAAAATTACCGAACTATCAGTTTAATAAGTCACAGCTGCAAAATACTAACGCGAATTCTGTACAGCCGAATGGAAAAACTGATAGAAGCGGACCTTCGGGAAGATCAGTTTGGATTCCGTAGAAATGTAGGAACACGTGAGGCAATACTAATCTTACGACTTATCTTAGAAGAAAGATTAAGAAAAGGCAAACCTACGTTTCTAGCATTTGTAGACTTAGAGAAAGCTTTTGACAACGTATACTGGAATACTCTTTCAAATTCTGAAAGTGGCAGGGGTAAAATACAGGGAGCGAAAGGCTATTTACAATTTGTACAGAAACCAGATGGCAGTTATAAGAGTCGAGGGGCATGAAAGGGAAGCAGTGGTTGGGAAAGGAGTGAGACAGGGTTGTAGCCTCTCCCCGATGTTATTCAATCTGTATATTGAGCAAGCAGTAAAGGAAACAAAAGAAAAATTCGGAGTAGGTATTAAAATTCATGGAGAAGAAGTAAAAACTTTGAGGTTCACCGATGACATTGTAATTCTGTCAGAGACAGCAAAGGACTTGGAAGAGCAGTTGAACGGAATGGACAGTGTCTTGAAAGGAGGATATAAGATGAACATCAACAAAAGCAAAACGAGGATAATGGAATGTAGTCAAATTAAATCGGGTGATGCTGAGGGTATTAGATTAGGAAATGAGGCACTTAAAGTAGTAAAGGAGTTTTGCTATTTGGGGAGCAAAATAACTGATGATCGTCGAAGTAGAGAGGATATAAAATGTAGACTGTCAATGGCAAGGAAAACATTACTGAAGAAGAGAAATTTGTTAACATCGAGTATACATTTAAGTGTCAGGAAGTCGTTTCTGAAAGTATTTGTTTGGAGTGTAGCCATGTATGGAAGCGAAACATGGACGATAACCAGTTTGGACAAGAAGAGAATAGAAGCTTTCGAAATGTGGTGCTACACAAGAATGCTGAAGATAAGGTGGGTAGATCACGTAACTAATGAGGTATTGAATAGGATTGGGGAGAAGAGAAGTTAGTGGCACAACTTGACTAGAACACGGGATCGGTTGGTAGGACATGTTTTGAGGCATCAAGGGATCATAAATTTAGCATTGGAGGGCAGCGTGGAGGGTGAAAAACGTAGAGGGAGACCAAGAGATCAATACACTAAGCAGATTCAGAAGGATGTAGGTTGCAGTAGGTACTGGGAGATGAAGAAGCTTGCACAGGATAGAGTGGCATGGAGAGCTGCATCAAACCAGTCTCAGGACTGAAGAACCACAACAACAACAACAACAACAACATAGAATGATGGAATTATGCAGTCTCAATATTCGGCCAGTTATTATGTATTACATATTTCTTTTGTGGGCCTTCCGTTCTGTGGTAATAAATGGGTTTTTCATGTTGTCTGAGGTACTGTTAGGTAATTCGGTGGAACGGTAGTAGATGGGGAAGTGGCCATCGTGAAGGCGAAGGCAGCGAGTAGTTTAAAACAATTTTTGGGTATATGATGTCAGTACAGCACCTCCATTTCATAACAATATAAAATAAAAGTAGTTTTATGTCGGTACATAGGACTGGCCATAGTCTTGCACATTTATCAATGGTTATTGATTTTCGGACTTAGAAATTAGTTGGAAATCAATTGCGCACATTATGCAAACATCTGTTGTAAACAAAGTCTCAAAAACGTTCCTCTAGTTATGTTAGTCCTAAAACAGATTATGTCTGTTGTGGTTATAACATTATTTTGTTCGTCATTGTGTTCTGTAGGACTCTCTCTACCATCTTCTCATATCAACCCTAGTACTCTCCTTCGAAATGTCATTCCTTGAGCCTCTGCTCTGCTTCGTGGGTGTCGTGTTGTCAGTCATGCTTTCATAAATAAGGAATATAAGGAAAAATTTAGAAATATGTGTAATATACAAAGAAATAAAGGGAAATAGGAGAAAATGGGAAGAGCTTGTATACCGAATGTAAGGAAGAAGACTTCCGAGAAAGGATATAAATTTCAAATGCACTGGGGGAAGGAATGTAGGAAGACAGTGTAGTAAATGGGTTACTGGAAGAGGGCATTTGCCTAAAACATGAAGTAAAATAGACAAAAAGAGGAAGAAGATGAAAAAGGACCACCTATTTAAATTATTTTGTACCAATAGTTTGTCCTCCGTAACTAAATGATTTTACTGCGAGTTTGATTGGAGATTTAACAAATTACATCATAGATAAATATTACCTCGCAACAAAATTGAGATAATAGCACCAAGGTGCAGAAACATGTTTCGGCATTTATGAAGAACAGTAGTTTGCATAACAGGCCGATGTGAGTTCCTGTAATACAGACAGTAAATACGGCTACTACAAGAGCTCCAACACCAAACAATAATTTCTGTAGATTACTATTTGGTTTACATATAAGTACTAAATTTGTAGTGTATCTAGTAAGCCCATGTTACTGCATATAACAGCTTTCACCAATAGGAAGTGGTAGAATTTTATGTAAAAATAGCAGTACATTCGCAAACATTGTTTTTCCAGCCCTTCCGACAAGTAGCTGCTTTAGGTGCCACAGAAGGCCGGTGCTCAGAATGAAAAGAAAACAACTGCCGACGTCTCGTTAGAAAGCGCTGTGTTCCTTCTCTCAGCTCTCTACCGTCTTTGAAGCAGACGGAAAAATACACAACACAAAATATGCCGCATAATGACGTACACGTGACGGCCTTCAGTGTACTCTGGAGCTGGGGCTGACACAGGCGATTGACGAAAGAAAACAGTCGAATGAATTCTCGGCTACAAATCGGGGGCAACACTCACCCCTCTCCCCTTCCTCTATACGTTCCTGAAAGTCTCTTACGTATTCGTATACATTTTTACATTCCGTCCATTCGGCGTTTATTTTCGCAGACGTCGCTTTTGACATTTGATGAATGGTGAAAGGGCCCCCAAACGTGGCACCCAGAGGAGGCTTTGAATATCGCCTCCAAGGTTCACTTCATTCGTCCATTCACGTACCCAACCTCTCCATTTGCTTTTCTCCTAGTACGTTCACACAGGGACGGAGGAAATGTCTCTGTAGACACCACTTGCATTTGATATGTGTTCATCACAATGGCATAACACTGCCTGATGCAGAAAATAATATTGATCGCAAAATTTATAAGGAAACACAGGAGCATTTAACTGCCACACTCGTTTTTTAAGCTTTGATTCGAAATATATAACATAGTAAGGCGAAAACTGATGGCCAGACACTGTGACCGAGCGGTTCTAGGCGCTTCAGTCCGGAACCGTGCTGCTGCTACAGTCGCAAGTTCGAATCCTGTCTCGGGCATGGATGTGTGTGATGTCCTTAGGTTAGTTAGGTTTAAGTAGTTCTAAGTCTTGGGGACTGATGAACTCAGATGTTAAGTCTAATAGTGCTTAGAGCCATTTCAACCATTTTTGAAAACTGATGAAATCTTAGGTTTCACAATACAGGGGCTAAAGCATACTTCTACACGACCAAAGTGGTTTAATTAGGTGATAGTTTTGTGCAATGATTTAGCTTAAATTTCATCACCAGGTAGTGGTAGTACAAATATATTTTCACTATTCGATCGGTATCTGAAGTAAGTGATAGTTCTACATAAAATGTAGTCTACTTTGCTTATTTTCATTCGCTTATCTCATATGGTATTATATTTTGGGGTAATTCTTGCCATTCGTAATGGATATATCTGGCTCAAAATTCGGCAGTTCGGGCAATAAGTGATGTAAGATCGCGAACCTCTTGTCGACCCCTGGTCACTAAACTGGGTATTCTGATATTGGCCTCTCAATATACATATCCTTTACTGTCGTTTCTTATTAACAATATCAAGTTATTCCCAAGAATCAGCAACTTCCACTCAGTTAGTACTAGGCAGACACCCAATCTGCATTTGAATCGCACTTCCTTGAATCTTGTGCAGAAAGGTGTGCAGTACAGGGCTGCATCCATTCTCAATAAGCTAACACAAGAATTAAAAACTCTTAGCCGTAATCCACGCGCTTTCAAATCCAAACTGAAGACTTTTCTCGTGGGTCACTCCTATTCTATCGAGGATTTTCTTGCAAAATTAAGCTGATCCTGTGTTACATTGTTGATTGTGTTTAGATAAACTTATGGATTGTCTTTTTTGAGTCATAAACGTTTTATTTTGTCTATTATTACCTTTATGTTGTAATTTAATGTACTGATACGTTCCATGACTTTGGATATTTGCTCCTCTATTTGGTCCTATGGATCTAGACGTGTAATATATATGGTGAATCGCTACATAGTTGCATTTCGTTTGGTTTCTTGCACCAACTAGGTCTGTATTACATTACAACTACTACTCAACAATGTAAACGTTGATGGTAACTGCTGCGTCTTGTTTGAAAACAGGCTTATTCCATTCGCTTACTTATGAGAGTCCGATTGATAGTCACATGGATCTGGTTTCTATGATCATCGCAGCCGCGAAAGTAGTACGCCTGACTTATGGAATTCTTGAGTGTGTGAGGCAGTCACTGGTCCATTGCAGTACTCTCTGACGAGATGATGGTGTTCGAAATTTTGAACAGTTCCTGTAAGGGGACGCTTCTGCATATTTATTGGTTATACTGTACGCTGACAGAACAGATTGAACGTAATGTGGAAAGTGTAGTGTCTCTTTTGAGGGTTGTCGCATTACTCTGCGTTGTGTGTTGTACGTTTTGGTTATTGCATATTACAGGCTTGTTCACTGTTGTAAAGCTGTTTTCCCAGAGACAGTGGTGATTGCTATAAGAAACCGAATTAGTCATAATTACAATCTTACGCTATAACAAGGTGCACGTAACCATGAGTCACGTATAGCAAAATACTCACAGGATATCCTTGAATAATCTCTGCAAGAATATCGGTGGAGTTCTGGTTCACAGAGATTATCCACATGCAGACATCGACGCTTATGTGGTTGTAATGAACTATTTGTATATTACCAAATACGAGAAGAAGTAGAGAATCTATGTTTGGCATTAATAGGATATGAAATTTTGATTCCTCAGTTCAGTTCAAAAGAGCTGTTGATGTTAAACGTTTCGTTACATATATATAGTAAACGAGAGCTGAAGTAAGAGAACAACTACTACCCAGATGAACAGAAAAGTTATTACAGAAGTCTTTAAGGAAATGCAATGTTAATACATAATATGATGATGAAATATGCGGATGAGAAAGTGAACGCCTACCACGTAAGTCAGAATTCGAGTTATCCTTACTAACAGTGTTTATAAAGCCACCCCTCGTCACTACATCCGTTTAGTGGTAGATTCTATCGTCAGCGAAGAACGAATATCTCCTCCTTACCCTAACCCCCCAGTCCTAACTAGCCTGAAGTTATAGTTACATTACCAGTAAAAGCTTGATGAGAGCTTGTTGTCAGGAATTGTACGTTAGGTACTGAGTTCTTCCAATTTGTTATGTACAATTTTTACAAGGGACATTCATTCTAAAACGTATAAAAATTTGCTCTGTGCTTTTGTTGGAAGGTATCAACTAGCCATTAACACAGTTACAAAGGTTTTGACTGTCGCAGTGCGTATACTTCACTCATATTTAAAACGAGGAAACTATATATCGGTTCTGGGAATTTGCTTTCATCCCCAACATCTACTCAGAGAGGCGTTAAGATTCTGTGAGTGATCAGGAATGCCTTCCCTTCCGGGCATCCAAAACTGGGGGTCTTTAGTTTCAAATATCACACGTTCCTTCCAGTCTCCAATAACCTAATCCGTAAGCTGCTAAAAAGTTAAACTTTTTATAGCTTCGTAAAATATATGGAGCTCTAATATTTTGCTTGGTTGTAAGGTTGTAAGAGTGTAAATGTCAGTAAACGGAATATTGGTGAGGGTGGACAGAGATATCACTTCCAATGCAAAACTGACAAAAATTAAGTGTCCAAATTCAACTCTACCAGGAGCAACTGACGATGCATAGCATCATCTTTTGTGGCTAATTCGTAACAATATCAACAACCAGGGAGTTGTCATCCAAGCGGTGCAGCTGCAGAAATATGATGTGATAATTCCGTATTATACCATCCTAAATAATAGGTGCCATGATATAGATTAGTGACATTCCACCACGTGGGTTACCAGGAGAGTCCACCACGTAGACTACCAGTGGAATTCATAATGTGAGCTATTGGTGGGCTACCAGGGGGCCCCTTATGTTGCGTATCTGTCTCTTTAACATGTAGGAGGCCTACATATTTGTTCATTTCCTGTGCGATGATTGTTATAAGTGGAAACTTTATTTATCCTACTTAGTCGTAGGCAAATAGAATTGATATTGCGAGAAAAATCATCTATGCATGTCGCCAACATTCTTTCTATAGCTGTTTCACCTTCAATAGTTTCAAGTTTCACCTAGCTTTACTGTAGTCATTGATATGTGATTGTCAGTCATTCTTCCTCTCAAAACTTAAGCACCATGCATGGTGAGTTGTATCCTAATATCAGCAAGGCCTACTTTAAACAGAGAGGAAACTCCTATGTAAGTTATGTGATTATGTGCACTATTTTGACATATCTCTTTCAAACCCCTCTGTATCCAGAGTCTGATAAACCACTCGTGATGTACCCCTCTGTAAAACATTGAAGTTTCTGTCCTTATGCTGCACGTAAGTACATCTCGGCCACATATATGTTACAAATATGCAGAGAGGATCAGTTTGCTTTCTGTTCATTGTTTGTCAGTCAACCGTTGTCAACTACTGTTCATTGGAGGCAAGAGACATGATTTACACGACTTATGTGATGTGTTGACAGATGTGAAAATTACCGAACTGTCAGCTTAATAAGTCACAGCTGCAAAATACTAACACGAATTCTTTACAGACGAATGGAAAAACTAGTAGAAGCCAACCTCGGGGAAGATCAGTTTGGATTCCGTAGAAACACTGGAACACGTGAGGCAATACTGACCTTACGACTTATCTTAGAAGAAAGATTAAGGAAAGGCAAACCTACGTTTCTAGCATTTGTAGACTTAGAGAAAGCTTTTGACAACGTTGACTGGAATACTCTCTTTCAAATTCTAAAGGTGGCAGGGGTAAAATACAGGGAGCGAAAGGCTATTTACAATTTGTACAGAAAGCAGATGGCAGTTATAAGAGTCGAGGGACATGAAAGGGAAGCAGTGGTTGGGAAGGGAGTAAGACAGGGTTGTAGCCTCTCCCCGATGTTGTTCAATCTGTATATTGAGCAAGCAGTAAAGGAAACAAAAGAAAAATTCGGAGTAGGTATTAAAATTCATGGAGAAGAAATAAAAACTTTGAGGTTCGCCGATGACATTGTAATTCTGTCAGAGACAGCAAAGGACTTGGAAGAGCAGTTGAATGGAATGGACAGTGTCTTGAAAGGAGGATATAAGATGAACATCAACAAAAGCAAAACAAGGATAATGGAATGTAGTCTAATTAAGTCGGGTGATGCTGAGGGAATTAGATTAGGAAATGAGGCACTTAAAGTAGTAAAGGAGTTTTGCTATTTAGGAAGTAAAATAACTGATGATGGTCGAAGTAGAGAGGACATAAAATGTAGGCTGGCAATGGCAAGGAAAGCGTTTCTGAAGAAGAGAAATTTGTTAACATCCAGTATTGATTTAAGTGTCAGGAAGTCATTTCTGAAAGTATTCGTATGGAGTGTAGCCATGTATGGAAGTGAAACATGGACGATAAATAGTTTGGACAAGAAGAGAATAGAAGCTTTTGAAATGTGGTGCTACAGAAGAATGCTGAAGATTAGATGGGTAGATCACATAAGTAATGAGGAAGTATTGAATAGGATTGGGGAGAAGAGAAGTTTGTGGCACAACTTGACCAGAAGAAGGGATCGGTTGGTAGGACATGTTCTGAGGCATCAAGGGATCACCAATTTAGTATTGGAGGGCAGCGTGGAGGGTAAAAATCGTAGAGGGAGACCAAGAGATGAATACACTAAGCAGATTCAGAAGGATGTAGGTTGCAGTAGGTACTGGGAGATGAAAAAGCTTGCACAGGATAGAGTAGCATGGAGAGCTGCATCAAACCAGTCTCAGGACTGAAGACCACAACAACAACAACAATGTGATGTGTTAAGAGATATGGTTTTAAGTCAATGTGCCTTCGATTTATTGATAGCTATTTAGCACCGTGCTGGCTGTTATCACATTTGTGGCTCCGAATACCATGTGTTAGTTGGCTGAAAATGAGGAACAATAAGCTGTGTTCAGAGAAAACTTCAAAGTTTCTGTGACTTACTTCTTTCTGACCATGATGAACTGCAGAACTAGCACTTAAGGCTTACAGTGGACACTGACCATTTACACATGGCTTTCTTCTAACATCGCGAGGAACCCTACTGAGTCACAAATGTGGAACACATCAGTCTGTTAAATAAAGCAGACCAATACTACCTGTCATACAAGGCAGGCTACACATCAGGGATTTGAAGATCACTTATTTGCCCCTGTGTAAAGGCTGCCACAGAAAGCAGGTCAATAAAGGAGACTGATACTACTCTAACACATCATTATATGTTTCTGATGTCTGTCTGTGTAGGACCTGAAATGTATGGTAACTAAAGGAAACTTCACAAGCCAAGATAGATAATAAAGCATTTATTGGATGAACAGTTTTGACAGAACAGTGCAGCCAAAACCATAAAATCCAATGATGACAGCATAGCAGTGTTGAAACTGGTAATCCAATAAAGTGTGTTTTTAGAGATCTTGGCTTGTGAAATTTTCTTTGATGTTATTCAACACATCACTCCTGTCATGCATGGCAGTCTACATGTAGGGGCCCAGAAAACAGTTTCTTGTCCCTGACATGTAGGCTGCCCTGCAAAGCAGGATGATTTGGCAGACTGATACGGTTCCAACACAACATGCCTGTCATGCAGGGCAGACTAAACTCCAGGCATTGGAAAAATACTGTTTTTTGCTTGCGTATTTCTGTTGGATCTATCTGATACGCGTGAGGCCTGATGTTTCTGTGCTAAATTTGGTTGAAATCGATCCAGGTGATTGAGAGGAGATCTCAGACATAAACACACACACTCTGATTTATATATGTAACAGATTCTACTGTGTTCTGTCCGAATTTTATTGATGTTCCTTTATAACTCTCACGATGCAAGGTTTTTTTTTCAATATCTGTGAGGATAAATCTTTATTCGTATTTATTCGAAACAAGGGCGCTGATGATCTCGTGATTTAGCGAAATAGGACACCATCATTATCACCAAGTCAATGACAACGCCAGCGTGCCGCTGTTCTGGTAGACTCCCGACATGGTAACGCTATACCCCAGCAGCATTCCAACAGGAAGCCGGGCGGCATCTTAGCGAGTGTCCCGGCTCTGGATACGGTCCGCCGGGCCCCGCGGGTTGGCTTCGCGCCCCCCCCCCCCCTTAAATATTTGATAGGCGCGCAGCCGCAGCTGCAGTAGCTCGCCTTTTCCCCTCTTTTGCTCCCGTTTAAGAGGCGGGAGGCCGCAGATGGGCGCGCCATATCGCCCGCGGCCAATCTAAAAATTGCCCGCATGGCTCAGCCCCCCCAAACCCGCCGCGTCCAATATTTCAGGGCGGTTTTTAAACGCGCCTCGCCAACGTGTTCGCCAGCCGCAGTTTGCACGGCCTCTGCGTACTCTGGTGTGTGTGTGTGTGTGTGTGAGAGAGAGAGAGAGAGAGAGAGAGAGAGAGAGAGAGAGAGAGAGAGAGATTTCGACTGCCGGCTTGCCGATTTAGAGACGAGATAAGAGTGAGTGAGAGAGAGAGATTTCGACTGCCGGCTTGCCGATTTAGAGACGAGATAAGAGATGATATGCACCTCGCCGTGTAAGCGGGGAGCTGTTCCGCAATGTTGATAGTTCATGAGAACGCTGAGGTTCGTGAACAGTAAAGTGTGTCCGAAACTGCTGTCCGAAATTTTCGCTGCTGGTTCCGCTTGAGTATGCCAAATTCTCGAGCACGGTTCTCTCAGATAGACAGCTTGTTGTCGTTCTTGGCAGAAACAGCAGTCACAAATGACGATTGATACGTAAACATATTGAAAACACAGATGTAGATATAGATATCATTCCCATGATAGTTCGGTATTACGAGCACTTGACGTCTATGACACGGAGATGAAAACGTAAGTCAAATGATGTACTCCAACAAAGTAGTAGTAATAAAAGGCGCCGATCAGCTGTTTCTAACCTATCAGGCTATCATACAGAATCAACGTAACACAATTCTGTGTCTTAGACCTCCGTCTAACATTAACGACTGCCAGTCCCAACGTACTAATTGTAGCTTTTCAATGAAACTAACCTGGAAAACCCATTCACTAAGTGTCAAACGGAAACCTAGAAAAGTTCAGACTAGAATTACAAACAGGTTCCATATGCAGAAACTTTACCCACCTATCAGCTCCTTTTCCAGTACTGGCTGACTTTCCACCACATATCCGTCAGACCTTGCAATTTCTTACACATCGTGAGCTAGTCCTTGCTTTCTGCATCTGTCTGCCTTTCTATACAAGGTGCTGAGGAACAGACTGAAAAGCTTGAAAGGATATATCGGAGTAGGCTGTGCTGAGAAATAATTGTTAAGAAAAAAATTCCCTACGTTTCACCGTTTCCGGTTAATTAATATTGAAGTTAGTCGTTGCACGCTCAGATTCAAGCGGCCCGCCAGAGACGGAGGCGCCAAACGTGTTCTCCGTTTGGTTTCCTAAAAACGAACAAGAGATCGATATAAAGATCGAACTGGTAAGGATCGAACCCGAACCAAGGATGCACAGTCTTGCGCCCTTGCAACCTACGCTATGAGAACAACTGACATTAATTCCAATTGGTAAGCCGCTTGATTCTGCACCGCAGCAGTCTGATTGACTAACTTCAATGCTAATTAACACGGAAACCGCGCAACATATGGAACTTTTTCCTTAATAGTTATTCCTCAGCGCAACTTAGCCTGCAACACTCTTACAACCTGTTCAGACTGTTTCTGACCGCCTTGTATAAACCCATTGCACAAAATAATTGATTTTCCACACTTCCCCTTTTATTCCTACAATCGACCCGGCGTGTTATTAAAGTTCTGTAACTGGGATCAGTTTCATCCTTTAGCGCCCAGCTGAGCTGTGCCAGCTCTCGCATACAATTTTATAATGCCTCCAATTTCGTTATTTCTCTGGTGAATGCGCAAAAAAGTGTCTCTTGCAAAAGTACCGTATCGTCTCCCAGTTAATCTGTTCAGTCATCAAATCAATAAAATGGGTCTTGGCAGATTTACTCTATGCAAACATCCGCAAAATACATGATTATTCACTATTTGCAAATTCATTCTACAAACGACTGAATCTACAAGCGACTGTATCTGCACATAATGTCACTGCAGTCATGACCAAGCATGGAGAGGAAGGTCTCGAGTAGTGAGATACGTGTAGAAAATCAAAGTGCCTTTGAATAAGAAACAATGTTCTGGTTATAGTCAAGTAACCCTCATTCTGCCATAGCCTTGTCAAAGAGGGCGGAGGATCAGACAGAGGTTCAGGACACACTATTGTTCTAGGAGTGGGAAGCTACTCCTAAAGGCGGAAGAATCAGCAAAGATCAACGGCATGAGGACGCAGAAGGCAATGGAAACACTGCATTAGATAAACGTAACGTGTAACCATAGGACATGTTGGCTGTAATAGAAAAAGTGTAAAGATGATCTCTCCGTTGGGAAAAGATTTCGGAATAGTCCCCCATTAGGATCTCCGGGAGGGGATTGCCAAGGGGGAGGTTACCATGAGAAAAAGATTAAATAATCAACGGAAAGATAACATTCTACGAGTCGGGGCGTGGTATGTCAGAAGTTTGAACGTGATACAGAGATACAGAAAGTATATGAGGATATTGAATGGATAATACAGTATGTCAAAGGATATAAGAATCTAATAGTAATGAGAGGCTGGAATGCAGTTGTAGTGGAAAGAACAAAATAGAAGGTTACAGGAGGTTATGGGCTTGTTACGGAACTTAATTATTCGTAGCCTTCCTCCTCTCTCATTCCTTGTCCCAAGTTTCAGCTAGTAATAGCGAATACTCTGTTTAGAATGACAAGAGGAGGTGGTATACTTGGAAAAGGCCGGGTAATACGGGAAGATTTCGGTTAGATACATCATGCTCAGACAGAGATGCCGAAATCAGATACTGGATTATGAGGTGTACCCAGGAGCAGACATAGACTCAGATCACAATGTAGTAGTGATGTGGTGTAGGCTAAAGTTTAAGACATTAGTCAGGAAGAATCAATGCGCAGAGAACTGGGATACGGAAGTACTTAGGAATGACGAGGTACGGTTACAGTTCTCTAAGACTATAGATACAGCAATAAGGAAAAGCTCAGTTGGCAGTGCAGTTGAAGAGGAATGGGCATCCCTAAAAAGAGCCAGCACAGAAGTTGGGAACGAAAATATAGGTACAAAGAAGGTTACTGCAAAGAAACCATCGGTAACAGAAGATACACTTCGACTGTTCGATGAAAGGAGGAAGTACAAAAATGCACCGGGAAACTCAGAAATAGGGAAATACAAGGCGCTGAGGAATGAAATAAATAGGAAATAAAGGGAAGATAAGACTGTATGGCTGTAGGATAAACTTGAAGACATCGAAAAAGGGTTGATTGTTGGAAGGACTGACGCAGCATACAGGAAAGTCAAAACAGCCTTCCGTCACATTACAAGGAAGGGTGATAACATTAAGAGTACAACGGGATTTCCAATGCTAAATGGACAGGATAGGTGGAAAGAATACATTGAAACCCTCTATGAGGAGAAAGATTTGTCAGGTGTGATAGAAGAAGAAACAAGAGTCGATTTCGAAGATATAGGAGATCCAGTATTAGAATCAGAATGTAAAAGAGCTTCGAAGGACCTAAGATAAAACAAGGCAGAAGGGATAGAAAACATTCCATCAGAATTTCTAAAATCATTGGGGGAAGTGGCAATAAAACGACTATTCACGTTGGTGTGTAGAATACATGTGTCTGGCGATATACCATCTGACTTTCGGAATAGCATCATCCACACAATTCCGAAGACGGCAAGAGCTGACAAGTGCGAGAATTATCCCACAATCAGCTTAACAGCTCATGCATTCAAGTGGGTGCAAGATTAATATACGGAAGAATGGAAAAGAAAACTGAGGATGCGCTAGGAAAGGTAAAGGCACGAGAGAGGCAATTCTGACGTTGCAAGGAGGACATCAAAATCAGACTAGCAATGGCAAAAGAGGCATTCCTGGCCATGTGAAGTTTACTAATATCAAACATCGGCCTTAATTTGAGGAAGACATTTCTGAAATGTACGTCTAGAGTACAGCATTGTATGGTAGTGAAACATGGACTGTCAGAAAACCAGAACAGAAGAGAATCGAAGCATTTGAGATGCGGTGCTACATATGAATGTTGAAAATTAGGTAGACTGATAAGGTAAGACATCAGGAGGTTCTACACAGAATCGGGGAGCAAAGGAATACGTGAAATACACTGGTAAGGAGAAGGGTCAGGATGATAGGACATCTGTAAAGAAATCAGGGAACAACTTCCGTGATACTGGAGGGAATTGTAGAGGGCAAAAACTGTAGAGGAAGATAGAGATTCAATACATTCAGCAAATAATTGAGGACGTAGGCTGCAAGTACTACTCTGAGATGAAAGGGTTAGCATAGGAAAGGAATTTGTAGCGGGCCGCATCAAACCAGTCAGAAGACTGATGAAAAAAAAAAAATTCAAAATGTGACGAATGTGTTGTAGCTGCATTCAGTTTACAATGAATTTAAAGGTAGAATACAGTACATATCGCGAGCCTATGCTTCACGTAATACATTTTAGTAAACATCCAAGTGCAACTAAACTAAAAGAGTGATTTCTGAGAAGATTCGCAGTTACTTAACTGTTGACTATACCATATGAGGAACTTTCACTGATGAGGTAAACCCTCAACACTACCATATTTACGTCTCTTTCAATTTACTACTTCTGCGAAAAGCACTCTGGGCAGATGATACCGCTGCACATACCAACACAAATTCGGCGTCGAAACACTGCTGAAAGACTATTTCGTTGCCGTTTAACACTGTTTTTAGTTGTTATTTCGTTCCCCTTGCCCCATATGGGCTGAGGATGGGCTGTCCGCGGTACAGTTCTCCTCTCTTCAGCAATGCAAATTAAAAAACATTTATAATGATAAATCGAAAATAAATATCAGGCTGTTTTTCCATTTTAAATTAAAAATCAAAGGCCGACATTTAAAAAAAATATTTTGAAATCACATCGCAGGAATATGAAATTCTTGTGATAAAACACTGAAGTACTGCACTTTCACTTAAAATCTAAAGACCTGCTTTAGGATGAGAAGTACTGCCGAAGCAGAGAGTAGTTCCGTAGGGTTGGGGGATGTGGTGGAAACATAGGGATCAGTTAAGTAGTAAAACTATGGAAATACCGAGCGTAGTTTTTTCAGTGGTTCAAATGGCTCTGAGCACTATGAGACTTAACTTCTGAGGTCATCAGTCCCATTGAACTTAGAACTACTTAAACCTAACTAAGGACACCACACACATCCTTGCTCGGGGCAGGATTCGAACCTGCGACCGTAGCGGCCGCGCGGCGCAATCTGGGGGACCATGGTTCAAACCCGCATCTGGCCGTCTGGATTTAGGTTTTCTGTTTTTCCCTAGATCGCTTAAGGCGAATTATGGGATGGTTCCTTCAAAAGGGTAAGGGCGCTTTCATTCCCTATCCTGAATCGTGCTCCGACTCTAACGACCTCGTTGTCGACGAGATATTGAACACTAACCTCCTCCTCCTCCTCAAACCTATGGAGATGAGAGGTAGGTTAGGAAATACAGTCCGTGAGATAGACAAAGGGCGAGCAGTAGTCTGTTGTGTGGGTAAGGCAGTGGTTGGAAGAAGTTAGAGATGGGGATAGACGGAGAGAGAAAAGGAGAGAGGAGTCCTAAGTGGAGCCCAGTAGGTGGGGAAGAGTTAAAGTTAGTAGGAGGGGTGGATATCAGGGCAGATCTCATTGTCTGTGAGGGGACCTTGGTTGAATTTGCGTTGGGGTAAGAGATGGAGTGTGCGTAGGTGTAAGAGCTGGTGATCAGAGGAGAGACATTGTTGTAATGGGAATCTAATTTGCGATAATATGGGAGTTGTGGTGGTGTTCAGTGTGGGTGTAGTGGGATGGGAATTTGATGAGACTTTAGTGGATCAGTGTGGAGAAAGATATACGGATGCGGCAAGCGACATGGAGTGCATTGCGGTCAGGGATTTGGAGTGGCTTATACAACTCTGGTGGGGTGGAGACCTAAGCTGCATGTGTATAGGACAGGTTTTTGTAGTTGTGGAGAATATTGGAGGGGTGTAATCCTCAAGTGCGATCTGTTAGTGTTTTTAGTAGTTTTACGCTATTCTAGGCTTTCTGTTGAATGGTTAGTACATGAGGTTTCTAAGTTAGTTGCCGATCAAGGGTTAGTCCATGCTCTTTTATTGTTTTAGTTAACTGGATAGGATGGTTATAAATGATGAGGTAGAAGTCCTGGTGACGGAAGGTGTGGGTGGTTGTTCTATAATTATTGACTGCGTTTAGGAGCAGTTGATCAAGTTCCACCAGGAGATAAACTGAATCAGAGGGATTTGGACGGATTGTTGGGATTTCTCGAATTTATTGTACAGGTGTCATCAGCATACTGAAGGAGGTGGGTACTGGGGGTGGTTTGGGTATATCGACAGTGTAGAGCAGATAAAGAAGGGAAGATTCTCCCCGAGCCACAACTTTCCTTAAACACTCTCTGGTGCCTGTACTCTCTTCCACTGTCATTTGCAGAGGTATATTCTGCTGACCACACCATGTGCGCGAATTGTATGGTGGTCTTCCCGAGCTACCAGCAATTTTTAACGATTGGAGGACCCATACCGTCGAAGGTAAACTAACGGTGATCACATAATTGAGAACCACACACTGATGAACCAAAATATTACTAGTGATAGTGACTGCAGCCAGATGGCGATGTGAGAAAATAACGCGGTTAGAAAACTATGTAGCTGGAGCAGAGGCGACTGAGGAAGCCATCCAGCGACGGTACGAGCTGCAAACAAAGAAAACCACTTACATGAACGACTCTGACAATGGACAGATTTTTAAGTCTTGGCACCAGGGAGTGAGTATTTCGAAAACCATGAAAATGGTCGACTGTTTGCATTTCACTGTGGTAAGCATTAATCGAAAGTGATTCAAGAATTATGACGTAGGCGGAAAGGTGTTCTACGACCACGCCTCACCACAGAAATCGATAGTCGGTGGCTTTCGTATTCTGTGCAGCACAAAGGTGGTGATATGTGGCAGATCTGACGACAAACCACAAGCATTTTTGCGGAGCGCCTCGTTCATCGTACATTTTTTGAACATGGAGCTCTGCAACAGAAGATCTCTACATGTTCACTATTCCGATGTTGATGCAACGACATCGTGAGTTGCTGTTACGGTGGGGATGGGATTGTCACAACTGGAACGTGGATCAAAACTATCGCCTCACATTGATGTCTTAGCCACTAGATTTGCCTGATATGAAACCGATGGGACACATTTGGGACTACAGCTCCGCGTCCACAAATCGGCTACCCCTAATTCACGGGAAGTGCTTGACATGTCGTCCTGAAACCTGCCCAGATCTTGTAGCATTCATGTCTCTCAGAATCGCAGGTGTATTGAGATCCAAAAGCGGGACAGCACACTATTAAGTAGGTGTTAATAATGTTTTGGGTCATGAGTGAACATTAACGAAATACTTTTATTATTTTAATTTCCACTTGAGCGAGAAAATTAAACATTGCCTAGTGCCCCTCAGAGTTGCTTTTTTTCTTTTTTTGTGGACGATAAATAGTGCATTAATTATTATCTGTATGTAGTTGTATGACTCTTCAGAAATGTTTGTGAGGACGTTGAGGGTGATGTTGCCTCTGATAAAGAATCATCGTTGTCCCAGCATGTAGACTTCATTAAACATCTTTTCTTAGCGCGGGTTGCGACCTCCTTTAGATCCCCGGGCCAACAGCTCAGCACCTATATGAGCTGCGTGTGACTGAATAAGGCAGCTCGTCAGCCGATGAATGGCGACAAGTTTTCTACGACACATGTGGCTGTCTCAGATGAGCCGGCCGAAGTGGCCGTGCGGTTAAAGGCGCTGCAGTCTGGAACCGCAAGACCGCTACGGTCGCAGGTTCGAATCCTGCCTCGGGCATGGATGTTTGTGATGTCCTTAGGTTAGTTAGGTTTAACTAGTTCTAAGTTCTAGGGGACTAATGACCTCAGCAGTTGAGTCCCATAGTGCTCAGAGCCATTGTCTCAGATGAAAATGCAGGTCCATGATGAGCAACATCAGACAGGTCATCTGGTGTGCGCAACTCTTCTTAATTTTTTTCATTTTCATGCCATTGGTCAAAGTAATACACCAAGATCGCTAAGAATGTTTACTTCTCGGCTAACCTCCTTTTCCTGGCAGAAATATATTCTCGAAATACGTATGTGATTGTACACCAGCTGTGCAAAAGATTAGTGACACGAAAATATTTGCCGAAGCTACACTGGAACCCAGAGTTCGTGAGTATCGCGAGCGATCGGCTAAACAACTTCGGTTATCCGTGCACGCCTCCCGGCCCGAACCAAACACCCACACGTCACAGTATCCACGTCCTAGGCTTTTATGTGATTCCCGCACAGGGAGAGAGAATGTTATTCTCGTCAACTTTGCCTTGCTGGCCATGTGATATAGGTTTGTAGTGTTTGTATTCCGCATTGTCTGAATAGTATTATACAGTTGTATAATACTTTTCAGACATTGCGAAATGCAGCATTGTTAGCCTTGTCTCCCGTTTCCTTTCAGTTTGTTGTCGATCTCTTCTGCGCCGCGAGGCAATGTTTCTACAGCTGCGTTCTCAAAGAATTAATGTGGTAGAATTACGGCTACGTTGCTCAAAGCAGTCCTCACACAATGAATCGTAACATTACATATTTTAAATACGTATTAGGAATTTTGATAATTATGGCCAGCCATATACTGAAATGCTACAAGTACTTTCTTATACAACGAATGTTTTCAACTGAGACCAGGTATTTCACAGTTCTGTCGGGGACTTAACTTGCAGGAATCTTCAACAATGATGATGATATTGCTTGATGTCTTGAAATTACACATAGTTACATAGTTATCATTGCTGGTTGGTTCAAATGGCTCTGAGCACTACGGGACTTAACTGCTAAGGTCATCAGTCCCCTAGAACTTAGAACTACGTAAACCTAACTAACCTAAGGACATCCCACACATCCATGCCAGAGGCAGGATTCGAACCTGCCACCGTAGCGATCGCGCGGTTCCAGACCGTAGCGCCTAGAACTGCTCGGTCACCCCGGCCGGCTATCATTGCTGGTTCTTTTCAATGAAGCCACATTCCACAAATAAGTGATTGGATACTGTTACTTTAATACTATATACAATTTACTTATAATGCCAATACTGCCTTGGTAGCCGCACACATTACGTACTGCTTGCCTGCAACGGATACGTTAAGTCAATGTTCACCAATTCCCTTGTCTCAGTAGTGAATATAAGTGGAAGGCCGCTGCCAAACGTGGTGGTGGTTGCGAAGCATTGTGCCTGGGCGGTTCTCCTTAGAATTTACTGATTTGCAGTATTCATCGCGCGTGCCCTTCTGAACACCCCAACGTGACCACACCTCCGAAGAAGAAATGTAGAATGTCATTCACGCCAACTGTCAGCGATAACGGAAATTCCATTGTGGTTTTTTGTTTACGGTATGATGAAGCGCAGATCGTGAAAAACCGCAACAAACAACGCAACGAGGTAGCGCAGTGGTGAGGCAGTAGACTCGCATTTGGGAGGACGGCTGTTCGAATCCACATCCCGCCATTCACATTTACGTTTTCGTTGATTTCCCTAAATCGCTTAAGGCAAATGCCGGGATAATTCCCTGAGAAGGGAAGTGCAAATTTCCTTTCCCATCCTTTCTCAGTCTCTAATGACCTCCTCGTTAAGCCTCTTTCTTCCGTACACCATTCACCTACGATAGCATTAGCCCAAAAATCACTACCAGACAACCTGTGTGCCACCCCAGTAGGGGGTGGGTAAGCCGACGTCCATATTAGGTAGCGATCGGCGACTCCTTTCTCCCCTAGTGGATACCCGTGGTTACAAGAGTAGGTGCTTATTAATAGAGACCGATAAAGGCACGTAATGAAAAGTATCTTCAAAGAAAGTCGCCGAGCTAGGCGTGTAACCTGACGCAACTAGGAACATAACGGAGGAGAGCCTCCCGTCACACCAAACGCTCCCGCGCCGCCGACAATAGGGCGGACGAGGCGTACGAACAATAGACAGCCGTGCCGCCCACGTTGCTTTCTGCTGGGCTGGTGATGCGGCCGAAGTATTTAGAAAGCACAATCTTGTGGGCGACGCCGCCCAGCGCACGGTACTGGATGAAATCTGGGAGACAATGGCGATCAGCGAAGGCACTGTGTTGCCAAGGAACGCGCCAAGATGTTTTTACCACGTTTTTTTTTATTAGATCGTTTTCTTGTCGGCACAAATTATAATATATTGGTTCAAATGGCTCTGAGCACTATGGGATTCAACATCTGAGGTCATCAGTTCCCTAGAACTTAGAACTACTTAAACCTAACTAAACCTAAGGATTTCACACACATCCATGCCCGAGGCAGGATTCGAACCTGCTATAATATATTCCACGTTCGCTACCATATGGTAATTACAGTCCATACTGGACCACCGTGAGTAGTTGCACTTTAATTATAGCTCCCTGGTATAACTGTTTCTCCTCGGTTGCTGTGATTTTATCGTCAACGAACCGTGGGCTATACAAGGTGGTTCAGATTATCTATAAAAAAAATTTGCCCCATGACGTTATATTTCACCCTAGACGTTTCAGGCAAAGTCTCTGAAACAACCCTTTATGTTATCTCTTTTCCTATAAGCTAACCCATGCACTGACATTTTCTCCTCTTTTTCTTCTAACCTTATTAATACACAGGGTGGTCCATTGATAGTGACCGGGCCAAATATCTCACGAAATAAGCCTCAAACGAAAATACTACAAAGAACGAAACTCGTCTAGCTAGAAGGGGGAAACCAGATGGCGCTATGGTTGGCCCGCTAGATGGTGCTGCCATACGTCTAACGGATATAAACTGAGTTTTTTAATGGGAACCCCCATTTTTTATTGCATATTCGATCGTTTGTGACTATTACAGCGCCATCTATCATAAAGCGAAAGAAGTGGTCCAACTAAAACATTCATATTTCTTTACGTACTACACGAATATGTAATAAAAAATTGGGGTTCCTATTTAAATAAACGCAGTTGATATCTGTTTGACCTATGGCAGCACCATCTAGCGGGCCAACCATAGCGCCATCTGGTTTCACCCTTCAAGGTAGACACGTTCTGCGTTGTTTTTTCGTTTGACGCTTACTTCGTGAGATATTTGCCCCGGTCACGATCAATAGACCACCCTGTATACACTGTTGTCCAGAATTAATGGTACAAACTGCTGTTTCCCCACAATAGAGGTCCGTTCGATCGTATTCTGCACGCAAGACCGCATTCCGGTCAATGGACAACCATACCAACGATAACTTCAGGGCGCCTACGAAACGGATTTGTGCTTGCCGGGAGTCCCACATGCTCAATCGCTGTGTACACATTCACAGGTGTTTCAGTATGGCACAGAGAAGACTCCTACCAGACTCTTTGGTGTGGAGGGCCATAGCAATAATGAAAGCAATCTCAATCTGATGCGACCTCATGGCTTAATGTGAATTGTTCTGTTGCTTTTCGGATATGGTGACAGTATATAGAGACAGAAATTGTATCCCGAAGACCACGGCAGAGCCGAATACGTGTTGTATCGGAAAGAGAGGACCGTTAGTTAGGTGTAAGGGTACGATAGTCCTGCCGTAGTAGTACACGGCAACTGGCTTCTGACCTCGCAGCATCCACTGGACTTGTATTGAAGCGAACGGCGTACAGAATGTTTCGAAAGAGTGGCCTCTACTGTCTGAGGTCTGCTGTATGTGTGCCTCTGACATGTCTTAACAGAAATGAACCTCTAGATTGGAGTCGTCAACTTGCCACCTGGCCAGTCGAAAATTGGGCCAATGTTCATTTCACAGATGAGTCCCGATTTGGACTCGAGAGTGATTCACGGCAGATTGGCATCTGGACGTGGAAAACGGTTTCGTGACCCAAGCATTGTGGAAAGAGATCGATATTGGGGGCGATCCCTATGGATGTTGGCAGGGAGTATGTTGACCACTCGAACACCTCTTCATGAACTTGTACAGCTGAAACGGCAAGGTTTAACTTCTGTCAGGTATCGTGACGAGATCTTGGGATCTCATGTGCGGTTGTTGAGAGGTGCTGTGGGCCCAGACTTCGTAGACATGGATGATAATGTTAGACCTCATAGAGCACAGTTGGCTGACGGAGGTTATTGCACGCATGGTGTGACCTGCTCGCTCTCCCGATTTGAATTCCATAGACCATGTCTGGGATGCAATAGGGAGACGGACTGCATTGCTTCAGCAACCACCGAGCACTCTTCCAGACTTGTGGGCAGCTCTACAGGAAGATTGGGCGTCATTGCCTCAACATAAAAGTGATGACATCATTCACAGTATGCCACTCGTTGTCAGGACAGTATTGTTGCCAGAGGTGGTCACACTCCATGCTGAACACATTAACTAGTTGTCGGAATGTGTGTGCAAACACGTTCAATTGAAAAAAAAGAACATTTTTATCTGTCGTTACGTATGTTGCAGTTGTTGAAGGTCCTTCTTTGCATTGTTTCTATCTTACTAACACCTGCTTATAATATTTTGTGGTAAAATAAACGCAGTCTGGCAAAGTTCCGTTTGTTGCTCAAATTTTGGACACCTGTATACGTCGAACAACGTACAAGAGCGTACATTCCAAGAATAGTCAAGGAACATACCATGTCATGAAATGACAACGACGATGAGCGAAGTTAATGTCCTTTTGGTGTCTTAATGACAGGCATCATTCACAAATGGAATAGGAAAAATGTGAGATATACGAGAAATTCTCTCAGCCACACATCTTAAGGTGGCTTGCAGAGTAGAGAGGTAGATGTAGACGGTGAGACTCACTGAAGCCAAAGAAACTGGTACACCTGTCTAATATTTTTAGGGTCCCCGCGAGCACGTAGAAATGCCGCAACACGACGTGGCATGGACTCGACAAATGTCTGAAGTAGTGCTGGAGGGATATGACAGCATGAATCCTGCAGGGCCGTCCATAAGTCCGTAAGAGCACGAGGGGTTGGAGATCTCTTCTAAACAACACGTTGCAAGGAATCCCAGATATGCTCAATAATGTTCGTGTCTGAGGAGTTTGGTGGCCACCGGAAGTGTTTAAATTCAGAAGAGAGCTCCTGGAGCCAATTTTTATCGATTCTGGAAGTTTGGGGTGTAGCACTGTCCTGTTGGAATTGTCCAAGTCTGCGTAAGTGCGCAATGGACATGAATTGATGCAGGTAATCAGACAGGATGCTTACCTGTCAGAGGCGTATCTAGACGTATCATGGTTCCCATATCACTCCAACTACACACGCCCACACCATTACAGAGGCTCCCCCAGACTGAACAGTTCCCTGCTGACATGCAGGGTCCATGGGTTCATGAGGTTGTCTCCATATCCGTACACGTCTATCCCCTCGATACAATTTGAAACGAGACTCGTCCGACCAGGCAACATATCTCCAGTCATCAACAGTCCAATGTCGGTGCTAACGGGCCCGGCGAGTAGTAATGCTTCTTGTCGTGCAGTCATCAAGGATACACGAGTGGGGTTTCGGCTCCGAAAGCCCATATCGATGATGTTTCGTTGAATGCTTCGCACTCTGACCCTTCGTGATGGCCCAGCACTGAAATATGCAGCTATTTGCGGAAGGATTTCAGTTCTGTGATGTTGAACGATCCTCTTCAGTCGCTGTTGGTCCAGTTCTTGCAGGATCTTTTTCCGGCCGCGGCGATGTGTACACCAACTATAACACCACGTTCAAACTCACTTAAATCTTGATAACCTGCGATTGTAGCAGCAGTAACCGCTCTAACAACTGCGCCAGACACTTGTTGCCTTACACAGGCGTTGCCGACTGCAGCGCCGTATTCCGCCTGTTTACATATCTCTGTATTTGAATCCGCATGCCTATACCAGTTTTTTTTTTTTTTGGCGCTTCAAGGTACATTCAACAGCACTGTCTTTTCTCTTTCGCACCCCCATATACGATCAAACAATTTGTCAAACTTTATTAGTGAGAAGCCCTGCTAAATCAGCAGGACTGGACAGATAGTGTAAATTGTGGAAAGGGGCCAACATAAGGGGCTGTCAGGTACACTCGAACATACAATTTTATTATTTGATCAAACATTAGAAGAGCCCAATCAATTTTTTTTAAACACACAGTTTTAATCTTTGGGACTTAATTACCGGCACAAAGCCACTTTAATAAAAAAACGGCTGAAGGCCAAAAACTTAAAAGGCAAGCATAATTAGAAATTTGAAAGGCAAACCTTATACTACAACAGTCCTTTATTTAAGCTGAACGCCCAAAGAATCTGAGATTTTCAGAGCAAACAATTTGAAATCAAAGCGGCTGAAAGCCCAACACTTAAGGCTAAACAACATTAATTTAAAAAAAAAAGCCTTACGTAAGGCAGTTCTTAATTAGACAAAACTCAACAAAAACATAAATTAAAAAGGCAAAGCCTTATCTTAATTCTTTAAATTAGGCTGAAGGCCTAAAGAATCTTACGCCTCAATGGAAAAACAACCTTATTTAAAAAAAAACGGCTAGAAGCCATACAGGTACAAACAACAAGAATAAAAAAAGGCAGTATACCCAAGGGCGCTCAGATGTTCGAGGGTCGGCCTGGAAGTGAAACACTAACGCTCGCTTAGGTGAGACAGGCAGTCGGGTCAACCATTCACGATCCGACGACAACCCAACCGCACGACAGTCAACAGAGCCACCGACAAGATAACTCCCACTTCATCTACATCTACATTTATACTCCGCAAGCCACCCAACGGTGTGTGGCGGAGGGCACTTTACGTGCCACTGTCATTACTTCCCTTTCCTGTTCCAGTCGCGTATGGTTCGCGGGAAGAACGACTGTCTGAAAGCCTCCGTGCGCGCTCTAATCTCTCTAATTTTACATTCGTGATCTCCTCGGGAGGTATTAGTAGGGGGAAGCAATATATTCGATACCTCATCCAGAAACGCACCCTCTCGAAACCTGGACAGCAAGCTACACCGCGATGCAGAGCGCCTCTCTTGCAGAGTCTGCCACTTGAGTTTATTAAACATCTCCGTAACACTATCACGGTTACCAAATAACCCTGTGACGAAACGCGCCGCTCTTCTTTGGATCTTCTCTATCTCCTCCGTCAAACCGATCTGGTACGGATCCCACACTGATGAGCAATACTCAAGTATAGGTCGAACGAGTGTTTTGTAAGCCACCTCCTTTGTTGGTGGACTACATTTTCTAAGCACTCTCCCAATGAATCTCAACCTGGTACCCGCCTTACCAACAATTAATTTTATATGATCATTCCACTTCAAATCGTTCCGCACGCATACTCCCAGATATTTTACAGAAGTAACTGCTACCAGTGTTTGTTCCGCTATCATTTAATCATACAATAAAGGATCCTTCTTTCTATGTATTCGCAATACATTACATTTGCCTATGTTAAGGGTCAGTTGCCACTCCCTGCACTAAGTGCCTATCCGCTGCAGATCTTCCTACATTTCGCTACAATTTTCTAATGCTGCAACTTCTCTGTATACTACAGCATCATCCGCGAAAAGCCGCATGGAACTTCCGACACTATCTACTAGGTCATTTATATATATATTGTGAAAAGCAATGGTCCCATAACACTCCCCTGTGGCACGCCAGAGGTTACTTTAACGTCTTTAAACGTCTCTCCATTGATAACAACATGCTAAGTTCTGTTGGCTAAAAACTCTTCAATCCAGCCACACAGCTGGTCTGATATTCCGTAGGCTCTTACTTTGTTTATCAGGCGACAGTGCGGAACTGTATCGAACGCCTTCCGGAAGTCAAGAAAAATAGCATCTACCTGGGAGCCTGTATCTAATATTTTGTGGGTCTCATGAACAAATAAAGCGAGTTGGGTCTCACACGATCGCTGTTTCCGGAATCTATGTTGATTCCTACAGAGTAGATTCTGGGTTTCCAAAAACATGATACTCGAGCAAAAAACATGTTCTAAAATTCTACAACAGATCGACGTCAGAGATATAGGTTTATAGTTTTGCGCATCTACTCGACGACCCTTCTTGAAGACGGACTACCTGTGCTCTTTTCCAATCATTTGGAACCTTCCGTTCCTCTAGAGACTTGCGGTACACGGCTGTTAGAAGGGGGGAAGTTCTTTCACGTACTCTGTGTAGAATCGAATTGGTATCCCGTCAGGTCCAGTGGACTTTCCTCTGTTGAGTGATTTTAGTTGCTTTTCTATTCCTTGGACACTTATTTCGATGTCAGCCATTTTTTCGTTTGTGCGAGGATTTAGAGAAGGAGTGATTTTAGTTGCTTTTCTATTCCTTGGACACTTATTTCGATGTCAGCCATTTTTTCGTTTGTGCGAGGATTTAGAGAAGGAACTGCAGTGCGGTCTTCCTCTGTGAAACAGCTTTGGAAAAAGGTGTTTAGTATTTCAGCTTTACGCGTGTCATCCTCTGTTTCAAAGCCATCATCATCCCGGAGTTCTGTATATGCTGTTTCGAGCCACTTACTGATTTAACGTAAGACCAGAACTTCCGAGGATTTTCTGTCAAGTCGGTACATAGAATTTTACTTTCGAATTCACTGAACGCCTCACGCATAGCCCTCCTTACGCTAACTTTGACATCGTTTAGCTTCTGTTTGTCTGAGAGGTTTTGCCTGCGTTTAAACTTGGAGTGAAGCTCTCTTTGCTTTCGCAGTAGTTTCCTAACTTTGTTGTTGTACCACGGTGGGTTTTTCCCGTCCCTCACAGTTTTACTCGGCACGTACCTGTCTAAAACGCATTTTACGATTGCCTTGAACTTTTTCCATAAACACTCAACATTGTCAGTGTCGGAACAGAAATTTTCGTTTTGATCTGTTAGGTAGTCTGAAATCTGCCTTCTATTACTCTTGCTTAACAGATAAACCTTCCTCCATTTTTTTATATTCCTATTAACTTCCATATTCAGGGATGCTGCAACGGCCTTATGATCACTGATTCCCTGTTCTGCACATACAGAGTCGAAAAGTTCGGGCCAGTTTGTTATCAGTAGGTCCAAGATGTTATCTCCACGAGTCGGTGCTCTGTTTAATTGCTCGAGGTAATTTTCGGATAGTGGACGCAGTATAATGTCACTCGATGCTCTGTCCCTACTACCCGTCCTAAACATCTGAGTGCCCCAGTCTATATTTGGTAAATTGAAATCTCCACCTAGACTATAACATGCTGAGAAAATTTATGTGAAATGTATTCCAAATTTTCTCTCAGTTGTTCTGCCACTAATGCTGCTGAGTCGGGAGGTCGGTAAAACGAGCCAATTATTAACCTAGCTCGGTTGTTGAGTGTAACCTCCACCCATAATAATTCACAGGAACTATCCACTTCTACTTCACTACAGGATAAACTACTACTAACAGCGACGAACACTCCACCACCGGTTGCATGGAATCTATCGTTTCTAAACACCGTCTGTACCTTTGTAAAAATTTCGGCAGAATTTATCTCTGGCTTAAGCCAGCTTTCTGTACCTATAACGATTTCAGCTTCGGTGCTTTCTATCAGCGCTTGAAGTTCTGGTACTTTACCAACGCAGCTTCGACAGTTGACAATTACAATACCGATTGCTGCTTGGTCCCCGCATGTCCTGACTTTGCCCCGCACCCGTTGAGGCTGTTGCCCTTTCTGTACTTGCCCAAGGCCATCTAACCTAAAAAACCGCCCAGCCCACGCCACACAACCCCTGCTACCCGTGTAACCGATTGTTGCGTGTAGTGGACTCCTGACCTATCCAGCGGAACCCGAAACCCCAGCACCCTATGGCGCAAGTCGAGGAATCTGCAGCCCACACAGTGGCAGAACCGTCTCAGCCTCAGATTCAGAACCTCCACTCGGCTCTGTACCAAAGGTCCGCAGTCAGTCCTGTCGACGATGCTGCAGATGGTGAGCTCTGCTTTCATCCCGCTAGCGAGACTGGCAGTCTTCACCAAATCAGATAGCCGCCGGAAGCCAGAGAGGATTTCCTCGGATCCATAGCGACACACATCATTGGTGCCGACATGAGCGACCACCTGCAGATGGGTGCACCCTGTACCCTTCATGGCATCCGGAAGGACCCTTTCCACATGTGGAATGACTCCCCCCGGTATGCACACGGAGTGCACATTGGTTTTCTTCCCCTCTCTTGCTGCCATATCCCTAAGGGGCCCCATTACGCGCCTGACGTTGGAGCTCCCAACTACCAGTAGGCCCATCCTCTGCGACCGCCCGGATCTTGCAGACTGAGGGGCAACCTCTGGAACAGGACAAGCAGCCATGTCAGGCCGAAGATCAGTATCAGCCTGAGACAGAGCCTGAAACCGGTTCGTCAGACAAACTGGAGAGGCCTTCCGTTCAGCCCTCCGGAATGTCTTTCGCTCCCTGCTACACCTTGAGACGATCTCCCACTCTACCACAGGTGAGGGATCAGCCTCAATGCGGGCAGTATCCCGGGCAACCACAGTCGTAGTCCGATCGGGGGATGCGTGGGACGAGCTGGCTGTCCCCGACAAACCCCCATCCGGACCCCCACAGTGATGCCCATTGGCAACAGCCTCAAGCTGTGTGACCGAAGCCAGCACTGCCTGAAACTGGGCGCGGAGGGGTGCCAACTCAGCCTGCATCCGAACACAGCAGTTGCAGTCCCTATCCATGCTAAAAACTGTTGTGCAAACAACGTCTGAACTAATCTACAGAGAGCGCAAACAAATCGACACAAAATTTAAACGGTTATTAAAGTATAAGACTGCCTAGTAAATGCAGTAATGCTGCTACTTGCGCACTGCTGACACACTGCTCGGCGGCGGAAGGAGACTACGTGATTTTACACTATTCAGGTAATAAAACGCGATGCTACAACTCTCAAATACTATAATACGCCCGAAATTTATAAATTAAACAATGCAAGTACCAAAAACACGCAAAGAAATTAAGAATTAAACTATGCAACAAATGAGTGAGCTAGGAGTATACGACTTGCTGCTGCAGCTGCTTATCCAACGGCGGCAGGGAGCACACCGTTGGGTGGCTTGCGGAGTATCAGTGTAGATGTAGATGTAGGGCACAACAGGGAGTTCAGCGGAACAGTGTAGAAGGTATTGGCACCCACGACCAGTCATACATGGAGCTGTCAAACTACCCACCGTGCTCGACAGCAACAACACGATGAGGAAACTGCACCGCCTGAAACTCACGTCAACGGCCAGGGCAGGTAACCGGAACGTTAACGGCCACAAGACTCATGTTTCCACTGGTGCACTTCAAATTACCAAATACATTGAAACTCCACCAGAGGGTGGCTAGTATTTTCCAGCCTGAAAACGTTGTTGCTCGCGGGAATATCCCAAAAGCCGACAACGGACTCCAAACGACACAATGTGAACAGTCTTGACTTGTTGGTAGATTAAATCAAAACTCAACTTTCGTGGCCAGGGTCGATGAGCCACGGACCTCGTAGCCCCACACATTCCGACACCATGTAGACACCGCCAGCGGCCCCAGCCAGACCACGTCCCGCAGAGAATTCCTCGCTGCCCCACGCTAACTGACCGAATTCCCAGGCCTGGAAACGGTGAAAGGACCAAATATACGTCGGCCGATTAGACGACCAACCGGACGACCAACCAACGGTCGTCCCGCTCCAGTCTCCCTCCATCGGACAGTTCATGTGTGTCGGCAGCGATCGGCGAGCACTGGCTGTCGGTGCCTCACCTGCACTCCGTCTACATCTACATCTACATTTATACTCCGCAAGCCACCCAACGGTGTGTGGCGGAGGGCACTTCATGTGCCACTGTCATTACCCCCTTTTCCTGTTCCAGTCACGTATGGTTCGCGGGAAGAATGACTGCCAGAAAGCCTCCATGTGCACTCGAATCTCTCTAATTTTACATTTGTGATCTCCTCGGGAGGTATAAGTAGGGGGAAGCAATATATTCGATACATCATCCAGAAACGCACCCTCTCGAAACCTGGACAGCAAGCTACACCGCGATGCAGAGCGCCTCTCTTGCAGAGTCTGCCACTTGAGTTTGCTAAACATCTCCGTAACGCTATCACGCTTACCAAATAACCCTGTAATGAAATGTGCCGCTCTTATTTGGATCTTCTCTATCTCCTCTGTCAACCGACTTCAGTGCTGCTGCGTCCCGACTGCACGTGCTGGTTCTTTCCGAATTGACTGCCAGATACACGACGACCCGGAACAACTATCGGTCGCTCCAGAGATGGTACGACAGTGTACTTATCGATATGCGCTGATGTTGCCGCTCTTTGGGGGAAGTAAGGCAGGAAGTTAGTGACGCCAGTAAATGAAATAAGAAAACGAGACAGCAGTACCGTAATAGAAGATGACAAACAATAAATGGGATAAACGCGAGCCGTGCACGGCTCAGCTATGTTTGTCATTATTTTATCGTGTATGACAGTGTTAGACGTGTTTATCAAATAAAGATTCTGTTTGATGTGTTCGAGGGATATTTTGAATAACGGCATATTTGAATAGATGGCGGATATTGTTGACGTACACGATTCGCCGCAATAGCTTAGCGAAAATGAGATTTTTTTACAATTTATCTCACTGAATCGTGTATTTCAGCTAGTAACTGCGATGAAGGATAAAAAGGGAACAGCACTGGCATTTACGAGAATGGTAAACGTGTTGCATATTTCCCAGCCATATATTAAGCAAGATGAGGTTATGGAGAAAAGTCAAAATTTTACAGGTAACAAATTAGGGAGAGTACAATACAGTAAAAAGAAGTCGAAGCTTTTCAGTTCTTCCATTGACGATATGTGGTCCAAGGCTTTATCGTACTTTAATGAAATCTCATTAGAGTACAAGTATCAGAAAATACATGGGACTGGCGAAATAATGTGAACAGTGCTAGTAATAATGGAATGGTTGTGTTCGATGGTCAACAACGCAGGTAAGGCACGTGTAGCGCTGATCTACGTGTGTTCAGTATGTACTAGGAATCAGTGCAGGTTGATTACGAGTAGTGCACACTTCGTATTTTCATTCAGGAGCCGAGGTCGACGTGCAATGAAAGATCTAACAGAATTCCACAGAGAGCATATTGTTGGGGGCCCGATTTGCTGGAGCATGATAACCAAGAAAGCCAACTTATTGAAGACCAACTGTTGTAACAGTCATGACAGCCCACACAAAACATTGAAGGACATCATCGTGAAGTCATAATAGTGGGCGCAAATCAAAACTAATTGACAGAGATCGTCTTATGCTAACACGAATTGTGTCAAAACAACAAAAAACTACGGCGGCTAAAGCGACTGCAGAACTCAATAGTCATCTTAGAGGCCCCTTATCCATCGAAGCTGTCCGCCGAGGAGTCCATAAAGCGAATTTTCATGGACGAGCTCCTATACCGAAACTATTAGTGACGACAACCAACGCAGAGAAGCGTAAAACATTGCGTCAGGACCATGAATCCTGGACGGCTGATCGGTGGAAACACATCAAATGGTCCGACGAGTCAACGTTTTGGTTATTTCCATCGGGCATGGTTTACGTCTGGACAACGCCAAAAGAAGTCTACAACCCTGACTTCTTGATTCCAATGGTTAAGCATGGACCTGGATGTGTGATGATGTGGGCAGTCGTATCATGGTATTCTGCTGGTCCCATCATTACCCCCAAAGGCCGTGTTACACCAACGATAATGTGAATATTTTAGGTGATCAGGTGCATCCCATGATCATCTTGGGGTTGAAGCTCATTTTTTCCGTGTTTGCTTTAACAATACATACGTTTTTGGTTAGGGTGCGCCTCTAGCAAAACACAATTTTATTTTTTAACCCAAACATGTTTCACTGCAGTTGCAGCATCTTAAGTGGGCCTTTATTTTATGGCTGTTAAAGTTAAAGAATGTTATTTACTGTTTGTATACATGTAAGTATTAGCATTTAAATCGTAATAACAGATATTTGAAAAAACACACAAAATTATGAATTCATACCTTTTTCCCACATGTTGTGGTTTTCCTGATGTATTGTGTTTCTACAGTGACTGTTTTGTTCCACCGTTTGTCATCTGCAACCACTTACACCTAAAATTAGATAAATTGTTTAAGCCAAGATTACGATTTGAAAATTGTTATTTCTATGCCCGAAATTAATTAATTCTGTGTGTGTGTGTGTGTGTGTGTGTGTGTGTGTGTGTGTGTGTGTGTGTGTGTGTGTGTGTGTCTATTTACATTATGTTTCACTCACGTTTCTTATATATTGAGCTGTCACTGTCACTGTTTCACTAGCTGGAAAACCAAACATGGCGGACAGTGGAACAGTTGAAGGTGTAAAAACAAAATGTCTGACAGTGGAACAGTTGAAGGTGTTCCTGGCAGTTGTTCTGAATCTTTCAGAGGTGTCTGTGCATTTTGTGAAACATAATGTAAATACACATAAACACACACACACACGGGCATAGAAATAAAAATTTACAAATCGAAATATTGGCTTAAGCAAAATTTAAGGTGTAAGTGGTTGCAGATGACAAAGTGTGGAATAAAACAGTCACTTTAGGAACATAATACATCAGAAAAACCATACTATGTGGTAAAAAGGCAGGAATTCATAATTTTATGTGTTTTTTCTAATATCTGTAATTACGATTTAAAAACTGATAGTTACATGTATACAAACAGTGAAGGACATCTTTATCTTTAACAGTCATAAAATAAATTCCCACTGAAGATGCTGCAACTGCAGTGAAACATGTTTGGGTTAAAAAAAATTGTGTTTTGCTAAAGGCCGACCCTATTCAAAAACATATGTAGTGCACCCCATGATTCAAATATTGTTCCCCAACAGTGATGCCGTATTTCAGAACGATGATGCACCCATTCACACAGCCAGGACTGCACAATCGTGGTATGATGAGCATGCAACGGAAATGCAGCGTCTTCCCTGGCCAGCGCAATCCCGGACTTTAACGTTATCGGACCCTTGTGGACGGTATTGGAGCCCAGACTCCGGAGCAGTTTCCGCCTCCCTCGTCACTACAGGAGTTAGAAGAGGTTCTGACCGAAGAGTGGCTTAACACTCCAGTGGAGACTGTGCAATCATTATATTCCAGTATTCCACGAAGAATCTTATTAATAAACCATTCCCAAGCAAGTACTGGCGTTCGTATTATTTCCCCTATGCCCTGTATATGTTCGCTTAATTGTGTTTTGTTTTTCAGTGTGAAGGCGAAGTAACTAGAATAAGTTACTTTGGCGTGTACAACTCTGTCAGTTTCAACAATTCCGTGGACCAGCGTGTTGTTTCCTTTTCCTCCCTTATACACAGTATTAAAGTCAATGAAAGAAACGCCATTTCCACTAGCTTCAAAGCACCTCACCATAAGAACAACGTGTGCTTCAGAAATGAAGAAAAATTGATAAACTTTATTTTTACTTGTAAAGACTTGTTTCACAAACCTGTGGATAGAAAAGACTGAATTTGGCAAACAGTTTAGTCATATTCAAGGGCCTCAATAACTGAGACGCACCACTTATATTAGATTTCAGAAATTCTAACACCACTCTGGTTTTCATTACACCCTGAGACAGAATGAAATGATTTAGGATAATATCCTTGCCTGTTTACAATTAACAAGGAAATGAAGTAAAACACTTTCACTCCACATCCGAAATGCTGTTACCACAGCATATTTTGGCGGATAAAACAATCTTCAAGTAAGATGAGATATAAATTATCGTATGCGCGTCCTATAGGACGATCCCCAAATTATCAACGGCCTGTAAATGTAGTTCTGAACAATGATCTGAGTAATAATAGCACACTGTGTTGGGACATGACATTGAGTATTTATAAAAGCGTTGTATGGCTACCCAATTTTGTGAACATACCCGCTCTGTACTGCTGAACAAGTGGTACGGTTGTACATGTCATAAAGCAAAAGCCTCCTCCTGCATTGTTACGGTTGTGCCTGTAGGAATACGTGGCAAATAACGAACTCATACGTACAACTAAGAAATATTGTTGTAAGTCGTGTTGTGTGTTGAAACGGTTTTTACTGTCAGTGTAATTGGCGTACAATTTGTTAAGTGGGTGCAAAAAGAAGGAAATATGAAGCGAAATTCAAATTAAAGGTCATAAAACAGGCTGAGCAATTGAACAACTGTGCTGCAGAAAGGGCTTTCGATGTAAGATACACGATGGAAAGAGACTAGCGAAACAATGAAGCCGTTAAAAAAATGCCAAAGAAAATGTGTTCAGAGAAAATAGCGTTGCAGAATTGTTATGTTATTATAAGAAATATGATTAGGGGCTATGAACTGAAGTGGGCACGAGTCACTCCAGAGCACGGCAAATTATTTAAAGCAACAATAGGTTGGTGCAATCGTTTCATGCACAGAAAAAAAATCTGGTAGTACGGCAGAAATTATCGAATCATCTTGACCATAAAGTTACAAGTTTTCGTAAGTTTGTTATTCGTATGTGTCAAAAATATAATTTTCCGCTATCTCATATTGGAAATATGGATGGGACATCGATGAACTTCAGTGTGATTAACAATAGAACTGTGGAAACGAAAGGCGCAAAAACTGATCGAGGCAGAAGCAGAGGCCATGAAGAGAGTATAGTGGAATTACCATGTGTGGCAGATGGAACAAAGTCATTTTCAAGCAGAGAACCATTCCTAAAATAAAAATTTCCACCAAGCATTTTGCACATTTTCACGAAAAGGGATGGATGGACGAGAAAGGTGCAAAACTGTGAAAAGAAAATGTGTGGCAGAAGCGACCAGGTGCTCTACGCAATAAAATAAGTTTTTTGGTGTGGGACATGTTTCACGGTCACATTAATGAGAATACGAAGAATCACATAGCACGAAGCAATACTAAGATTGTTGTTATACCGAGTGGTCTGACGTCGATGCTACAATGTTTAGACGTCGCTTTCAATGAACCATTCGGAGACCACATGCGTGAAGAGTGAAGCAGTTGGATGACGAGTGACGAAAAGTGGCTTAAGAAATGTGGAGCTATGCAGGCTGCTTCATTTGATGTTTTGCGTGATTTCGTTATCAAGTCACGGGAAAAAGTGAAAGTGAGAAGAGTGACCAGATCCTTCAAGAAGCGTGGGATTTCATATCCTGTGTATGGCGCTAAGGACGATTGTTATGGGATACTGATGGCGAAGCTGAAATCGATTCAAAAGTCAGAATCGACCCATATGACGAGTTTCTCAACAATGAAACTGAGGATATACTTGAAGAGCTACTTCCATTAGAAGACGATTTTGCAGCGTTTTACATTTAGGTGCCTGATATACAATTTTATAATGAATGAGATTTTCACTCTGCAGCGGAGTGTGCGCTATTATGAAACTTCCTGGCAGATTAAAATTGTGTGCCGGACCGAGACTCGAACTCGGCACCTTCACCTTTCGCGGGCAAGTGCTCTACCAACTGAGCTACCCAAGCATGACTCACGCCCCTTCCTCACAGCTTTACTTCTGCCAGCACCTCGTCTCCTACCTTCCAAACTTAACAGAAGCTCTCCTGCAAACCTTGCAGAACTAGCACTCCTGAAAGAAAGGATATTGCGGAGACATAGCTTAGCCACAGCCTGGGGGATATTTCCTGAATGAGATTTTCACTCTGCAGCGGAATGTGCGCTGATATCAAACTTCTTGGCAGTTTTAATCTGCCAGGAAGTTTCAATTTTATAATGGTTTTAATTGATACAAATTTCAATTTGTTTTATATCTGTCGTATAAGGCGCCCCGGATTTTGAGTGCCTCTTTTTATGCTTCTGTTTTCTGCTGAAATATACGGTACTCTCTTTTTCAGTATATGTTCGGTTACGGGTCAGATTAAAATGAATCGGGAGACGTCTTTCACAGAGGCACTGACTTCGGAAGTTGAGATCATAGCGGTACGCCGCTCACTACATGTGCCTGCGGGTACCATAGGCCAGAGGGGCTCCCCGGAGCTGGTGGGTAAGCCCCTTGCCTGAGCGCTCGTGTTAAGAGCAAATTGGTCAAATGGGAGCAATAATTCCCGCAATGACAAGTGGCAGGGGGATCGGCGCCCCTCGATATACGGCCGCACGCGGCTGAGGCGCGCTGTGAAAGAGGATGAGGAGTGTGAGGAGTGAAGAGTGTGAGGTGGGAGAGGAAAGAGGGTAGGAGGGAACAGGGAGGGAGGGAGGGAGGGGCCCACCAATGACCGATAGGGGTAGTCAGGCGGCGCACAAATCACCACTCACATATTGCGAAAAGCTCTTAGGGCAACGTCCGCACGCAGAGTAATACCTATGTGTTGGAGGGAGAACCCGGGCGTTACGAACTGTGGCAGCGGAGAGCTTCGCTGCAAATTTCTCTCTTCGTTTATCGCTTCTCTCGACGATTTCATGGCGGTACGTGTGAGTAAGGTGCGATGCCTGGAACAACGGCTGAAATGGAATACTATTCTCATGGAATGAGTACAAAAGGGTTATAACTGATGTACTAAGGAAACGGAGAGGGGTCAAAACAGGGTAACCTCAGCAGCAGATTGTTAGCAGCTTCATTGTAACGAGATCGTAAGAGTAATCACGATTTATCGACCTACCTCCGTGAAACAGGTGGGCAGGGGAGCGGAGGAGTGGATTTTTTTAAACCCATTCATTCCCAACTATTGAAATTTAATTGAAGATTAAATCTTCTACGATATTAGGCCTCATTATGTTTCTCTATAATTTCGTTTACACGATCGAGATTTCGACCCCACTACGGGGATCTTCTCATGAACTTCTGGTGTTCACGATTAGCTGTACGCTGTCAAGGACCAGTGTTACGTCCACTTACACATGAGAGATATCCCGCGCTGGTTCTGAAGAAGTGGGGTTTTCGGACGTAGTTTTTCCAGCTACTATTGGTGGGTCATCGTCATCGGATAGAAAACGAAGGAGGCGGAGCACGACAGGAGGCATGTTCATAAAAACATTGTCACACCACAGAAGTGGTGACCGTGTATTTACTTCCTTGGCAGCAGGAAGCTACGAGGCAGGAAGTCTACACTCGCCTTCCTTTTTGAAGTTACTTGTGTTTAACTTTTTATACCTGGGATTCACAGTCATGTAGGCCTTTATAATGGCCGAGCGGTTCTAGGCACTACAGTCTGGAACCGCGCGACCGCTACGGTCGAAGGTTCGAATCCTGCCTCGGGCATGGATGTGTGTTACGTCATTAGTTTAATTAGGTTAAGTAGTTCTAAGTTCTACGGGACTGATGACTTCGGAAGTTAAGTCCCATAGTGTTCAGAGCCATTTGCACCATTTTCATACCTTTATAAAATACACCATATTTACGCCAGTGACTGTAACACTTTCTTTATTTCACGATTGCAGTTTCGGCCTTCGGCCATTATCATGTGAAGATGTTATGTCTGTTAGGTTGACATGGCCTAACATCTTCACTTGATAATGACCTAAGGCCGAAATTGAAAAAAAAAATCGCTTTGAGCACTACGGGACTTAACATCTGAGGTCGTCAGTCCCCTAGAACTTAGAGCTACTTAAACCTAACTAACCTAAGGACATCACACACATCCATGCCCGAGGCAGGATTCGAACCTGCGACCGTAGCAGTCACGCAGTTCCGGATTGACGCGCCTAGTACCGCTCGACCACCACGGCCGGCCCGAAATTGCAATCGTGAAATAAAGAAAGTGCTGTAGTCACTGGCGTAAATATGATGTATTTTATTATGTGTCTTTCTTCTTTTTTTAAAATCACAATCGCTTCTCGGACTTTCCTTCTACACATTTTGGTTTCGTTGGCCAGCACTCGTAGGTCTGGTGAAATCTGCAACTTGACGCCTGTTATCCTGATGTTTCGCTAAGGCAGACTTCATACTTCGTTTTAATCGCGTGTGGCGCTCGTGTTCTTCTACACGCTCCTTTACAGTCCTTCCCGTTTCGCCTATATAAACTCTGCCATGGCCACAGGCGTTGCTTCATAGACGCCTGCTGCTTGGAAGTAATTAGGTACGTCCGTTTAGGGTTGGAAAAAGTCTTTCGTTTTGTATTGACTGAAAAATGTTATCTGTACACCATTTTTCCGTAGAATGCTGTCGATGCGATCAGTAACACTAGAAACGAGCGGTAACCTGACTAAATGGGAATGGTTCTTATGAGCATAATTAAAGAAATTTCGTCCGAAAGCCCTATGTATGGACCAATTATCGTTGTCGACGGACTTCATTAGGAGTGCAGAGTATCGCTTGTTTTTGGGCTTGGCAGTGCGTGTTAACATCTATATACCCCTTTTTGTTTATATGTTATCTGTACACTCTGTGTTCTAGAGCGCTCTCACTTTCTCTGTACACCGATGCATCGAAGAATTGGAGACCGACGTCACATTCTACCTTCGAAATGACGTTTGTTTTCGGATGAGTATCGATGAAAAAACTGTGAAAAAAGGGAAGCCCTTCTTTACTGCGTGGCCATATAAAAATGGATTATGTACATAGCGGAGCTAACAAGAAGGTCTTAATGGCACATTTCTTTATGACTGGTATATTTATGGAACATTTGCAACCACAGTTTTTATTTCAGGGGCCGGAAGAATAGTAGAGGGGATCACTGTAACTCTCTTAGAATTCTGCTAAACACAGAATCAAAAAATGGTTCAAATGGCTCTGAGCACTATAGGACTTAACATCTATGGTCATCAGTCCCCTAGAACTACTTAAACCTAACTAACCTAAGGACATCACAACACACCCAGTCATCACTAGGCAGAGAAAATCCCTGAACCCGCCGCGAATCGAACCCGGGAACCCGGGCGTGGGAAGCGAGAACGCTACTGCACGACCACGAGCTGCGGACCAAACACAGAATCAGTGTCAGGGTAATTCCATTTCGTCACTGCAGATTGTCATCAGTGACAGAACTTGTCAATTGTTAAAGTTCTTCTTCATGGATCAAGTGAGTTCATCTGTGCCGGTCAACGAGGTCTAGCTATCTCCTCCGTGGTCCTCCACTGCCATCTCTTCGTGGTGCTCCCCTTTGTCTTGTTCCTCGCGCTTTGTAGTCAAGAATTAGTTTTAGAAGTCTACTGTTCTACTGTCAGGCACTCTATCTACATGTTCCAAAATCTGTTTCTAATCTATTTTCTTGTGCACTGAATTGAATTGTAATTCCCTCCCAATGTCTTCATTTCTGAATCGCTCTTCTTTGGCGCACCCTGTAACACTACGGAGAAATTTCATTTGCGTGGCGTGAATCCTGCTCATATCCTTTTCTGTGGGAACCCAGGTTTCATATCCATAGGATACAGAGATACTGCTGTTGGATGGTAAAATTTCATCTGTCTCTCTTTCTAGGCTTTTTTTCATTTTTCTGACTGCCACATTTTAGGATCTTGTTACCAATTTCATTGTCGAAATTTCTTCCTGTGTCATAGTGCAGATACCGAAAGTGGGTTATTATTGTAGATGTGATACGTGATTTTCCTCTTGACTGCCATAACTTTTCTTTTATTAGTGGAGATATCCATGCTATTTTTAGAAACCAACAAGTTAAGATTGTAGAAGGCTCTTAGATGATTATTTTCCTTTTTGGATTATTATTTGATCATCTGCGTGCAGAAGGTTATCTGTCCGCTGTAGGAGGTACTTTCTTTTCAAGCTCTTACTAGATCATCTATGTAACAGTAGATGTTGCAAAGAATTTGCAGGGAGTATTCGGAACTAATTTGAAAAAGGCCACTTCCTTGTGTAACTCCCTGTATTGTAATTAACTGTTTAAGCATCGTCATCGTCGTTTATCATTTTATAATTTCAGTCTCTTTGTAAAGAGCTTTAACACAGTTAATTAGATGAGTTGGGAAGCTTCTTTCTTCCACAATCTACCACAATAGCTGCCTACTGGCTTTGTCAAAAGCTTTTTCGTAATACACAAACATTATTTGCAGCTGTATTATTTTTTTTCTGGAAGTTGTTTCATACTAAAAGTCCCATCAGCGAGGATGGTCCTTTTATAGGACCCACTTGTTCTTCTCATAAAATTGAATCTGAGATAGGGGGCAGTCAATTCTTTATGACCGTGCGATAGATCGTACAGCCCGTGTTATTGAGAATTACTCCTTTGCTGCTGTTTGCGTCACTTCTGTTGCCTTTCTGGACTTAGGGGGCAATTTTGTCGACTTTCTACCCCTCAGACATCTTATACGCAGTCCAACTCGGGTTAATGCGTGCGTTCCTTCCGTAAAATACTTCCATATTTAAGCAATTCGGTATTTATTCCGTCTGTTCCTGTTAATATTCCAAGGGTGTAAAAACTTCTGATCCACTGATACAGTAGATGATAGGAAGAAAGACAAAATAAATATACAGATATCCTTGATAGATTGAAAAATAAAATCCCCTTTTGAAGTGTTTCTGTACTGTGGGAATAATTAAGTAAGACGGCTGCGTAGTAACGTCATTACCTTTAAGATTAACCTTCAATTTGAAAAATATAAGACAGAAGGCGATTTATTGTGCCGTATTTTATTCATTGTGCCAGCAGTCACCTCAAGTGAGTTAGCGAATCTGAGAAATTCTAATAACAGGCTTTCGGCGATCAGCCGAGTTGTTGCTTCCCTTTTATGCACTCTGTTTTGACCAAATTTTTGGTGCTTACGCAAGTAAGTCATGGACTGTAGGAACACAGAAAATGAAGACAATCGGAACGTTTGTGACGTTTGCTATAAAAGGATATCAAAATTGGGTGGGCCGGTTAGATACGAAATGAGAATTTACTCTTTAGAATCAGCGAGGAAAGGAGTATGTGAAATGCTTTAAGACACCAGGCAATGACTTTCATGGGACATAGGGTGCAAGTTCTGTGAGATGAATGGCCTAGCACAACAGAGGGAGACATGGTGGCTTGCATGAAATAATTCAGAAGAGCTATGACTAAAAATAATTTTGAAAAAGAAATGGTCAAATATTTTTGAACAGATTTGTCTTAAAGTGAAAAATATTATCGAATAGAGAAACATTTGACGTGTCTTTCTATGCTACTCAGAATCATGTAAAGCAAACGAGGTGCCGATTAACACATTCATCGCTACAGAGCTGGCAGCCTCTCGTGACTGTCTCGAACCGTCATCAAGGAGTTTTAATTGTCTGATGAAGGTTGTACCACAATCGAAACCTCACTTGATCAACGAATTTTAAAGTTCTAATAGGTTATTGCGATCCTAACTGTTTTTATTTAAAAACTTTTACTCTAATTTATTGATCGCTGTTTTCTAGAACAATGATCCAAATCACGTTCTACATCTAACTCAGAATCTTAGAATTTTAAAGAGTGCTAGAGGATTTATACGTTCGTTTGGTCCATTATGTAACCGTGCTGTCTGCTGAAGTGTGGCCTTGAGATTTTATTGCTGTACGAGGTCAAGCGGTTAAATACTTTACCGGTGGAGTTACTATTGCTAGGCAAATCATTAACCGTAGCCGCTGAGATACTCACACATTAGGGGCTTAAGTAGACTACAAAGTCAAATGCTTCTGTCTGATCGAAAGTTCCAACTATATTTCTTTTTTTGTTCGTTTAACCTTCTTCTGTTGGGAAACATTATTGAACCGGAACAATGTTGTCAACAGCACTGGGAAGAAATAAACAATTTTTTTTCACCCCTACCATATTTCTAGTATTTGTGCGGCGCTGTAGTGAAAAAGTTTTAGGGCTCTATAATTGTTGAAGTTTTTTCACACCTATTGCTATAGAACAATGCAGTGCATCTACATCAACATCTACATCATAATCCGCAAGCTACCTAATGGTGTGGGTCAGAGGGTACTTTCGGTACCACTATCTGATCCCTCCAACCCTGTTGCGCTCGCGAATAGCGCGTGAGGAGAACGATTGTCGGTAATCCTCTGTACTGACACAAATTTCTCAAATTTTCTCCTCGTGGTCAGTACGCGATGTGTGTGTGGGGGAATAGGTAGCAACATTTAATATTGCTATAACTATGCGTCAGAGACATATTAGCAGAATCGTTGAAAATTTCAGTTCGATCATCGGAGCAAAAAATGTGGTTCACACAGTTGCGCAGAACTAGGTAATTAAATAATTAAAATCAGGAACAAAGAACAGCAACAGCTGGAAGGCTCATACGTTACTAACGTAGAGGGAGCATTAACCAGACAGCGCAGATTGAAACTCTTCTCTGATTTACGGCTTCAGTTTGATTCTACTTCTATATATTCATTTTGTTTTGTCGGTAAAAGTAGACGAGCATCAAAATTGATGTCGCCAGCGCTTGTAAGGGTTACCTCTTCCGCTATATGCTTTCTCTTTCCTCTTGTTTGAAGGATTATCCTCTGTAAAATATGTTAGAAATCCGTCAGTGCCACATAACAGCAGACAGCACGGTCTGTATTATCCCCATGGGAAATAGGACGGCGTTCAAAAAGTAATGCAAAACATTTATTTTTCCGCTTGCGGAATTTGTTGTGAGACATCATGGAAGAGCTCCATAGGCTCTACAGTTTCAGGGAGTTCCGATAATAGGCGGCGCTGTAGCTCTCAAAATGGCGCCCAACTGTGGTGCGCTAGAAGCAGAGAGCTGTCCTCCAGTCTCGCAGATGTTCATATGCGCTTGCAGAATGTCTAAGGAGACCTGGCGGTGAGCATAAGCAGGGTGAGTCGATGGACGAGGCGTCTGGCATCAACTTCGAACCGGAAACAGAACGGCAATCGATGGAGTGGCGCCATACCACCTCTCCTCCGAAGAAATAGGAGGAAAAAATTTGGAAATTTCTGGAAAGGCCTTTTGAGACCAAACTGCTGAGGTTACCGGTCCCTAAACGGAGGACTTCAACCTCCCACGGGGGAGCAGCGAGGACCGTGAAAAGGCGTCTTAGACAGCGCGGTTACCCCGCGCGGCAAAAAATACGCTACTGGCCATTAAAATTGCTACACCATGAAGATGACGTTCTACAGACGCGAAATTTAACCGACAGGAAGAAGATGCTGTGATATGCGAATGATTAGCTTTTCAAAGCATTCACACAAGGTTGGCGCCGGTGGAGACACCTACAACGTGCTGACATGGGGAAAGTTTCCAACCGAATTCTCATACACAAACAGCAGTTGACCGGCGTTGCCTGGTGAAACGTTGTTGTGATGCCTCGTGTAAGGAGGAGAAATGCGTACCATCACGTTTCCGACTTTGATAAAGGTCGGATTGTAGCCTATCGCGTTTGCGGTTTATCGTATCGCGACATTGCTACTCGCGTTGGTCGAGATACAATGACTGTTAGCAGAATATGGAATCGGTGGGTTCAGGAGGGTAATACGGAACGCCGTGCTGGATCACAACGGGCTCGTATCACTAGCAGTCGAGATGACAGGCGTCTTATCCGCATGGCTCTAACGGATAGTGCAGCCACCTCTCGATCCCTGAGTCAACAGGTGGGGACGTTTGCAAGACGACAACAATCTGCACGAACAGTTCGACGACGTTTACAGCAGCATGGACTATCAGCTCGGAGACCATTGCTGCGGTTACCCTTGACGCTGCATCACAGACAGTAGCACCTGCGATGGTGTACTCAACGACGAACCTGGGTGCAATAATGGCAAAATGTCATTTTTTCGGATGAATCCAGGTTCTGTTTACAGCATCATGATGGTCGCATCCCTGTTTGGCGAAATCGCGGTGAACGCACATTGGAAGCGTGTATTCGTCATCGCCATACTGGTGTATCACCCGGCGTGATGGTATGGGGTGCCATTGGTTACACGTCTCTGTCGCCTTTTGTTCGCATTGACGGCGCATTGAACAGTGGACGTTACATTTCAGATGTGTTACGACCCGTGGCTCCATCCTTCATTCGATTCCTGCGATACCCTACATTTCAGCAGGATAATGCACGACCGCATGATGCAGGTCCTGTACGGGCGTTTCTGGATACAGAAAATTCTCCAGATCTCTCACCAATTGAAAACGTCTGTCAGTGGTGGCCGAGCAACTGGCTCGTCACAGTACGCCAGTCACTACTCTTGATGAACTTTGGTATCGTGTTGAAGCTGCATGGGCAGCTGTACCTGTACACGCCATCCAAGCTCTGTTTGACTCAATGCCCAGGCGTATTAAGGCCGTTATTACGGCCAGAGGTGGTTGTTCTGGGTACTGATTTCTCAGTTTCTATGCACCCAAATTACGTGAAAATGTAATCACATGTCAGTTCTAGTATAATATATTCGTCCAATGAATGACCGTTTATCATCTGCATTTCTTCTTGGTGTAGCAATTTTAATGGCCAGTAGTGTATATCTGGAGGAAATTATTAGTAAATGTTTTGATGGAAGGAGAGGATTTATATATGGGGTCAGAGTGTGGAGTGTATAAGATTTGCGGACTACATGGTTGTGATGGCACAGGGTTCAAGAGAGATGGGACAAATGTTAGAAGAATATGGAATGATGATTAACAAGAAGAAAACTAGAAGAATGGTAATTGAAGGAAAGGGGAGAAAATGTATGAAAATAGGGGAGAGGAAATAGAGCAAGTGAATAACTTCAATTACTTGGGAAGTGTAATAATGGATGACATGTATTTCACAACAGAAATTAAGAAAAGAATTGCAATGGCGAAAGAAGGATTCAAGAGGAAACAGAAATTACTTTGTGGGCCACTAAACAAAGATCTGAGTAAACGACTCGCCAAATGTTACATCTGGAGCGTTGCACTATATGACTATATGGTGCGTAGACCTCGGCAATGAGGAAGAAGGATGAAAGAAGATTTGAGGCACTAGAGATGTACAAATGGAGAAGAATGGAAAAAGTGAAATGGGAAGACCGAGTAAGGAATGAAGAAGTATTAAGATGTGCTCGAGAAGAAAGAAACATGCTGAAAGTCATCAGAAAGAGAAAACGGAACTGGAGTGGACATTGTTTGAGGAGGGACATTGTTTGTTTATCGAAGGAAGGAATAGAAGGAATGGTGGCGGGAAAAAGGGGAAGAGGAAAAAGGAGATATCAAATGCCGGACAATACCAAAGGAGGCAAATATTCAGAAATGAAAAGACTGGCTATGGACAGACAAATGTTGAAGAGGCTTAACCCATGACAAGACCTGCCGTAAGGCAGAATACCATACAACTACCATTACTCTAAATTAGACCTCACACTGGTCAATTTTATACCTCATTTGTCGATTTCTCACTCTTAGTTTGGCTGGGAAAATTCGGACAGAAATGCGTTCTGTAATTTCTGGGGGCAGACATATTTTAACATTAATTCAACATGTACTTGGTAATCGCTATAAAGCCGAAATCATTATTATTTAAAATAAATACCCAATAAACGAGTTGGCGGAAATATCTGTAAAGAAATGTCTGGGGATGCTTGGTTTTGCTCTGCTCAAACATTTGATCGAATTAAGTGGTTGTACTCCATCACAACACTCCGAATACTAAATATTTTTTTTATGGAACCCGAGTGCATGATATAAGGGAGGAGAGGGGAGTCAGTTTAGGACACAGTTTACCTATTAGGCCCCCTACGTTTACTGTGCATCATAAGTAACTGGAGAGATGTATGCGCTTGGGAGGTTTTCCGTCCTCATCCCGAGAGCTATTGCCTATAGCGGCGTCAGTGTTTTCCCGCGCAGCATGACACACGAGGACGGAGTTTGCAGATATTGCTTTTCCGGTGAGCTGAAGCGAATGCGGGGCGTGTGAGGGGAATAACTCTTTGGGGGCGATTGACGGAAGGCACAGACGTTTTACGTGAGCGGCGCCATGCAAAAAGCGAAAAGGTAGGGAAAGGGGGTGGGGGATGTGGGGGTGTTTCCCTGGCGGCCCGACGGGAGATTTGTAGGCGCGAATTCGGAGACGTGAAATAAGGCGGCCTCCGGGGAGAGTTATGGCGGCCGAGCGGAATGAAGAGATATGCGGCCCCGCGGGGGACGGATTACGCGGCCCGCATGCATGTGCACCAAATTGATAAACTGCCCGCGCGCCGGCGCAAGGAATCGGCCGCCCGTAGCGAGCACATCGTGTCTGTTTCCTTCGTGACAGTTACAACCGCGAACTATAACAACCACGAACTGTTGTCTGCCCAGCGAATGGATCGGCGCGTCAGGTGTACACTATGTTGCCGACCGTGTAAACAGACCACTCACAGGCTTTTGCTTCGTAACATTCGTACTTGATCTTAGCTATTGTTTCAAATGGTCACGGCATTGGTAGTTCAGGTGAATGTATACACCAGAATTCGGCACGCGAGCCGTTCTCTAGAATGAGTACCGTAGCACTCTTCCCTGGCTGCAAAATTTCCCACCATTGTGGGATGCTTACATTGAGGACAGGGGAGAGGGGAAATCTGTGAATGTCCAGCATATCAATGGCAATTCAGTCGCACTGCATATAACTTGGCTTCATACCTCATATTTCTCCACCATATAGGGCATTACATAAGCGATGCAACACATCTTTCCTTTGCCAGTTTCTGTTGGAAAAATGCAGAATTTGTTGTGGGACATCCTAAAATATTTCCGCTTCAGCCCCTATAGTTTCACGAAGTTCCGATAGGTTGCGGCGCTATATGCAGCTTTCTGTGACGAGATGCTTTCCAAGCAGATACCTGTCACTGGGCTTCTTTCTGTGGAAAACCAGTGCATCGCAGATATTCATAGGCAGTTACAGAATGTCTGCGTACACATGGCAGTGAGTCGTTGGGCGAGGCCGCGCAATTCTGCCCGATCTCCTGCGGGCCGGAGCGCCATACACAGTTGTGATCCAGGCAGTTAAAGGGCTTCAGCGTGTTAGTCACCACAAAAAATGAAAACCAAATTCTCCAAGACAAAGAGTTGTACCACCAGATCGCTGTTATTCCTCTAGACCATGTTTCCCAAATTTACTACTAAATGAAATATCATGAGTACTTCCGAGAAGGAACGTGCAAAGCCAAGAAAGGTCAAGCTCCGGCCCGCTCACGTGCGGAATGGCTTTATTGATGAAAATTTCTTCACGTAGATAGAGCAACAGAAGGGAGGAAATAATAAGAAATGAATACACAACATTCTCCACTGGAACACTGTGTGTGTTCTTCGAGAGTAGTCAACACACACACACACACACACACACACACACACACACACACACACACACACACACACACACACACACACACACACACGGAGCGTTATTGACACCATTAAGTATCAGAAAGTCGTCTGAAGATGGTTGGGTGGGCAGCAGATTTGAAAAACGAGTTCCTCGGCTCCTTGGAGTCATAGACACAGTGGTGCGAACACCATATTGTAGACAGCAGAATTGATGCAGGTGACACAGCTGGCGTCCCGATGGGGTGCGATGAACCCGAGGGGCAGAAGTCGCCTAGCAAAACGCGCGACAGCCACCGCATCGACGTCAGACCAGAAGGGCGGATGCACTTAAAGGTAGGGCGTCAGGGACTCGGCGAGTGCGTGGCTACAAGGGTGGAGACTTCCGGCGTTTTGTGAGAGCGGACTCGTGCAAGGGGCACTGGAGAGTCACCGGTTGCAGATAAGACAGGCTGACACACACTGGGTCGATGGCAGGAGTGGCGGCGTCTCTGTGTAGGCATCAGAGGACAACAGATACCGTATGTCCGGAGCGGCTATTATTTATACTGGCTCGTCCTGGTCATATTCTGACAAGTTCCAGTGACGTAAGGACGCCCAGGTAGTTCAGCATGACACAACCCAGCGCTACACTACCCCAAGATGTGGATTGAGGAGGGAGGTGCGCCAGTTGTGCAAAACTACTGTGCCAGGCTGGTGCAGTGGTTAACTCATCTCCCTGATGATCAGGAAGCCCGGGTTAGAATACCGGCCTTGGTACAAATTTTAATTCGTCGCTTCAGTCTCTATATATTCATCGTAGTTGAATATTTCATAGATAGTGACACAGCGTGTATTCATAAATACAGTAGCATAGAGTCGTTAGCAAGTGGAAAGCACAAAAAGGAAATAAAAATTTACATATGTGCAGATGCTGAGGTAGGCATATGCCTGTCATTACTCACTCCATTGCAAATCCCAAGTAAAATGTTCTCACAGCCAAGAAGCAGAACGTTTTCGAAAACTAATCTAGCAAACAAACGTCAAAGATACATACCACTGCAGCGTTGACAGGAGAATGTGAGATGATTGAAACATTAACAAAGCACAGGATAATCCGGCGCCAGTAGCTACCGTTTAACCCTAATATTTTAGTTCAGAATAAGTTATGGTTCAAATGGCTCTCAGCGCTACGGGACTTCACATATGAGGTCATCAGTCACCTAGAACTTACAACTACTTAAAACTAACTAACCTAAGGACATCGCACACATCCATGTCCGAGGGAGGATTCGAACCAGCGACAGTAGCAGTCGCGCGGTTCCAGACTGAAGCGCCTAGAACCGCTCGGGCGCCGCGGCCGGCCCAGTATAAGTTATGTACTGGAGAGAAATCATTATTGTTTGCGTGTGAGAAGCATTACGAAACTTTCAGCTGTATTCCAGATCACATATAACTACACGAACATCAGTAAGTGCCATTTGATGAAAATTTCTTCACGTAAATAGAGCAACAGAAGGGAGGAAATAATAAGAAATGAATACCGATACAGCAGAGAATCAAGTTCAAATGTGTGTGAAGTCCTAAGGGACCAAACTGCTGAGGTCATGGTCCCTAGACTTACACACTACTTAAACTAACTTATACCAAGAACCACACACACACACACACACACACACACACACACACACACACACACACACACACACACACACGAGGGAGGACTCGAACCTCAGCCGGGAGGGGCGTCGCAATCCGTGACATGGCGCCTCAAACCGTACGGCCACTCCGCGCGGCCAGAGCCTCATGGCCGACGCAGTGTGCCTTAGGAATGGGAAAGGCCGACCTGTTAAAACCGATTTCGTTTTTAAATAAACCTTTTTTTAAAAAAAAGAAGTAATTTTCATTTGTAAAATTTGCAATGGTTTGAAATATTGTGTTATTAAGGAAATGGGAGAATCGATAAGTGCCATTTAAATGTCAATGACAACAGAAACAGGTAACAGACCTGTAGCGAAAGAAATGGTACATAACTGCTGAGACAATAATATTCCTGTTGCCGTGTGTCGTGCCATAATGTACGCGCTTTTTGTCTATACGGTAGTTTCTCGCTCTCGCCGTCGGACATCCGTTGTATTGCAGAATACAAATATGGATATATTTTTTCGAAGTAACGTAACAATGAAGTGCAATGTTTCATACGCTTTGAAAGAGTGAAGATTTGCCTGTCATTTCTATGAATTAATAAAATAGGATGTGAATTATGGTAACAGTAAAAAATTAAAAACTTAACAATTCATTTGTAAAAAAATTGCTGATCCGCTTCCTGTATTTACATAATATGCCTTTATCGGCTTGCAGCTCTTGAAAGCGCACCAATTAACATTAAAAAATGAAGTTGTTCAGCTCAGTTGAAGAAAACTAAGAAAATCGCGAAATTATCTGGACTATATTGTTTTAAACATATTCATCCAGCTAGTAGGATAGTGTTAACTTCCTTGAATTCACGTTATTGCCCACGTAAATGAACAAATCCGTTAATGACTGGCCTTGAACGACATTCCCCGTATTCAGTTTATTGTCCGTACCATATGTATGCATTGCACTAGAGACACCATCGACGACTTCTCACGCCATGTACAGTTAAATGCCCATGTGAGGCCACCCTCTGCCTCTGGCGTTGGCATTACCTCGCAAGGCTTACCTGAACGTCTTGGTAAAGTGGACCACTGAAATATGATAAGTTGATTTTATGATGTGGCAGGAGATCCGAGAGGAATCCACTATCTCCGAATTCTCTCTCTTCACATATCAAATTAACTTAGTAAGTGCAATACCAGATCGGATACGTCCAGCATCGTTCTTATACCTTTGCCTAACACTAAATATTTCTCCTTCATTTCATACATAGGACTGTGAAAGAAATTACCTTGTAATGTACGTCTTATTCAAAACCACTCTATTCATTCAAAAGGACGTCAAACCTTTACCTCTTATCATCGGCGAAGCTTCCCTCGTGTTATAGAACTGCTGTTTTCCTTTCACATACTTTTTCAATTGTGGGCAACAGTAGCCAGATATCTACTATTTCTTAAGAAGGTAAAAAACTCCACTCTTGTTGTAGGGCGTTCCGTTACTAAAACCACGAACGGTTTCAAGCCAAAATGGAGCATTCTCAAGTGATCTGAATACGGGTTAGATAGCGAAATTTTACAATTTGTTTTCACACTAGCGTAGTAAATACTGTTGTATGCTGTAGAATAATCCTGTTCATTAGGTACTGACGTAAAGTGTGTATATAGCATCACTACTCTGTTCTGAAGCCTCTCCCCGTCTCCCACGTCATAGATGAATTAAAGCTACAGGCGATTATCAAATTGAAAAAATAAGAGTGTGTGCATAAAATTAAATAAGTATTTAGTGCGGAGGTAATAAAATAATCCCTACAACGAATAAAAAAATGTGTTTAGACCACCTGAGGATGCGTCTGAATGGTTGTGAAAACGGTCGTGGTTTCAATAAAGAAAAAACTTTCTACAGGTATAACGGTGTTTTTGCCGCCTTACAAGAATATTTTCGTTCTGTCACACAGGGAATCAGTATCTCTGTCACAGTGTAAACCAGCTGTCCTTATCGCATCGCTTTCTACAATTGTGTTGTTCTTTCTGTTTCATTTACTAATTTTACCCTGTTATTTCTCGCTTTTCTTCTACCCAGCCTTCTCCTTCTCATACTGATTTCTTCTGTAATGTTGTCACACGTTTCTGTTAAACATCACCGTTCACGTTAGACAAGAACTTAATGAGGAAATTGCTTAAAGTTCATAATTTCTAGTAATCCAATTATTTTTCACTTTCCATATTCTTATTATTTTTGTTATTGCTATTACGGTACTAATAAAATAAATGCCACATAAATTCTAATGTTTACTCACAGAGGAAGTCCGCTTAGATATAAGATACGGCTTGAAGACCGTAAGCTTGTCACGAGAAATACATGCGTCAGCAAATAAATGTCGGCCGGAGTGGCCGAGCGTTTCTAGGCGCTACAGTCCGGAACCGCGCGAGCGCTACGGCCGCAGGTTCGAATCCTGCCTTGGGCATGAATGTGTGTGATGTCCTCAGGTTAGTTAGGTTTAAGTAGTTCTAAGTTCTAGGGGACTGGTGACGTCAGAAGTTAAGTCCCATATTGCTCAAAGCCATTTGGACCAATGAATAAATGTCACAAGTAAAGTCGAGCAGTACCAAAATTACGGTTCGATGGTTTTGGTACAGCAAATGATTGACGTAATAAATGGTAGAGTTACGGGTAGTATTGGTAGAAGTGGAAGGGAAAGAAGCGTAAGTGAACGCGTAACAGAGAAAATGGGAGCCGACGAATTCTTTTTGTTACTTTGTTTGGTTGGATGTTTCTTTCGCACATAATTAGAACCGTACATCATTCATTGTTAGTTAATTGTGTATTTTATATCCTTATAGAACATAAATTACATAAGTAACCAAAACTAGGTAATTGCGTAACTTCTGCCCTTCTATATAACCGACACAGTTACTTTTGATGCAAGTACAATTTACGTGCACAAACATTGAAAATACACCGAAGTGCCAAAGAAACTGGTATAGGCATATGTATTCAAATACAGAGATATGTAGATAGGCAGAATACGGTTCCGCAATTGGCAACGCCTGTATAAGACAAAAACTGTCAAGCGCAGTTGTTAGATCGGTTACTGCTGCTATTGTGGCAAGTTATCAAGATTTAACTGAGTTTGAACTTGATGCTATAGTCGGTGTACGTCCGATGGTACACAGCGTCTCAGAGGTAGCGATGAAGTGGGGATATTTCCGTACGACCATTTCACGAGTGTACCATGAATGTCAGGAATGCGGTAAAACATCAAATCTCTGACGTCACTGCGGCCGGAAAAAGGTCCTGCAGGAACTGGATCAATGCCGACTGAAGAGAATCGTTCAACGTGACATAAGTGCAACCCTTCCTCAAACTGCTGCAGATTTCAGTGCTGGACTTCAGTAGGTGTCAGCGTGCGTACCAGTCAACGTACCAGTCAACGAAGCATCCCCGATATGGCCTTTCGTACCCTTGATGACTGCGCGGCACGAAGCTTTACACCTTGTCTGGGCTCGTCAGCATCGACATTAGACTGTTGATGACTGGAAAAGCGTTGCGTATCGAGCAGAACAACTTTTAGTGGTATGGAGTTAAACGTCATGAATCCATGGTCTCTGCATGTTAGCAGGTGACTATTCAAGCTGGTGCAGGCTCTGTAATGGTATGGGGCGTGTGCAGTTGGAGTGGTATGGGACCCCTGACACATGACACGTACGCAAGCATTGTCTCCGATTACCATCCTGTCTGATTCACGTCCATTGTGCATTCAGACGGGCTTTGGCAATTCCAGCAGGACATTGCGACACTCCACACGTCCAGAACTGCTCCAAAGTGGCTCCAGGAACACCCTTCTGGACACCAGATTCCCGACGCATGAACATTATTGAGCATCTGCGATGCCTTGCAACGTGCTGTTCTCCACCCCCTATTTCTCTTACGGATTTATGGACAGCCATGCAGGTTTTATGGTGTCAGTGCCTCCAGCACTACTTCAGACATTAGCCGAATCCATCCCATGTCGTGTTGCGGAACTGCTGCGTGATCGCGAGGGCCCTACATGGTATTAGACAGGTGTAGCAATTTCTTTATTTTTTCACTGTGTATAGAATTAGTTATTTTTTACTGAGTAGAACGTTCTTCATCATGATCAAGGACAAGAGTTTCCTGTTGTTACTGGTAAATACGAAAGTTATTTATGAATCTCACATACATGTTTTATACAAATTCGACGAAGTATTGAAGCGTGATTTGACGTATTTTTGGTTTGCGGTTTTCTTATTTTACCTTTTTTAGAGCAAATTGCGTTCTCTGGCACTATATAATAAATCTGTATTGTTTTATCTGTTTTTACTACAACATCCCTCTGTTTCAAGTTTCAGATGAACAATTTTCGAATAAAACCTGAATCAAACATTGTCTGCTTCAGTTTTGCTGTTATACTGTTAATTCTTAAGTAACAGATAGGATATCTATGTAGAACAAGAATGTTCCGTAGGTTACCTGGCCCTTTATTCACACTCACCCAGCTTCTAGACGGTTCACCGCTTCCGGTTTTTACAGGAATCTACTAAGACACTGATCGCGTACGTAAAAAAAAAAAAAAAGCGATCGTTACGAGGTAACGCCCCATAAGTATGCGACACATACAACGTAGAGGTAATTTAGGAACGGCCTCAACTGGCCAAAGCCACTACAATAGTCTAAACCAAATTGTGCGAGTTTAGAGAATCCTACCGTAGTTTTACAACTCCAGTCACATGAAGAGGGAACCGTGTCGAAACAGGCCTTGATTTGCCTCATCAGAACACTGAAAATAAATTCATTGTCGATTTACTTATCATCTCTTTGTGTTAGCAGTAGAAGCCCACTGACGTTGATAACTTATTGCTGGGACTAGTGCGGATATAGCCAACTAAATAGTCGCGACAATTCCGTGTCATTTCTCTGCCGACGTGGACCTACCAGAAGTTTAAGTTATACTGTTTCATACATGATCGATGAGATTTCGGGATTGCAGCCGGATCATGTTGACTTCTTGCCACGATATTTCGGCTGGCAATCGTCCAGCCATCTTCAGGTGAGTGTTCGTCGCTGGAGACTGCAAGTTCCCGGAGTCACCTCTATAGTTTCTGATGGAGACAGCCTTACAAAGGAGCTGGAACATTTAGAGTCGGTGTTCAGAGGTAATGGTTATTCTCTTCATCGGATTAGAACAGCGCTAAGAAGAAAGAAACGTGACCACCTACAAAATCAAGAACATA